>NC_090371.1:216694487-217016596 GCF_036365525.1 Heterodontus francisci | reverse complement strand
TAGACAATTCTGATGTACATGGCTGTTGTACTGCAGATTTTATTTGGTGGTTCCAGGGTGGTTTTGAAATAATTTTTAAATGAGATATAAATATTTGTCTTAGCTGTTTCTATTAAGTGAAATTACAGTTTGCGGTGCTTCAAGATTGAAACTTAATAGCAGAGGCACGCTACATTTTTTAGCTGGTTCGCAGGCAATAGATGCAGAGTTTTTGACTGAATTATGATAAAAATGATTCTGACACATCTTTAAGTGCGTGTCAATGTCAAACACTTTTTAAATGTTTTATTTGTTTAAACTCTCTTCATGTATTAGATTGATAGTCAACTTATCAACTATTAGGCCACATTTTCTTCTGTGTTTAAAGTTTTCTTTTACCATTAGATCATTCACCAATTTAGGAGAATACTTTTTCTTGAAAATATGCACACAGACAAAACACAACCACCAATAATTATTCAACAGACTTGCAGTTATTGCATCACAATCATCAATCTTTCAGTATAGATCTCATCGGGCATTATCTAAGATGACACCCACTACTTGCAACAAAAGAAAAGCACAACATAGGCAACAATAAATATTGAAATAAATTAGGTTTATGGATATTTAATAACACTTTTTTTTCAGGGGAGGTTGGAGAAGGAAATTATTATACAAACATAAGTACGAGCATATGAATTAGAAGCAGGAGTAGGCCACTCGGCCCCTCGAGCCTGCTTTGCCATTCAATAAGATCATGGCTGATCTAATTGTAACCTCAGCACCACATTCCAGCCTACCCCCAATAACCTTTCACCCCCTTGCTTATCATGAATCTATCTACCTCTGCCTTAAAAATATTCAAAGACTCTCCTTCCACTGCCTTTTGAGCAACAGAGTTCTAACGACTCACGACCCTCTGAGAGAAAAAATTTCTCCTCATCTCTGTCTTAAATGGATGACCCCTTATTTTTAAACAGTGACCCCTAGTTCTAGATTCTCCACAAGAGGAAACATCCTTTCCATTATTCCCTCATGTAGGGGGGGGGGTCAATCTGTGATGCAGGAGGGAAGTCCATTATAGAATAATCATAGATAGACTCTGGATGGAGGAAGATTGATTGGCCACATTGTCTCATCATGGTCTAGATTTTCTTATGCCCTAGTGGGCCATCAAGAAAGCTCCACAGACTTTGCACATATTAATGATAAATTCTCTGGTCTAGCTGAACTCTGATGTGACATAAATTATAGACGGCTGTATAGAAACTATGTAAAAATGCTCCAATCCTCAGACTGATTTCAGTACACCACAAGGACAGAATTAAAATGGGGGCTCACATGTTTAATCTATTTACGAATTTGAATATTGATCTAATCAGCATTATATATTCCATTTACCTTCCAACAGCAGATTTACAATCATTTAAGCTTCTTGGCTAGACTATAAATCTCTGTAGTCATTTTGAAGGAAACAGCATATACAGTATATATAAATAAAGCAGAACTGGTAACCCACATATAAACAGCTGTGCATGTCCATCAACGTGCCTGAGGAATCCTTTGTCTGGCTGATTGGGATTGACTTGGGTTCTCAGCTGTCGTGTTTAATAATACATCAAGTGCTGTGCCACATAGCTTTGATTCTGACAACCAGTTTCTTATTGCTGTAAAGTGGCCCTTTACCATTTCATTGCATTTACTAATATGTTGCTGTCTGGTTGCTGTGCTGATACTTACTGATGTGATATATATTATATTTTATCCGAGTGACAAAGATCCCGGCGGTGGGCCAGAAGGCGGGAGAGACCCTGCCTCAATTCTCTGTCAGACCCCCAGTGGAATTCCATGGTGGGCATCCAATTAACGGCCCGCCATCGGAGACACCATCTCTTTAAGGGACAAGCTCCTGCCTCCAGAGCAGCCAGACAATCGGAGGGCCAGCATCTCTGCAGTATCAGCAGCATCAAAGGGAGTGGTGGCTGCTGCTAGTACGGCAGGAGGCCTGCAGCGGCGAAGATGGAGGAGACCCTGGGTCCTTGGAATTGGGGGGTCACCAGAACCAGTTAGGCAGGCCCTCGTGAGGGGGTGAGTGGGGGAATTGGTGAGGGCGGAGATGATCTTGCCGCGGGGGTGGCCATTGCTGCTGTGGGACCCTCCCTGGACCATGAATTGCCCAAGAGGATGGACACCCACCCCCCCCAACCCCTGAGCCCACTAGAAGCCTGCCAGGTCTTATGTGGAGGTGTCTGCACACGGAGGCAGGCACTTCCAACGTTGGTGATATGGGAGCAGAGGCAGGAAGTTGCCCTTAAGTGACTCAATTGGCTTTGGGCAGGAGGACCATCCTCCAACTTACCCACAGTAGACAAAATGGCATGGGGGCAGGACAACATCGGGCGCACCTTTCAACACCATCCCATGCCATTTTGTGTGCCCCCCCACCCCCGTTCCTGTCTCCAATAAAATCCTGCCCCTTATCTCTGAAGCAAACTATTTAGGACACTCGATACTGGTTTAGAATCCTGTAATATATATCTACCTCAGCATGGAAGTTTATAATAGACAAATGTAAGGCATGAGATGACACGACTTAATGTTTACCCTCATTGGGCTTTTTTGATGGCTTATTAGAACATAAGAACATTCAGAAGGAGGAAAAGTGATTTGACCAATCAAGCTTATTCTATTCAGCATCTATATCGATTATTCTATCATGAACTTCCCTCTTGCATTACCCGTTGATCCCCTACATGTAAGAATAATAACTTCCTTCTCCCACTTCCACAAAAAAAATCAAACACTGTTGCTAAATATCGCCAGAAACTTCAATCCTGCTTTTCATATCATATGACACTGAACCATACTGATCAGGAAGGTTCTAGGTTTAGTCCCTGAGCTAGTCAATCTCAACAGCATTGGGAATGAAGGCAGTACCATATTCTTCAATATTTCTTTAAGAAGGGGAAATAAATTATTCCTAATCGCTATCTCAATTAATAATTTTAAATCTGAGATGGATAGGTTTTTGCTCAGGTAATGAGGGACATGGAACCATGATAGGTGGATCGAGTTAGGATACAGATCAGTCATGATCTCATTGAAGACAGAACAGGTTTGAGGGGCTGAATGGCCTACTCATGTTCTTATGCTCCAGTTACTTGAGTGCACATTTATAGATGTTGTGTGAGGACAAGATCAGGCACTGTTATGATAATCACCACTTTTGTACAGCCTGTTGACTATGAATGGACTCTTGGGTACGGCACAGAGGGCAGCTGGTGCCCGAAAAATCTGACTTAAATTTGAGGCACCACCTTCAAGATGGCAGAAAAATAAACTGGGGGCAAAAATCTACTTTTTTAGGAATGCACCTATTTAGGTTTTGTCTGTTCAGAGCCTTGAGGACTATAATATTGCTTTGATTCCAAAAAGAAATGTGAAAATCTGACCAGAAAAATCCTCCAGATAACAGCTGTGTGCAAATCACAATTATGGAGCCCCCAGTTGGTGGGTTGGGAAAAATTTGCACAAAGGTTAAATGTGTATGCCAGATCATGCAGCAGTTATTGAAGTTAGCCTGGTGTGAGATGTTTGCAGTAGCTGGTTAGGCTCATGCTGTGCTTAAATTTTGATTGCTGCCCTGATGCTACAACTGGCACCACAGTGCTCAAAGATATGCCTGCTAACAGGATTCACAGTGTATCAGCATTTCTTACATCCCAATGAGGAATTTGAATTGGGGTTGCCACAGGTGAATTTGGTAGGTTTTATGTGCAGTTAGCACGTATGAGACGACCAAACCAGACTGTCGCATTATGAAATGTATAAACATTAACAAAAATAAATTTTTAGGCAAAGTACCTATGTCAATGACAGAAGTCTCAAAGGACTATTTTTGTTTTGTTATTACAGATGAAATTTTTATTTTAGAAAGCTTATTTTGAGATTCCCAGTGCAGGCAGCAACCATTTCTACTGAAAGTACGTCACAGACACTGAGGGAGATCTAACACAGGGTGCTACAAATTACACCTGTAGCTAATTTATCCACAGACTGATCATTTTTCAGTATCTGCCTGTATCACAAATAATTTGAGCTAAATGAGATTGTATATTAACTTAGATTACTGGAAATCACTGTGTTTTTAAATGAAATGCACATGTTTTCTGGTGCTGTATCTCCTTCAAGTCCAACATGATTTTGTCGAGCAATGTAGCAGCTGACAGTACCATTGGGTGTTTATCTGTGTTCATTTCACTGATGTTACATCAAAAACATTTGCAGTTAATTACTGTTCATGCTACATCGTTGGATACCTCAGGAATATTCATTCCTTAAGCTAGGTTTAAAAGAAAAGGTAATTTCACTACAGTGAAGTAGACGGTTGTGAATGACATCAGTTATAAGTATGATCCTGAACACATTCAATAGTTAACAATTCATCAGTCATGGTATAAATAGAATGACTCTCTCCAGACATTGCATTATCATTGTTATTTTGCTTATGTGAAGGCCCAACATAGCTTGCTTGCACCTGTGAACTTTGTGAATTATTGGTCTCTTACAGACTTATGAAAGAAAGAGGCATCACTTGGGTGATATTCTACACATATTTTATCTGAAAGCTGATTCCAGAACAAATTATTTCAAATCTATTTGCTCCTCTAATAGGAAAGAATGAATGTAGACTACAGCATCAGTTACTGGGTCCAATCACTAAAACCCTCATGCAGAAAATCTGTCACTTACCAAGAAATCAAGGATTATACACAGAGAGATCAAATTAGGTAAGGTTATACTTTGCATCAGCATGATTAAATACACCTTTAGTGAATGCAGAAGACTCTACCTGCTCAACATGAAGAATTTGCTCACCAAACTGTTATATTTCCTCATATGTTTCATTCATTTGTGTCTATACTTCTTCCGAATCTTGGATTTGACTCAGCTTTCTTGGACATATCTTCAACATGGCTCATCCATAACAAGTGTAGTATGTTCAAACTGTGCCAGCTATTGGCAACTACTGTATAAAAGCTGTTTGAGCAGACAAATTGCCCTAATTAATCTCTCTTGCTCTGTTCCTGCCAAGCTGTCTACAAGGACAAATGCTGGCATGGGCTCAATATTCCTCTATCATCGCTATTAAGAAGAACAGGCCAAAGACCCTTTTACTATCTATTACAGTTCTGTCTGATGATCGCCCTACTGGCTTGTTAAAGGTACGTCCCTTCCAGCTGTAGGGTTGCCAAGGTTACTTACTGCCAGCGGTCTGGTATGCGCGTATATTCTTACCTGTTTTTCCTGTAAAATGACAGTTTTATTTTGTACACACCCACCATAAAATCAGTCAGTTTAACTGTGATGGCTGCCTTCTGACCCTTAGCTACATCAAGCAAAGCTTGTTTTCTTTGATCGCTTACGACAAATTTTCTAAGAGTAGAGATTCTCCCAGAAGAAAGCTGTTTTAATTGAAAGACTAAAATAAAGTAAAAGAAAACATGAGCAAAGAAAATTGGTTAAAAATATAGTTATGATATCATTCCCCTATCTCCCATCAGATTTATTGACATATAATTGTGTCAATTATTCTTGATAATATCTACTGCTGCCAGGGCCAAGGATGCAGGTCAGGGTTAAATAATGGAGATGCTGTGAGGACAGATTAATATTGAGTTGAGGGATGATCTCATTGAAATGTACAAAATTCTGCAGGGGCTTGACAGGGTAGACACTGAGAGGTTGTTTCCCCAAGCTGGGGAATCTAGAACGGGGGGGGAACAGTCTCAAGTTAAGGGGTTGATCATTCAGCACTGAGATGAGCAGAAATTTCTTCACTCAGAGCCTTGTGAATCTTTGGAATTTTCTACCCCAGAAGGTTGTGGATGCTGCATCATTGAGTCTATTCAAGGCTGAGATAGACAGATTTTTGGTCTCCCAGTGAATCCAGGGATATGGGGTGTGGGCAGGAAAGTGGAGTTGAGGCAGAAGATCAGCCATGATTGTATTGAATGGTAGAGGAGGCTCAAGGGGCTGAATGGTCTACTCCTGCTCCTATTTCTTGTGTTCTTAATACTCAAGATTTTCAATTCAACATTGTTGCAGGTATTAAGGCATATTTATTCAGAAATTTCTTACAGGAGATTCAGCAGCAGGAAGCAGTATTTATTATTGGATTAATTGTAGATTTGCTGTGGAGGGAATGTGGATGTACCAAAAGCCTTTTCTCAATCCATGATTTCTTATTTACTTATGCTGTAGCACTGTAACATGTGGTCACATTTTTCTGTAAAGCCCCCTCTCTTTGCATTTGGTACACCCATTATTCCCGGGCTTGTGTTGCAACCACACCTCCTTTTGTTTTTATATGTACATGTTAAAAAATGCTGCAGTAGGGTTAGTCAACTCTCATCTTGACACCAAATCTTCAATGGGAAAACTATGGAAAAAGTAAACTAAACTGTGTATCATTTAAACATATGGATGTGTGAGAGAATTCATGAAGTGGTAAGCACTTTTTTCCATGCAGTAGGTATTAATGGATCTTTAATCAATACGAAATACAAAAGCTGGATATCAGATTTCAAGTGAGATTAATGAAACCGCAATCAAAAATGAAGGAAATTGGTTCAAAGCATTTGATGCTCTTAAACAATTGGGGTAATTTTCAGCTTTGCCATCTGGGTGGCAAACTGGCAGAGCAGCTCACCCACCCTTTATGGAACCTATACAATTCTCCTTCCATTAATTTTGCCCTGTGAAGGAGACACTACCTGCCTGAAGCCAGTGGCAGCAGGTCCAAACACATCTTGGGATTCGGGCCTCATTTAAATGCCTCCAGCTACCTAATGACACCAAACAGGTTCCTCTGCAGTTCGCTGGCTGTGCTGAGCTGGCTGGCTGGTCAAGTTTGGGGGGGGCGGAAGGCAAGTCTGGGATCCAGCATGGCTGGCTTCTAGCTGCTGTATTTTTATGGAGGGAGGAGCAGTACTCCTATTCCCTCCATAACTCCTACTCCCACAAAATATTTTCTGAAAATAAAGCTCCTTTCTGGACCAATGGTTTGACTGTTCACTGCCTGATACAAATGGGCAAATACTCCACCTATTTGTATCAGAAAATTGCAAACGGGGATCTAAAACCAAGAATGACTCTGATTTGCATATTTAAGCAGCCTTATGCTTGAAACAGGCAGGCACGCCAACTCACCCATTCACAAATCCAACTGAAAATTGCATCAGGTGGATCTTGAATGTCAATGCACCTTTCCTTCCTCCCTCCACCACCCTGCCAAATTGCAACTGCCAGCAGCCTGCTATTCAGGTGTGAAACTAGTGGCTTTGATTAGAGATACAGCACTGAAACAGGCCCTTCGCCCCACCGAGTCTGTGCCGAACATCAACCACCCATTTATACTAATCCTACACTAATCCCATATTTCTACCAAACATCCCCACCTGTCCCTATATTTCCCTACCACCTACTTATACTAGTGACAATTTATAATGGCCAATTTACCTATCAACCTGCAAGTCTTTTGGCTTGTGGGAGGAAACCGGAGCACCCGGAGAAAACCCACGCAGACACAGGGAGAACTTGCAAACTCCACACAAGCAGTACCCGGAATCGAACCCGGGTCCCTGGAGCTGTGAGGCTGCGGTGCTGCGGTGCTAACCACTGCGCCACTGTGCCGCCCTCACTGTTAGCTGTTCTCACGGCTAGCTGTTGAGAATTGGTCCCAATATGTACTGAATAACGCAATGGCACAGAGTGCAGATCAGGAAGGAGGTCGAGGGGTTATAGTAGGTAAGGTTATGAAACTGTCAACACTGTTTAGCTACAGGAAATAAAGAAAATAAAAACAGACATAGAAAATGCTTGAAGCGCTCAGCACGTCAGGCAACAGCTGTGAAGAGAGCAACAGAGTAACCTTTCAGTAAAACTTTCAGCACTGACTTGAAGCGCTGGCTGGAATTTTACGTCGGGGCGGAGGCCCTGCCCACCGGCCAAAATATTGGGGACGAGCCTGCCTCCACCAGGCCTGGAAGCCACACCATGATTTTACGTGGCCCAGGCCCTTAATTGACCTCGGGCTGAGGCAGGAGATCCCGCCTCCATGAGCTGCCAGCCAATCAGTGGGCCGACAACTTTTCACTCACAGCAGTGCCACTGGGAATGGTTGCCACTGGGAATGGTGGCCACTGCTGGGACTGCATGCAGTGAGAGAAGCAGCAATGGAACGGATCCCGGAATTAGGGTAAGTGCGTGGGGCTTCACCGGGTACAATCGGCTGTGCCCCCATAAGGCAAGGGGGGTTGATTGAGTGGGGGGGGTATGTGCTCCAGCAGGGGGTCTTCTGCCTTGGGGGGGGGGGGCCCTCCACGGGGCACAGGGTGCCCAATCAGGAGTGCCCCTCCCTCCAGCCCACAAGGAGGCCCCCTGGTTTTACTGGGCGGCCTGTTGAGGTGCTGAGCCACCCATCCACCACTGATAATTTCCCAGCGGTGGTGGGAGGAGGCCCTTAAGTGGCATCTAATTGGCCACTTAAGGGCCTTAATTGGTCTGGGGTGGGCAGGCCGTTTGTCACCTGCCCCGCCGCTCATAAAATTGTAGTGGGGACAGGAAGGCAACAGGAATGGCACCCCCCCCACCTCCCATTCAATTTTACTACCCCTTCACCTCCAACCCTCTCCTGTGGGGGGGGGGGCATAAAATTCCAGCCGTTAACTCTGTTTCTCTCTGCACAGATGCTGCCTGATCTGCGGAGCATTTCCAACTTTTCTGTTTTATTTCAGATTTGCAATATTTTGCTTTTGCAAATAAAGTACTGGGTTGCTTTTGCTGAGGGATAGGGTTATGTAGCTAAACTGTATGCAGTATGCAGTTCAACTAACCTAAACCCAGAAAAGATAATGTTACCCTGAAAATGTTACAGAAGTAAGCAACAATGGTAATTCTGGTTATTATAAGGAAATCGGGCTTGAGTTCTTTGGAAAAGAGAAGACTTTGAGGTAATCTAAATAACTCAATATTTTGAAGAGAACTGACAATTTTGATCCAAGCAAATTGTTCATCACACTGAAGGGTTCAAACACCAGGGAACATATGGTAAAAATTAAGGGACAAACTTTAACCTTTGCAAATTCAGATATACATAGTTCTGAGCCAGGAGAAGATTTGAAAAGATTTACCCTCAGGAAGTTTGGGGATGCAGAACTTTCTTCGCTAAGGCTTATAGTGTTGGACAATATAAATATGTTAAAAATACTGATGCCTTTCTGCAAATGGATGAGAGATGCTGTGAGAAGGTAGGTAAGTGGGGTTGATCTCTGACAAAGAGTCAGGGGAAAATGCCCTATTTTGGGTTCCTAAAAACTCTTACACTGTAATAGAAGTCTTCAAATATATTTCAGCTTTGTAATATATTGCTCTGACTCGAGATGGAATCATCAGTTTAATCGCCCTGTTATAATAAAGCTCTGCATCTACTAACATGTTCAGCAGCAATGAACAGAACAATGTCAATAGGTGCATGTTGTTGGAGGGAGCAAGAGGGGTAGGGATGGTGGTGGCAGTGGGTTACAGTTCTGTCCTTGTGCCTAAAACAACTTCTGAGTCAATTCAGCGAATGCCCAGAAAAAACTGTCGCAAGGAATTTGTGAGCCCTTGATTAAAAAATAAATAAGTAGAACTTGGTAAGATTTTTTCATCACAAAATTCTCTTTTTTGTTATGTGGAGGTGCATTGATGGACAGATGTCAATCACGTGGCAAGAGAGCAACGATTCCTGAAGGGGGTGCTCACTCTAAAGAGGGAATGAAAATTCTCAAACACATAGCCAAGTATTCATCCACGACATCACTAGGCTTCATTTTATTGTCAAGAATGCAGCATCAACCCCAAATGGGGACTCTACATCCCAAACCCAAGCATTCTTTATTTGCCTGATCTCATGAAAGGTTAAGAAAGCTAACACAGCTTTACGTTCCTGGTTCTTAGAGATTCACTTTTAGCCCAACTTGTTTTTACCCATTAATATTCCCCTTTACACTTGTCAGTCTGTCATTTTCTCATGACTTGTTTTTACACGTCAACAGTCAAACACAACTGGAAGCCAATTAACAGTGGGACTTCGTTGCTTTCACTATAATTACTTAATCCTTTGTAATTTTAGCCTTTTGCAGACACTAAATAACAGAGATATACAGCTGCTCTCTTTTTGTTAACCTTTCTCACACTATCTAATTTGCTCCCCTCTTCTCCTGAAGGCACTAACTCATGCTGGGATATCGTTCTATGGGCACCGCTCAGTCTCTGGTACCTTGCCCAAGAGGTCATTCTTCATGTGTCAATGTTGACGGCAAGTGTCAACAGGCTAAGTCACCAGGGCAACTTGGAGGAGAGCTGACAAGATGTCACACACATTTGATTCAATGGGAAGTATCAGACAACTTACACTGAACACTGGTGTACAGCTACTACAGAATTATTTTTGAAGTTCTTGGATGGTCCATTTTGGTCTTGATATGCACGATTTATAAACATAAAAGAATAAAAGTGGAACATACAATTGCTAATGCAATATCATGAAGGTCACCAAATATCCCCGAACATACATGGGCGTCGCAGTGGTTAGCACCACAGCCTCACAGCTCCAGCGACCCGGGTTCGATTCTGGGTACTGCCTGTGCGGAGTTTGCAAGTTCTCCCTGTGACCGCGTTGGTTTCCGCCGGGTGCTCCGGTTTCCTCCCACAGCCAAAGACTTGCAGGTTGATAGGTAAATTGGTCCTTGTAAAAAAAAAAATTGCCCCTAGTGTGGGTAGGTGGTAGGAGAATGGTAGGGATGTGGGATTAATGTAGGATTAGTATAAATGGGTGGTTTTTGGTTGGCACAGACTCAGTGGGCCGAAGGGCCTGTTTCAGTGCTATATCTCTAAATTTAAAAAAAATTAAATCCCATTGTGCATTTTCTCACTTGAAACATGTCTATTAAAGAGGCACCGGCACCTATACATATGCCTTATTAGTTAGGTTGATGTGTAGAACCTGATCAGACCATTTCTATCCCCTCCTTTCTTGGGATCAAGCTCCTATCCTTGTACTCCAGGTTGAATCAGGAATTAGCTTTGATTTTTAAAAATGTTACACTAATTTGTATACTGTACCAAATATAATCAATGCGGACTAACACACAATATTATTCTCATGTTATGGACCTGTTCAGATGATATCAAACTGTGAAAGAAAGAAATCCAACCCTTTGATATGTTATTACCAGGGAACAGGCAGTGGAGATCATTATTCCACACACAGAAATGAATCTTCCAAGTCAGTACCTGTGGCAAGGTACCACACCCACGCATATCTACCCACAGTGCACAGAAAGACATGGCAGGCCATTATTTTCCAATAGCAGTGCCAGCGGATGAGGTTACCTCAACACTAATGCAGGCTCAGACAATTCCCCCTGGTATTGATTCACTTTGTTTCATATTTAGTTCACTATTTTCCATGTCAGTTTTATGCTGGTAGATGTTGTGGTGTCATTGACTTCAGCGGAAATAAAAAATTGGGAGAGATGTAAAACGGGCTGTCAACTCATTGTCGCCCATGTTACACTATTACACAAAGTCAAGATCTGCCCCCATATCTCTATCCAGTTGTTCTTCTTTAAACCTGATTTCTTCAGTCAAATAGAAGCAGTGTATCTCAAGAGTGACAGCTTTTTTAAAAACATTTTACAACCCTTTTATTTCGCTCACATGCCTCGATATAGGCATATACTTATTGCACCCATCACCGCTCAATTCCCAGGATCTTCTGCCCACTTAAGGGATGAGAACACATTTGAGATCCTTGCTGATTCTACAGGGAAAAAGTGAATCAACCCTCCAAGTGAAAAGAATTATATCCAATGAAGGCTAAAACTCTATAGCCAAATGACTAACATGTGAAGTGTGTCCCCGAATTTAAAATATTCTGATCTCAAGTGAGGTAATGATTTGTTCCTCTGGAATGTGTCCACTCATTCATCACAATCTAGAAGCCAACCCAATCTATACACCGTTGCAAACACAGCAACTCAAGTTTCATCTTTATTTTACAACAGCTGTGAACAGTAACGGCAGTCAGAGGAAATCGCTAGGAACCAGCCTAGGACTATTTAAACTCATTTGATTTTGGAGCTGGAACAGCTGTTGTAGAGTATGTGGAAGTGGTGAGGGGAGGGAGGGAAGAGAAAAAGAAAGTAAGAAAGGGAAAGAAAAAAAATGTGGTTTCATCCAACCTGTGTGAGCCAGATTGAAATGCCAGGTCTCAGATCTGGACATATATTCTAAACTACCCAGGTCTCTAATCCTTGGTCTCTACCCAATTCCAAGAAAATCATTCTCTCAACTATCCAGATTCTTAAGGTGTACATCAAATTGAGTGTGTTGCACAAGGAATAACTGTTTAGGAACATACGAATTAGGAGCAGGAATAGAATACTCCGCCCCTCGAGCCTACTCCGCCATTCAATAAGTTCATGGCTGAACTGATTTCTCCACATTACCACCTACCCCCGATAACCTTTCACCCTCTTGTTTATCAAGAATATATCTACCTTTGCTTTAAACATATTCAAAGACTCTGCTTCCACCATCTTTTGAGGAAGAGAGTTCCAAAGACTCATATCTCTCTGAGAGAAAAAATCTCTCCTCATCTCTGTCCTAAATGGGCAACCCCTTATTTTTAAACAGTGACCCCTGGTTTGAGATTCTCCCACAAGGGGAAACATCGTTCCATATCCACCCTTTCAAGACCCCTCAGGATCCTATATGTTTCAATCAAGTCACCTCTTACTCTTCTAAATCCCAATGGATATAAGCCTAGCCTGTCCAATCTTTCCTCATAAGATAGTCCGCCCATTCCAGGTATCAGTCTAGTAAACTTTCTTTGAACTGCTTCCAACGCATTTACATCCTTCCTTAAATAAGGAGACCAATACTGTACACAGTATTCCAGATGTGGTCTCACCAATGGCCTGATTAACTGAAGCATAACTTCCTTACTTTTGTATTCAATTCCCCTCGCAATAAATGAAAACATTCTATTAGCTTTCCTAATTATGTTCTGTACCTGCGTACTAACCTTTTGCGATTCATGCACGAGGACACTCAGATCCCTCTGCATCTCAGAGCTCTGCAATCTCTCACCATTTAGATAATATGCATCTTTGTTATTCTTCCTGCCAAAATGGACAACTTTGCATTTTCCCACATTATAGACCATCTGCCAAATGTTTTCCCCACTCACTTAACCTATCTATATCCCTTTGTAGCCCCCTTATGTCCTCTTCACAACCTACTTTCCTACCTATTTTTGTGTCATCAGCAAATTTAACAACCATACCTTTGGTCCCTTCATCTAAGTCATTTATATAAATTGTAAAAAGTTGAGGCCCCAGCACAGATCCTTGTGGCACACCACTTGTTACATCTTGCCAACCAGAAAATGACCCATTTATGCCTACTCTCTGTTTCCTGTTAGCTAGCCAATCTTCTATCCACGCCAATATGTTATCCCCTACACCATGAGCTTTTATTTTTTTGCAATAACCTTTGATGTGGCACCTTATCAAATGTCTTCTGGAAATCGAAGTAAAATACATTGTTACGATCAGGTGAGAAATCTGTATAGGGATCTTTTGCTGTCTTTACCCGTCTTATTGTAACAGGGTTTTATTTTTAAACACTGTGTTTTGAGCTCCCCCCTTTTGTGAATCCTTGTTCACAACTTTCAAATTATAAGGCAAAGAAATGACAACAAATAGGCTTGCTTTGGTTTAAGGAAAAAAAGGGAACCGTATTAAACTTACTTAAACTCTAATGTGGTTCACGCCTACGGATATACAATGCATTAGCATGCATATGCAATATACACATGCAGATAGGGACAGAAAAGAGAAGAAAAGATAAAGTAGAATAGTTTGAGGCAATATCTTGTTACTGTGCTTCGCTCATGTATAGTCCGTTCGTAGGTAATTCTTGCGTTTCGTTGGGGCCAAATATTCTGCTTAAACCTTGTTCACGTAGGAAACGTTTTTCTCTTTGAGGTTCACCTGTCTTCACAAGATTCAGTTCCCTGAGAGATGAGCAGGCAGACAAGAGAGGAGGTAATTCTTGCTTCAGTTCCAGGAGCACATGGCGTTCTGAGTTCAAATTCTGCTTTTCCAGTTTAAAACTCCCCTAGTTGGCCAGCAGGTGGTCACGTGACCAACTGGTTTGACCAGTCTCTTCTGTGTATTGGGGCGGGGACTGGCCGCTTTGTTTCAACACTGTCTGGTACTAGGCAAATGTCCTTCCAGCCAGGGGCTTGCAATTTTAAGTTTTAATGTTCATGTGGCGAAATCATGTGTGCCTCAGTCTTGGCAGGTGGGGGGTTTGCCTGACAACATCCACCTGTTTCCCTTCTTCCACAGCACATGTAACTCCCTCAAATACTCCAACAAATTGCTTAAACATGATTTCCCTTTAACAAAACCATGTTGACTCTGCCTGATTACCTTAAGTTTTTCTAAGTTCCCTGCTATAATGTCTTTAATAGTAGCTTCTAATATTTTCCCTAAGACAGATGTTAAGCTAACTGGCCTGTAGTTTCCTGCTTTCTGTCTCCTTCCCTTTTTGAATAAAGGAGTGACATTCGCTATTTCCCAGTCTTGCGGAACCTTCCCTGAATCTAGGGAATTTTGGAAAATTAAAACGAACGTATCAACCATCTCACTAGCCACTTCTTTTAAGACTCTAGGATGAAGTCCATTAGGACCCGAGGACCTGTCAGCCCGCAGCTCCAAACATTTGTTCAGTCATAGAGTCGTACAGCATAGAAACAGGCCCTTCGGCCCACCACGTCCATGCCGACCATAATGCCTATCTATACTAATCCCACCTGCCTGCATTAATTCCATATCCCTCTATGCCTTGCTCATTCAAGTACCTGTCCAGATGCCTCTTAAATGTTGATACTGTTCCTGCCTCCACCACCTCCTCTGGCAGCTCATTGCAGATACCCACTATTCCTTGAGTGAAAAATTTACCCCTTTGATCCCATTTAAACCTCCTCCCTCTCACCTTAAATCTATGCCCTCTAGTTTCAGTCACCCCTACCATGGGAAACAGACTCTGGCTATCTACCCTATCTATGCCTCTCATAATTTTATATACCTCTATCATGTCCCCTCTCAGCCTCCTTCGCTCCAGGGAAAACAGACCCAGCCTCTTTATAACTCAAGCCCTCCAAACCAGGCAACATCCTTGTGAAACTTTTCTGCACCCTCTCTAGCTTAATCACATCTTTCCTGCAGTGCGGCGACCAGAACTGCACACAGTACTCCAAATGCAGCCGAAGCAACGTTATGTACAACTGTAACATGACGTCCCAACTCTTGTACTCAATGCCTCAGTCGATGAAGGCAAGCATGCCATACGCCTTCTTCGCCACCCTGTCTACCTTCGTTGCCACTTTCAGGGAACTATGTACTTGCACCCCAAGGTCTCTCTGCTCAACAACACTCCCCAGGGCTCTGCCATTCACTGTATATGTCCTGCCCTGGTTTAACTTCCCAAAATGCATCACTTCGCACTTGTCTGCGTTAAATTCCATTTGCCAATCCCTTGCCCACCTTCCCAGTTTATCTATATCCTGTTGGAACCTTAGACAACCTTCTTCACTGTCCACTATACCACCAATGTTGGTGTCATCTGCAAACTTACTAATCATGCCCCCTACATTCACATCCAAGTCATTAATATATATGGCAAACAACAGAGGGCCCAGCACCGGTCCCTGCGGCACACCACTGGTCACCGGCCTCCAATCTGAAAAACGACGCTCCACTACCACCCTCTGCCTCCTATCACCAAGCCAATTTTGTATCCAATTGGCTAGCTCACCCTGGATCCCATGTGTTTGAACCTTTTGGACCAGCCGAACATGCGGGACCTTGTCAAAGGCCTTGCTAAAGTCCATGGTAGACAATGTCCATCGCCCTGCCCTCGTCAATCCTCTTGGTCACCTCCTCAAAAAACTCAATCAAATTCGTGAGACATGACTTCCCACACACAAAGCCATGCTGACTATCCCTAATCAGACCTTGACTTTCCAGGTGCATATAAATCCTGTCTCTCAGAATGCCTTCCAATAACTTTCCCACCACTGATGTAAGGCTCACCGGCCTGTAGTTCCCTGGCTTATCGCTGCTGCCCTTCTTAAATAAAGGCACAACATTAGCTATCCTCCAGTCTTTTGGTACCTCACCCGTGGCTAACGATGATACAAAATTCTCTGCCAGGGCCCCAGCAATCTCCTCCCTTGCTTCCCATAGCATACTAGGATACAGCTGGTCAGGCCCTGGTGATTTATCCACCTTAATGTGCTTCAAAACCTCCAAAACCTCCTCCTTTGTAATGTTGATATGCTCCAGGATATCGCCGTTCCTTCCCTTGAACTCACTAGCTTCCATGACCTTCTCCACGGTAAATACAGACGAGAAACCATTTAAGACCTCGCCCATTTCCTGTGGCTCCACACATAGATTACCACACTGATCCTTAAAGGGACCTACTCTCTCCCTAGCTACCCTTTTATTCTTAATATACTTATAGAATCTTTTAGGATTCTCCTTTATCTTATCTGCCAGGGAAATCTCATGGCCCCTTTTCGCCCTCCTAATTTCCTTCTTAAGTGTACTCCTACATCCCCTATACTCCTCGAGGGACTCGCTCGATCCCAGCTGCCTATACCTGACATATGCCTCCTTCTTTGTCCCGACCAGACCCTCAATATCCCTCGTCAACTAAGGTTCCCTAAACTTGCCAGCCTAGCCCTTCCATCTAACAGGAACATGCCAGCTCTGAACTCTTCCTATCTCACTTTTAAAAGCCTCCCACTTGCCAGACGTCCCTTTACCTTTAAACAGCCTCTCCCATTCCACTTTTGAGAGTTCCTGTCTGATGCCATCAAAATTAGCCTTCCCCCAATTTAGGACTTCAATCTGAGGACCAGTCCTATCCTTTTCCATAACTATCTTGAAGCTAATAGAGTTATGGTCACTAGTCCCAAAGTGCTCCCCCACTGACATATCAACCACCTGCCCAGTCTCATTTCCGAAGAAGAAGTCGAGTGTAGCCCCTTCTCTAGTAGGGCCATCCACATACTGCTTCAGAAACCTATCCTGGACACACTTAACAAATTCTTCCCCATCTGATCCCTTCACACTAAGGCGGTCCCAGTCAATATTAGGGAAGTTAAAATCACCTACTATAACAACCCTATAATTCCTACACCTATCTGTGATTTCCTTACATATATGCTCCTCCCTCTGACTATTGGGGGGCCTATAGTATAATCCCATCAAAGTTATCACCCCTTTCTTATTTCTAAGTTCTACCCATATGGCCTCGCTGGACGTTCCCCCCTGGGATATCCTCTCTAAGTACTGCCGTGATGTCTTCCCTAATCAATAGTGCAACTCTTACTTCCATATCTGTCACGCCGGAAGCATCGGTACCCCGGAACATTGGGCTGCCAGTCCTGCCCATCCCTCAACCACATTTCCGTAACAGCTATAATATCACAATCCATGCTCTGAGTTCATCTGCCTTACCTGCAAGGCTTCTTGCATTAAAGTAAATGCAGTTTAGCCTACCAGACCTACCACGCTCCCTATCCTGCCCCTGCCCGGCCTGCCTACTGGACTTGCTTCCTTTACCCTCTACATTTGCCTCAACTATCTCATCGGAAAGACTACTACTTTGGGTCCCACCCCCCTGCTAGACTAGTTTAAACCCTCCCGAGTACTACTAGCGAACGTCCCCACAAGGATATTGGTCCCCTTCCAGTTCCCTCTTGTACAGGTCACCTCTGCACCAGAAAAGATCCCAATGATCCAAGTAGCTGAAGCCCTCCTGCCTACACCAGCTCTTCAGCCACGCATTCATTTGCCTTATCCTCCTATTCCTACCCTCACTAGTACATGGCACAGGGAGTAATCCTGAGATTCCAACCCTAGTGCTCCTGCTTTTTAACCTTCTGCCGAACTCCCTATATTCACTTTGCAGGACCTCATCTATCTTCCTGCCTATGTCTTTAGTACCAATATGGACCACGACCTCTGCTTGCTCACCCTCCCCTTTCAGAATGTCCTGCAGCCGCTCCGAAACATCCTTGATCCTAGCAACAGGGAGGCAACATATCATCCTGGAGTCTCGTTTGTGGCCACAGAAACGTCTATCTGCACCCCTTACGATAGAATCCTCTATCACTATAGCTCTTCCACCCCTTTTCCCTGCCTGCTGTGCACCAGAGCCCTCCGTGGTGCCACGACTAGGCTGTTGCTGCTTTCCCCTGGGAGGTCATCTCCCCCAACAGTATTCAAAGCGGTATATCTGTTTGAGAGGAGGATGGCCACAGGGGACTCCTGCACTACCTGCCTGTGCCTACTATTCCGTCTGTTGGTCACCCATCCCTTTTCTGCCTGTGCAGCCATTACCTGTGGTGTGACCACCTCACTAAACGTGCTATCCACGACGTCCTTAGCATCACGGATGCTCCACAGTGAATCCACCCGCAGCTCCAGCTCCGTAATGCAGGTAGCCAGTAGCTGCAGATGGATACACTTCCCGCACACATGGTCGTCAGGGACACTGGAAGCATCCCTGATTTCCCACATAGCACAGAAAGAGCTTATCACGGGGCTGAGCTCTCCTGCCATGACTTACCCTTAGATTAATTAGTTGCTCCCTTAATTAAAAAATACCAATTACACTAGGGGCCTTGTTCTACCCACTCCAATCTAAAGTCCTTAATAAGCTACACTGAATTTTAAAAAAAACACTTTAGTAGTACTCACCTTATCACCAGAGGTTTTTTTTCAACAAAACAAAATTTCCCCTTTTTTTTAAGGATATTTAAATGCAGTGACTCACCAACCAATCAGCTTGCAGCTCTCCTCTGACATCACTGTTGGCTTTTTTTTTCTTTATTTTTTCAAAACTCCTGCGCGCTGGAAGAGCTCCTCTCCGCTCCTCTCCCGGAAGGTAAGAGGTTCAGTACCACTTCCCTGGTGATTGTAATTTTCTTGAGTTCCTCTCTCCCTTCCATTTCCTGACTTAACAGCTAATTCTGGGATGTTACTTGTATCCTCTATAGTGAAGACCGATGCAAAGTACCTGTTCAGTTCATCTGCCATCTCCTTATTTTATCCATTATTAATTCGCCAGACTCACTTTCTATAGGACCAACGTTCACTTTGTTAATTTTTCTTTTTTAAACATCTACAGAAACTCTTACTATCTGTCTTTATATTTCTAGCTAGCTTTCTCTTGTACTCTAATTTTACCTTCCTTATTAATCTTTTAGTCAATCTTTGCTGTTTTTTATATTCTGTCCAATTTCTGACCTGCAACACATCTTTGCGCAAATATATGCTTTTTCTTTAAGTTTGATACTATCGTTAACTGTTTTAGTTAACCACGGATGGCAGGTCCTCCCCTTGGAATTTTTCTTTCTCATTGGAATGCATCTATTCTGTGTATTCTGGAATATCCCCTTAAATGTCTGCCACTGCATCTCTATTATCTTATCTCTATCCCTTAACCTAATTTTCCAGTTTATTTTCGCTAGCTCTGCTTTCCTTATTTAATTTTAAAATACTGGTCTCGGACCCACTCTTCTCTCCCTCAAACTGAATGTAAAATTCAATCATATTATGATCGCTGCTACCTGGGGACACCTTAACAATAAGGTCATTAATTATTCCTATCTCGTTGCACAATACCAGGTCCAGTATAGCCTGTTCTCTGGTTGGCTCCAGAACATACTGTTCAAAGAAATTACCCCGAAAACATTCTATGTACTCTTCATCTAGGCTACCTCTGCCCATCTGATTTTTCCAATCTATATGTAGGTTAAAATCTCCCATGATTATCACCATACCTTTCTGACAGGCTGCCATTAGTTCTTCCTTTATACCCCGTCCTACAGTGTGGTTAATGTTAGGTGGCCTGTACACCACTCCCACAAGTGACTTTTTGCCTTTATGATTTCTCATCTGTACCCAAACTGCTTCTACAACCTGGTTTCCTGAACTTATGTCATCCCTCCCTAATGCGCTAATACCATCATTAATTAACAGAGCCACACCTCCACCTTTTCCTAGCTTCCTGTCCTTCCGAAATGCCATGTACCCTTCAATATTCAGGTCCCAATCCATGTCATCCTGCAACCTTGTCTCTGTAATGGCTATCAGATCATACTTATTTATTTCTATTTGCGCTCTCAGTTCATCTGTTTTGTTTCAAATGCGACATGCATTCATATACAGAGCCTTTAGTTTTGCCCTTTTATTATTTTTGTAACCTCTAGCTTTATCGGTTGATTTACTCTTAGATTTGTACCCTCCGTCCCTTCCTATCACAGTCTGTTTATCATTTCCCATATTAATACCTTCCTCTCTTGTCTAGTCTCTACTCCTTGATTTATCATATCTTCCCAAGTTTGATCCCTTGCCCCCACTATTCAGTTTAAAACCCTCTCCACGTCCCTAGTTATGCAGCTCGCTAGAACACCGGCCCCAGCACGGTTCAGGTGTAGACTGTCCCAACGGTACAGCCACCACTTTCCCCAGTACTGGTACCAGTGCCCCATGAACCGAAACCCACTTCTACTACACCAGTCTTTGAGCCGCGCATTAATTTCTCTAATCTTATTTGCCCTATGCCAATTTGTATGTGGCTCAGGTAATAATGCAGAGATTATTACCTTTGAGGTTCTGCTTCTTAATTTAGTGCCTAATTCCTCATAATGACCATGCAGAACCTCTTTCCTTGCCCTGCCTATGTCGTTGGTACCTACATGGACCACAACAACTGGATCCTTCCCCTCCCACTGTAAGTTCCTCTCCAACCCTCAGCAGATGTCCTGAACCCTGGCACCGGACAGGCAACACAGCCGTCTGGACTCTCGCTCTTTGCTGCAGAGAACAGTGTCAATCCCCCTAACTATACTGTCCCCTGCTACCACTACATTCCTTTTTTCTCCCTCCACTTGAATGGCTTCCTGTACCATGGTGCTATGGTCAGGTTACTCATCCACCCAGATTTTTTCCCCCTCATTTATTTCTGTGCCACTAAGTTCCTGACAAAGGTAGGATGTAAACACAGATATTTTTTCCTTTGCCAGAATTTTAAATCTATTTTGCTCTAAGTTCTAACATGGTGATTATACTCCTACCTGCTATGTATTAATTTTGTAACTTTCTCTAATATAGTTTCCATTTTTTTCCAGTTTACCACTGTCATGTCCTGTGTTCCATGGAATACACTTCAGAACATTTTATCTCTTTGGATATTAATAGTGGGGATATGAATTCCCAATTGGAACAAGTTTCATTTTTTCACAGAAAGGATTCCAGAAATTTGGAATTCTCTGCTCCAAAAGGCTGTGGATGCTCAGATAACTAGAGTTTTGAAGACTGAGATTGATAGATTTTTGTTAGCTAAGGGTATTAAGAGATATGGAACTAAGGTGGGTACACAGAGTTGAAGTACAGGTCAGCCACAATCTACGTGAACGGCAGAGCAGGCTTGAGGGGCTGAATAGTCCATTCCTGTTCTTATGGTCGGAATTTTACACCACCCCAGCGGGTCGGATGGTAGCGTGGGGGTGGCGCAAAATTGAGCGGCGATTCTGCCTCGGGACAAGTTTACAGAGGTCAGGCGGGGGGGGCGGGGGGTGGGAAACGGCCCACCCGCCTGAGGCCAATCAAGACCCTTAAGTGGCCACTTAACGACCACTTAAGGGCCCTCGCCCGCCTCCATGAGCATTTTACCCATGGCAAGCAGGTGTGCTGGGGATGTGAAAGGCCGCCCAGCGATAGCTGCCAGCCTTTCCGCGCCCCGGGGTGGGGGGGGTGGGGGGCCATGGCAATCGGGCACAGGGTGCCCGATTGAAGGCCACCGCTGCCTCCCAACTCACCCTCGGGACCTAAGACACCCCCCTCCCCCCAAAGGACCACTCCAGCCTCACCAGGAAAGGATCGATCCCCCCAGTGAGGCATGCCCCTACTTACCTTCCCTCCTCGATCCATGGCGTCGGCTTGACTGCAGTCCCAGCAGTGGCCACCACTCCCGGTGGTGCTGCTGGCGCTAAGAGCTGCCGACCCGCTGATTGGCCGGCAGCTCATTGAGGCAGGACCTCCTCCCTCACGTAGGTGGAAGTCCCGCCTCAGGACAATTAAAGCCTGGGGATCCGTAAAATACGGGATGGATCCCCAGGCTAGTAGGAAGCGGGTTCGCCACCGACTTTCACATCGGAGTCCGGCTCCCGTCCATCCACCATAAAATTCCGGCTTATGTGCCTATTGAAAGGGAATCAATTGCACATACTTGACTCTCTGCTGATCCTGTGGACTAAAACCCAATTATTGCTGGACATATCAGAATTTATTGGGACTACAATGTGACTTTTAGTTCTTGTGCATATTCTTTAACTGGCATTTTCTTTTGTCCTTGTTCATGGTTCAGATGCTAACAACACAAAACATATAATGCAACAAATAAGTTGGCAAAGAAAATTCACTTTTCTAAAATCTGAAGTCCAACTATGACCCTCAGGTCTTCAGGGGAACCCAGTACAAAATTTGTCAGTAGGTGAAGGTTTTCATTTCCTCACAATGAGGAAGTTACATTCATCAAATACCTTAAAATAAGCAAATATATATGATTCAGCTGTAGCTATAGTACAACAGCATCTAAGGTTTCTGTGACCAGATTTCAATGCGTTCTACTGATAGCACTGATTGTAGCCATCAAAATGAATGGTTTGGGCAGATTTTCTCTCATGTATAGAACATTAGTTTAATACATTTACTGGTTAGTAGTGAAGTGGGAAGTGGGGAGTTACTTACCATCAGTAGAGGTCAATATTCAGTATAGCCTCACAAATTTACCTGGTGAGGATTGATAAAACAAACTGCGCTCCTGCTATGGAATGCTACACAGCAGCAGCACATGTTGGGAATTCTGGAACAGTAGACACCAGAGGAGCTTCCATTTGTAGAAATTTCATAAAATCTACCCTGAGGAGTCCACTGTCACACAAACTTACCACAGCAGCCAAACATGGCAGTGTGGAAATTTTCAAGCATGCCATACCAGGAATTGAGTCTGTCTAGTGTGGTCCACTGAGGTGCTACAGCCACTCCAAAGGACAGAAATTATTGTCAGCAATATTAGTGAAAACGTGTTTAACACATAAACTTACAAACGTTTCATTGTCCGTTACTTCAACTTACATTAAAACAGCAAGATGGAAGAATGTTATGGGGAGACATTATTATTGCCAAAAGTAGTTTCTACCTGAATGATTCCAATTCATATAGAAGCTATGTTTGGTAGTTGCTACACAGCTGACTGCTGCTGATCTATTTTACAATGCCATCCAGTCTCTGTTGTTAAGATCTCAAGCAGTTAAACAGTAGAAGGAATTAGCCCCCAGTAATCCAAAAAACTGACGAGAGTAGTACCGCTTCCTTATAATTATTCTAA
Source organism: Heterodontus francisci (assembly GCF_036365525.1). Taxonomy (NCBI): domain Eukaryota; kingdom Metazoa; phylum Chordata; class Chondrichthyes; order Heterodontiformes; family Heterodontidae; genus Heterodontus; species Heterodontus francisci. The sequence continues at coordinate 216,993,025 of NC_090371.1, read as the reverse complement.
TTAGCATGTTCCTGTCAAATGGGCTGATAGTACTTCCTCAGTGCTGGTGTTCTACTCGGTTACTATAGACTTACTTCGGCTGTCAGAGGGGGAACGATAAACTATATAGATAACAAAGTAGCACTGTAGAACTATTGCAAAACCTTTTTTTCTTTGCATTCTGCATTGTTTTTGCTGGCAATGAAATCCTAGAACAAAAGCTCAAATAACATACAACTAAAATTAAAATTCTCCACTAAAAATAAACATTGCTTGTAATTCTATGCTGAATTATGAATGGCTGAAACATTACACAGTGACTGCTAATGTCAGACTTGAAGACAGAGCAGCATCTTCTGTCAGACTGTTAGTAATTGATCATTGAGTTCTGCATTTTGTCTTTCAACACGTTCAGCCAATTTTCTAACCACCTTATCAAACTACATACAAGATGCACTGGTTTGCATATATCAAATAAGAACTTACATTTATATAGCCTCATCACATTGCCATGCAGGCCCCCACCTGCTAAGAATGAGACACATTAATTTTGCCACATAAACATTGATTCTTAAACTGTTACTGGAGAAAAGAAAGAACTTGCCTTTGAAAAAACCTACCAGACCCTTGACTGGAAAGATATTTGCATAGTAACTGACAGTACTTGGAAAGGACAAAGGGGCCACTCCCTGCTCCAATTTAATCCACAATGGACTTTTGATTACCAGATGTTGAAGGTGGAGAAGCTAGCATTCCAGGTTAACTGCTAAAATGGCCGTAAACACAAACAGACATGGCCAGACCAGTTTAGTCACATAACTAACTGGCTGTTGGAGTTTTTTTGAATTTGAACTTGCCACCGAATTTTAAATCTCAGAAAGCGGTTTGCTCCTGGACTGAAAAGACCTCTCTCCTGTCTGCTGTCATCGCTTTCTCACGGGACTAAAAACCATTGAAGACATATGAACCCTGAGAGAGAAAAGTTTCCTACAGTGAACAAGGTTTAAGAAGAATACTGGGCCCCAACGAAAAGCAAGATCTACCTACAAGCAAGGACTACAGTGAGCTCGAAGCACAGTAACAAAAACTCCTCTTCAGAGATTGCCTCAAACCACTCTACTTTATTTTTCTTCTGCTCTTTTCTGTCTCTATTTGCATGTGCGTATCGTACATGCATGCTAGCGTAGGCACGGCGTGTATCCGTAGGTGTTAACCAAATTCGAGTTTAATTTTTAATAAACTTCTTTAAACCTAAGGTGGCCTGTTTGTGCTCATTTCTTTGCCTTATAATTGGAAAGTGGTGAACAAGGAGCAGCTCAAAACACAGTGTGTTTAAAAATTAAATCCTGTTACAATAAGACCAGGTGAAGGCTGAGAAAGACCCCAAGACTCCTTTCTCACCTGGTCATAACATCTCTCAGAAACACCCAAAAGCACAATGTATAATTAGTCACTTTGAAATGCAGTCATGGCTGTTAGATAGCAAATGCAGCTGCTATTTATGCACAGCAGGGATCTACAAATAACAATGAGATGAATAACCAGTTAAAATATTTTTGGTGGTATTGCGTGCAGCAGGAATATTGGGCACACAGGGAGCAGTGTTCTTCCAATAGTGCAATCTGAACATGTGGACAGAGCCTCAGTGCAACTTCAACTGAAGGGCAGCCCCTCTGACAATGCAGCATTCCCTCAGTATAGCACTGAAATGTCAGTCTGGATAATGGGCTGTATTTTGCAGTGGAAGCAATGATGAGGATAATTGCAGGCACCTTCATTTGCATGGAAATTTGACAGCAACTTCCACCGGCAGCCCAAATGCAGTTAAACAATGAAATCAGGAGGTTGTTATCCAAGACGCCCTGCTCCTCCAAAACTGTGCAATAACAGTATCTTGCTGCCTGATTCACCATTCAAATGTATTGAACGGTGTGGAGTTTCTGTACTTACCTGAGATATATGAACTAAAAGCACCAGAAAAGGCTAGGGTTTGTCCATTTCAGTATAAGTACCCTTTTAATGGTGTCATAAGTCTTAATTGCTACCAAACATCCTCTGTGACGCTGAAAATTAACTGTTACAAGTGCTTAATCTCATTCCAACAGAATTCAATATTCAGTCACTTCCTGGTTCAGACACTGCGCTGCTCATGAACGATTCTTCAACCTGATAGGTTAAGCAGATACACCATTGTTTGCCCTGTTCAAATAGGTCCCAGTAGAGGGCACTGCACTTTTTCAATAATTGGCTGACTGGAAAATCCAGTGCAAAAATCCATTGAGTGCCTATGGGCAAGTGCAAGTGTAGCAAACAGCTAGCACTGACTGAAACATCTGGTCCAACATGCTCAAGTGCAGCTTAGAACAACCTTCTAGCTCAGAGGCAAGAGGCAAATAACTAGGCTAAGCTAACAGTTACTAGTCTCCATTCTTTAAAACAATTTGACTCATGAAGGACAGAGTTAATTTGTAATAAAATCATAAACCCATTTACAAAGAATACAAATCATTTGGTTACCATCAGCTATGATGATGATGCTGGGCTTGTCCAAGGATGAAGAAGAACAGTTTTTGTTTTAAATTTGCCTTTTATTTCATTTTTTATCATTGCTGTTTATTTCTTTCTTCTATTTAGTGGGTTAATTATAAGAGGAAATGTAGATTAATGTTGCAATCTAGTAATTTCTGATGCTGATGTTCTATATGTCAGTCTGGATATCAAGCTTTGTACAATTTCAATCTAAACAATAAAGCCAATTTCATTACTGAATAATAAACTCTGTGATGGAAACCACACCAGCCAAATGGAAACATATTAATTTCGTCATATGGAACACTATTTCAACTTTTACTGGACATTGAACATAACTTGTTTAAAAAGACCACAGAGCTGAATGGCTGAAAATATGGCTGCACATATTCTGAGAGACAGTTGCATAGAGAGACAAGGGCAGTGCGTCCTGATTCAATTAGCCACATGGGTTTTGTCAATAGTGATGATCAAAATACATTGAGAGTCATTGTCTGTGTAAGAGCCAGCACTCCACCCCCCACCGAGTGTGTCTCGTAAGCTTTGAAGGATCAACAACCTTCGCAGGCGATGCTGTTTCAAACAAAGAGCTGGTCACATGACTAACCTGCTGGCTAAACTGGGAATTGATTGAATTGTGCCTCACAGAAAGGTTTGGGCAGACTGCAATTTTGAAGACCAAAGAGAAGCAAGGTTTCTCTCCGTCTCTCTCTCTGTCTCTCACGCAAAGTTCCAGGTACCCATGGAAGCAACTTAAGCCTTAAGAAAGAGAACCCCTTTAGCCTTCTGGTACCAGTGAGACAAGTTTGAAAGTGTGCACAGAGCCCCAATGAGAACTGTAAAATTTAGCTCCAATCAAGGTCTTTACATCCAAACCAAGAACAGTAACTGAAATCCATCTACTACTTCAAACCTTCCCCCTTTAATTGTTTCTCCTCCTCTGTATCTATTTTGTATGTGTTTATCACGTATGCAGGCTAGCGTGGTTACGTCATATATTTTTAGATGTTTTAACTGAGTCGGAGTGTTAAGGTTAATAAACTTACACCTTTCTTGTTTAAACCTGAGAAAGAACATAAGAACTAGGAGCAGAAGTAGGCAATTCAGCCTCTCGAGCCTGCACCGCCATTCATTACAGTCATGGCTGATCTCATCTTGGCCTCAACTCCACTTTCCTGCCCATTCTCCATAACCCTTCAACCCTTTACTAATTAAAAATCTGTCTATCTCCTCCTTAAATTTACTCAATGTTCCGGCATCCACCGCATTCTGGGGTAGTGAATTCCACAGACTCACGACCCTTTGAGAAAAGTAATTTCTCCTCATCTCTGTTGTAAATCTACTACCCCTTATCCTAAAACTATGACCTCTTGTTCTAGATTGCCCCACCAGAGGAAACATCCTCTCTACGTCTACTTTGTCAATCTTCTTAATCATCTTATATACCTCAATTAGATCTCCTCTCATTCTTCTAAACTCTAGAGAGTAAAGGCCTAAACTGCTCAATCTCTCTTCATAAGACAAACCCCTCATGTCTGGAATCAATCTAGTGAACCTCCTCTGAACTGCCTCCAATGCAACTACATGCCTCCTCAAGTAAAAGGACCAAAACTGTACGCAATACTCCAGGTGCGGTCTCACTAATGCCTTGTACAGTTGCAGCGACACTTCCCTACTTTTATACTCTATTCCTTTAGCAATAAATGCCAAAATTCCGTTTGCCTTCCTTATTACCTGCTGTACCTGCAGACTAATTTTCTGCAATTCATGCACGAGGACACCCAGATCCCTCTGCACCGAAGCACTCTGAAGTTTCTCTCCATTTAGATAATTTGTCTTTCTATTCTTCTGACCAAAATGGATAACCTCACACTTATCCACGTTAAACTCCATCTGCCAAATTTTGGCCCATTCACCTAACCTATCCATATCCATTTGTAAATTTCTTATTTCTTTATTGCAACTTACTATCCCACCTATTTTAGTGTCATCTGCAAATTTGGCTATAGTATCTTCTATCCCTGCATCCAACTCATTCATATAGATTGTAAATAGTTGGGGCCCGAGGACTGAACCCTGTGGCACCCCACTAGTTACATCTTGCCAACCAGAAAAGGACCCATTCATCCCGACTCTCTGTTTTCTGTTGGTTAGCCAATCCTCTACACAAGCTAATAAATTGCCCCTAACCCCATGTGATGTTACCTGGTTCCTTTACAATTACAATTAGAGAGCAGTGATCAAGGACTCACTGAGGTGAAGGTAAAAACACTGTGTTTTAAAAATTAAACCCTGTTACGGCCAAACCAGGAAAGGGGCCAGAGGGGAGCCTGAGACCCCTTCCTCACCTAGTCGTAACAGAAATTTGGGGGCTATCGTCCAGATTGGACCCACAGACAAATGAGAAATTGGAAGTGGGAAATCAAATTGATCCCAATCAAAAAGGGAAATTATTTCAATACAGGTTTTCCCGTGGTTGCATGTGTTAGAATACTAACATGTGCGCGGCAGAAGCCAGTAACTACCCAAGCAAGGGTGAAGTTAAAGGCACTGTCTATGGAGGAGTTGAGAAATATGGTTGAGCAGTGTGGGATCACTGTCAGTGCCAAGGCTAGGAAATCGGAACTCCTAAGACTAGTGGCCAACCATTTTCCCCTCGAATCTGAAGTTCAGAGACAGGGTTAGAAATAAACTCCGACAGGGTATTGTTAGCAAAGATACAACTGGAACAGAGGAAACTTGAATTAGAAGACAGGGAAAGAGAGAGATAACGGGAGAGAGAGGAGAGAAAGAAAGACAGGAGAGAGAGAGAGAGAGAGAGAGAGAAAGAAATTTCCAGAAGGAACGGGAGGAAAGAGAGCTGAGGTGGCTTGAGTTAACTAGGGGGCAACAGAGTAACCCCAATGAAAGCATGGAAAATACTAGTGGTGCAGGGCTGTGTGCTGAGTTTTTAAAATTTTCCCAATTGATTCCAAAATTCAATGAGGGAGACGTGGAAGCATTTTTTGTATCTTTTGTAACTTGCAAAGCAATTAAAATGGTCAGCTGAGAGTTGGACTCTCCTGCTGCAAAGTAAGCTCACCGAAAAAGCCCATAAGGTTTATTCCCTGTTGCCAGATGAGAGTTCATCAAATTATGAAATGACGAAAAATGATATCCTCGGGGCATATAAACTAATACCAGAAGCCTACTGCCAGAAATTCTGACCCCTCAGAAAACAGACTGATCAAACTTACTTGGAGTTTGAGAGAAGTAAGCAGCTGGCTTTTGACCAGTGGTTAAGGGCTCTTAAAGTGCAGCCCAGCTATGAAAACCTCAGAGAGATAATTCTCCTCGAGGAATTTAAAAACTCTCTCCCCCTCTCCATAAAAACCCATGTGGAGTAACAAAATGTACATAGAGCAAGGCAAGCCACAGTTCGGGCTGATGATTTTTCTCTACTGTACAAGTCAGTTCCCCGGGGAAAACCTTTCCTACTCGCACCCACAAATCTGAAAAGGTCAAAGGGTGGGAAGGTGATAGGAGCCCAAGCTGTCCTGGGGGAGAAAGAAAAACAGGACACACAGGGGACACTCCCCCAGCCAAAAAGGATAGTGCTGTAAATAGGAGTGAGACCCAAAGACCCGTGTGCTTCCATTGTAATAAGGCAGGTCATCTGAGAGCTGACTGCTAGAAGCTATGGGGAAAGCCTCTAGGGTTGAGCAGGGCAAACCCGCTCAGTGAAGGAGAAAGGAACCTGTTGGAAAGCACAGCTGAACAAGCTGCGGCTTTAACTTCAGCAATAGTAAGACCCAGAAAACATACGGCTGTGGGTGCAGGAAAATTTATTAGGATCCCTGAAGGTTATCAGGATTTTGTATCCAAAGGGAGAGTAACCCCAAACCCCTCGAGTGGGACATGCAAGCCCATGGTAATTCTCAGTAATAAAGGGGCCACCAGATTCCTTTTGATGTTAAAAGGTCTGGCCTTTCCCCCAAGAGAGTGCAGTAAATACCAGAATGGTGGTGAATGGTATTGGAGGGCAGTGTACACCTGTTCCTTTACACTGGATGCACCTGGAGTGCGACCTAGTTTCGGGACTGGTGACCATAGGGATTGGCCCTAGTTTGCCTGTGGACAGGGTTGACCTGCCCCTAGGTAATGATCTGGTGGGGGCGATGGTGGTAGCTTCCTCAGCAGTGAAAGAGAGACCGAAGGAGGTCAGAGAGACAGGGCAATGGCAGGAGACGGTCCCCTGCAGTTCCCCTGCATGTGCAGTGAATCAGGCCATGACCAAACCAGCTCCCCAGAGGAGACTGAATTGGCACTGCAGACAGATGACCATGAGATCTGTCTGTCTGAAATTTTCTTTGGAAAGTTAGAGGACACAGGGAATGGATCAAATGGATCTTCCCTAGCTGAGGCTCAGCGAGCCAACCCAGTACTGAGAGAGTTAGCACAGGCTGACCAGACTGAAATTGAAACAGAGGGAGTCCCTGATTGCTACTATTTAAAGAATGAGGTACTGATGAGGAAACGGAGTTCTCCTCACAGACCTGAGGACAAAGAGTGAACAGTGGCTCACCAGTTAGTGGTGCTGCAGAGACAGTGGAGAGAAATACTAAGAATGGCTCAGGAGATTACAGTGGCCGTACATGTTGGTATACGAAAAACCAAAGCCCGTATAAGACAACGGTTTGACTGGCCAAAACTCCACAAAGATGTGGTGGAGTACTGTACGAGTTGCCACATGTGCCAGGTTGATGGGAAAGCCCAAGCTGCAGTGATATCTTCACCCTTAACTCCTGTATTGGCTTTTGGGAAACCCTCCAGCTAAGGGTTGGTGCACTGTGAGGGACCACTGCCAAGAACAAAAGGGGACAGACAGGCACAGGGCTGGCAAAAAGTTAGAGAGGAAAGGGGAAGAAGGGACAAAGAGGACAGGTTAAAGGAAGTCCGGGAGTATTCCCAAATGAAAACTTTCCTACTGTCCGGTCAGCCAACCCCAAAATGTTGGAACAATTAGACCCCACATCCTCCTATGTAAATGCAGACACCAGAAGCACCCCACCAGGGTTGCTAACAGCATTTACAGAAACCTGCAAGGACAAAGTAGGTCCTCAAGAGGGCAGAGAAACTGTGAGGGTGATGCCTCAGCTAGTCAAAGTGCCACAGGGAGTGCAGTAGAATCTGGACAAGTAACTGTAAGTAGGAATGTCCCACAGGAGAAAGGGAAGATTAGCAAAGAATACGCCTCCGCAGTCAGAAGAAAAGGGAACCCACAATACCCTACGGAGAAAAGCACTTGGATGACTCATCAGAGCACTGAAAGAGAGATCAGAGTGGATCCACCCACTGCCAACTCCCATGATCACAGCTCCAACCAGGGCTAATTAAATCTATCCAACCCTCTGCAGACCCCAACAAGAACAAAGGCACCCTAGACAATCATGGAAATGTGCGAACTTCAAGCCTCCCAAAAAATCACATGTTTATTAGGATGCCCATTCCCAACGTATTGCAGGTTGATAGTGAAGAAACTTTAAACCCCTTGGGCAACACATAACTATCTCAGACCACCTCAAGGGAAAAGGGGCAGTTTAAAGCAGCACTGCTACAAAGGAAAGACAGGCTGTAACAATTTTAAGATTTCTGGATGAATGAGAATGAATGAAAGAAATGCATGTGGGCCTTCCTGTACTTTCTCTTCCTTCTAATTTATAATGAAATGCTCCCCCTAATGTCGCATTTCATTCGGCCAGAAGTGGAGGTGTGATGGAAACCACACCTGCCAAATGGAAACATATTAATTTCATCATGTGGAACACTATTTCAACTTTTACTGGACATTGAACATAACTTTTGTTTAAAAAGACAACAGAACTGAATGGCTGAAAACATGGCTGCACGTCTGTATTCTGAGAGACAGTTGCATAGAGAGACAATGGGATTGCTCCCTGATTCAATTAGTCAGATGGGTTTTGTCAATTGTGATGATCAAAAGACATTGAGAGTCATTGTCTGTGTACGAGCCAGCACTCCACCCCCCACCGAATGTGTCTCATAAGCTTTGAAGAATCAACAACCCTCGCAGGCGATGCTGTTTCAAACAAAGAGCTGGTCACATGACTAGCCTGGGAATTGATTGAATTGTGCCTCACAGAAATATTTGGGCAGACTGCAATTTTGAAGACCAAAGAGAAGCAAGGTCTCTCTCCATCTCTCTCTCTGTCTCTCACGCAAAGTTCCAGGGACCCATGGAAGCAACTTAAGCCTCAAGACAGAGAACCCCATTAGCCTTCTGGTAGCAGCGAAACAAGTTTGAAAGTATGCACTGGGCCCCAATGAGAACTGCAAAATTTAACTCCAATCAAGGTCTTTACATCCAAACAAAAAACAGTAACTGAATTCCATCTACCACTTCAAACCTTCTCCCTTTAATTATTTCTCCTCCTATCTATTTGTATGTGTGTTTATCGTGTATGCACGCTAGCGTGGTTGCGTCGCTTATTTTTAGTAGTTTTAACTGAGTTAGAGTGTTAAGGTGAATAAACTTACACCTTTCTTGTTTAAACCTGAGAAAGCCCGTCTGATTGGTTCCTTTACAATTACAATTAGACAGCAGTGAGCAAGGACTCACTGAGGTGAAGCTAATAACAGTTAAAACCTGTTTCGGCCAAACCTGGAAAGGGGCCAGAGGGGAGACTGAGACCCCTTCCTCACCTGGTCATAACAATTTGTTTATGAACCTGTTGCACATGTTGCAGAGATTAAATTTGCCCCATAGTTAGTAAGAGCACATAATATTATCATAGTCCATGTTCGGGGTTATCAATTTCTCCTCCTTTTCTGTAGTAATCAGGACAAAATCAACTGCAAAAGAGAGATAGGGGCAACTGTAACACTCCCTCTTTGGTCTGGATTGCACTATCTAACTGAGTTGAATGGAAATCAATATTACTATGACAACTGATATTTAAAATAAAATTGGGCTTTTGAAGTCATACAACGCACCAATATTCGCAACCGTTCCTAAACAAGTTCACATATTAATAATGCAGTTAGAGGTGACAGGAGACACTGCAGTATATGTAATAATTAAGGAAGTAGCTTTCTCAATTCATGACCAGAATCATGAGCAGAAAGTAAGGCTAATGTGTTAACGCATGATTTCTTTTCCATATAAACCATATTATAAATAAAGTCCTACCAGCATCTTCAATAGAGAAGTAGAAGATATCACTTGTTGCATTGTCACCTTCATGCAGAACATAAGAGATCTTCATGTCATCGATATCAGCTGTTAAAATGCAATTTGCATTCAATGAATAATTTGTATGGCATATTACTAAAGATATGTTGTTAATAGCATTCTAAACACATCAAACCCCTGTTTATATGTACCACCAGTTCGGCTCCATTCTTGCACCAAATGAATTACAAAACACCACAGTTCTGTGTCAGAAGTTAGTAAGTATCCATCATTGGCTGCTTATTATCTGCTTTAAAATCATTGCATTGGGTGCATGCTACATATTATTGCACTTTGTCTAACTATGGTGAATAGCAAATAAAAACAGAAAATGCTGGAAATCCTCAGCAGGTCAGGCAGCATCTGTGGACAGAGAAACAAAGTTAACCTTTCAGGTTAATGACCTTTCATCCCACATGAACACAAGAAATAGGAGCAGGAGTAGACCATATGGCCCATCAAGTCTGCTCTGCCATTCAAAACGATAATGGCTGATCTTAGGATTCAACTCCACTTTCCTGCCTGCTCGCCATACTCCTTGATTCCCTGAGAGACCAAAAATCTATCTATCCCTGCCTCAAATGTATTCAACAATGCAGCATCCACAACCCGCTGGGGTAGAAAATTCCAAAGATTCAGAACCCTTTGAGTGAAGTAATTTCTTCTCATCTCAGGCCTAAATGATCGGCCCCTTATCCTGAGACAGTGCCCCCGTGTTATAGATTCCCCAACCAGTGGAAATAATCTCTCAGTGTCTACCCTATCCAGCACCTTTAGAATCTTATATGTTTCAATGAGGTCACCTCTCCTTCTTCTAAATCCAGAGAATACAGGCCCAATTTACGTAGTTTCTCATCATAGGCCAATCCCCTCATTCCAGGGACCAATCGAGTGAACCTTCACTGCACTGCTTCCAATGCAAGTATATCCTTTCTTAAATATGGAGACCAAAACTGCACAAAGTATTCCAGATGTGGTCTCACCAAAACCCTGTACAATTGTAGCAATACTTCCTTATTCCTGCACTCCAATCCCCTTGCAATAAGGGCCGATATGCCATTTGACTTCCACATTGCTTGTTGTACCTACATGTTAACACACAAGAACACAAGAAATAGGAGTAGAGGTAGACCATATGGCCCATTGAGCCAGCTCCGCCATTCAATATGCTTATGGCTAATCTTGGGCTTCAATTCCACTTTCCTGCCCACTCCTCATATCCCTTGATTCCCTGTTAGACCAAAAATCTATCTATCCCAGCCTTAAATATATCTAATAACGGAGCATCCACAACACGCTGAGGTTGAGAATTCCAAAGATTCACAACCCTTTGAGTGTAGTACTTTGTCCTTATCTCAGTCCTGAATGATTGGCCCCTTATCCTGAGACTGTGTCCCTGTGTTCTAGATTACCTGACCAATGGAAAAAATATCTCAATTTCTACCCTATCAAGCCGTTTCAGAATCTTGTATGTCTCAATTAGATTGCCTCTCCTTATTCTAAACTCCAGAGAATACAGGCCCAATTTACTCAGCCTCTTATCACAGGACAACCCCCTCATCCCAGGGACCAATTTAGTAAATCTTCATTGCACCACCTCCAGTGCAAGTATATCCTTTCTTAAATGTGGAGACCAAAACGGCACACAGTATTCCAGGTGCGGTCTCACCATAGCCCTGTTTTAGTTTTAGTAAGACTTCTTTATTCAATTGCAATAAAGGCCAACATGCCATTTGCCTTCTTAATAGCCTACTGCACCTGCATGTTAACTTGTACAAGCACACCCAAGTCTCTTTGAACATCGACACTTATAAGTTGCACACCATTTAAAAAATATTCTGTTTTTCTATTCTTACGACCAAAATGCATAACTTCACACTTCCCTACATTATACTCCATCTGCCATCTTGTTGCCCACTCACTTAACCTGTCTATATCTCTTTGCTGCCTCTCTGTTTCTCCCCACAGCTTACCTTTCCACCAATCTTTGTATCATCAGCAAACTTACATACATTACTCTCCATTTCTTCATCTAAGTGATTAATATAGATGATAAATAGCTTAGGCCCCAGCTCTGATCCTTACGACACTCCACTATTTACTGCCTGCCAACTTGAAAAAGCCCCATTTATGTCATTCTGATCAAAGGTCATTGAGCTGATACATTAATTCTGTTTCTCTCTCCAGAGATGCTGCCAAACCTGCTGAGTATTTCCAGCATTTTCTGCTTTTATTTCATATTTCCAGCATGTGTAGTATTTTGCTTTTGTATTATGAATAGTGATAGTATGAATAGTAGTACATGGCAACACAGACTGCACCAATTCAATTGGGATATCTGCCTCTGTACCCTGCCAGCAATTTCCTCATATTCTCATGGCATTTAGATCAATAGTGCAACTGTCAGCTGGAATTCCAACACAATTCGTAGAAAATTTTAACGAACACTTTACAAACCAATTGACAGTAAACTTAAGTTTAACTGAGATTTAAGCATTTTTTTTTACCATAAAAGATTTTTACTTGTAGGCAATGTAGCTACAGAGGGCATTGGAGCTCTAATGTGAAGAGTCATGGACTGGCTTTGAACCAGTGGCTTTCCCTAAGGACAGGTCCCCCATCATAGCTAAGTAGAGGCCAGGACTCCTTCACAGGAAAGGAGAGTAAAAGGGAGGATCAGGCGTCAGTGCTCCACTTACACATCTCTTAAAAAGGTTAAGGAGAATTGTCCCAAGAGTGTATCTAAAGTGATTTATGACTTTAACCCCTTATAGGGACTAAACCAAATCAAGCGTAAATCCCTACGAATCTCCTTTAATTAAGTTCAAACCAGACAAATTCCTATAGACACTTATTTGGTTCCAAAGAACTTAACTAGTTTTCCCTAAAAGAAAGAAAACTAACAGATAATATTACCATCTTTCCGATAGCCTATTTTTTAATAATTATGGCTAAGTCATAAATATCCCAGATATTATAAGGGTCTAGGAAACTCTCTTCAAAATGTATCTCTCCACTTAAAGAGACACGGGGGGGGGGGGGGGGGGGGGTGGGTTCTTGTAGTTGTACACAGAATACTACATAAGACGACTTATTAACTTTTATATATCTATTAAAGAATTGAACATGCAATACACTTTAAGTGGATACGTATACCACAATATCAAAGATTACTAAGATATATAACACATAATCTTATTTCTAAAATTGAATCCAAAACTTTAACCTCAACATTATTACGGCAAAATATCTTAGAATATCCATCAAAATTTCAATTAAACTTTTACCTTGAATTCCCTGAGTAAGCTATAGGTTGAGAAGCATTGATGAGGAATTCAATACTTTTGCTTCAAAAACCCTCATGTTTATACTGTTTCTAAACTATCATCTGACCTTTAAGCATATAGGTGTTACCTTTCAAGATCCATATACGGTAATATCATTAGCTACCATCCCCACTTAATGTTTTTGTTGGAATTCCCCTGTTCTTGAAGTTGTGAGCATTTATCTGGTCAAAATGCTTATAATTGACTTTACTTGAAATCTGTTTCTGTAAGTACTATTCCATTTTATTATCTATAATTGTGTTTTATGGTACCTTGAACCCTTTTGAGTTAATCTGTCTACTTTTTACCAACACCATCAACTAATTAAGTTTATAGCTACCTCATACTGATGTCACACAGGATGTTTCAACATGTGTTTATCTTCCAATTCCCTGGCAACAGAAATGCTGAAATGGATTTCCAACTTAAAAGGTGTTTCTGGTTCACATTCTATTGTAACAGGGACCTTGAAAGACCTTAAAATTTTCAACTCTACCTTCATAAAGGGGAATTTCAGTGAGTCTTGAAAACTGACCATTTATTCAACCTTTAATTCTAAAAGGTATAATATATTAACAATATCTAAATTCTTCCTAATTAAGCCTATTATACTTATGTTTCATCACTCTCTCTGTCAGTCAGAGGAATAGCAGGTGATATAGGGAAAACTAGAAGGGCAGAAAAATGCAAAGCAATTTCAACCTTTTGCCAAGTATTCTGCATATACTATTCTACAATCTACCTTTGTAAACATACATGATATTCAATCATCAGTTAAAGGATGCTATTAATTTTCCTTCAATCAGAGCATTCTTGCCAGGATAACATATTGGGCTGAATTTTACGCTGCTGCTGCCGATTAAACGATGGCAGCCTGCACACAGGAGTTTTACTCCATGGACCCACCATGATATACGCAGCAGCTCATTTACATGGCCGGGGCAGACCCCCCCACCCCCCACCCCGCAACCCGGTGACGAAGTGGGGACGGGCGAGCTGTCCTTGGCAATGGCGTCTGGTGCCACTGCGCAGGTGTCGGCCCCATTTTTAAAGGGCTTCCAGCCCTTTCTTTTAATTTATATGTTTAAAAGGCAAGTGGAATAAAAGTGATTGAAAAAATAACATACATGTTTCCAGCCCCTCTCCCACCCTCCCCCCATTAACAATAGTCATTCCTTGCCCTCTCCCCCCAAAAATACTTACCTTGTGTACCTGACCTTCTCCCCGCAAAGTTCACAAACCTTTAACTTTACCCCTTCCCACCAACCCCTCCATCAATCAGAATAATTTGATCCCACTCCCCACCTCCTGCACTGAGAAACTTAACTCCTCCCCGCTCCCCGCAGGTGCTGCGCCTTATTTCCCCAGATGGGGATTCAAAAGCGCGGCAGTGCCAGCCACCAGGCTGAAGATCGCGATGGCACTTCAGGAGGTGACGGGAACTTCATTAACTCAGCTAAGTTAATAAATTTGAATATTTAAATCACAGTCCCATCGCCAAGCAACGGGGGGTTGCCACAAGGCCTTACTGCCGTCGGCAGGATCAAGATGGGCCCTGCCAGTGTCAAGGTGTGTGGCGGGCCTCATCCGGGGCAATCTCCAGGCCCCCCTTGCCGCCACGGATCCCGACGTTGAGGCCTCTATAAAATCCAGCCCATTGTGTCTGGAACTGTAATCTAAAGCCATTCAAAGAATTCTGGTTTAAACTGGTAAGAATTATCTATTTTACGAGCAGAGACCCGCAAAATATTTGCAGTGAAATTAGTATCTTAATTTCAACAGAACTTTTTAAAATCCCCATCCCATGTCATTCCATCCTTCCCATGCCATTCCTCTCATGCCATACCCTCCCATTCCTTTCATCTCTCTCATATCATCCCCATTCCATCCCCCATCCCAACCCTTCTTCCTATGCCATTCCCAATCCCCATTCCCCCCATGCATGCCTCCCTCCCATGCCGCCCCCCCAACCTCCCATGCTATCCAGGCACACCCCCCTCGCCCATGCCACCCAGCCCTCCCATGTTGTATCTGTACACCTCCCATGCTGTTCCCCAACCCAATTCCTCCAGCCAGGGTAGCTTTGTTGTTGGGCTCCCCTGACCTTCTGCTGTTTTTTAATCTCCACCAACTCCCCCCACATACATAGGGCAGAGAGGTATAGAGGAAGAGAGATTTAGGGAAAGAATTCGAGAGCATAGGGCCTTGGCAGCTGAAGGCACAGGCACCAATGGTGTGGCAAATGGAGGAGGGAGGCACAAGAGGTCAGAGTCAGATAAACAGCCAGTTCTGGGGGTGGGGGATAGTTGGGCAGAGATTAAAAAAAAGGGCAAAGATATGAAAGAATTTAGACATGAGAAAGATAATTATAAATTTGAGGTGTTAGTTGACTTACTAGGTCAGCCTAGACAGAGAGATGGGTGCATGGGAATTGATATGAGATAGGATACGAGCAGCAGAATTTTGGATGAATTGCTGTTTATGGAGGGTGGGTTATGAGAGGCCATCAGCACAGTACTGGAATAGTCGAGTCTGAATGTGGCAAAAGCATTGGAGAATTTCAGCAGCAGAGGCCAGTGATGTTATAGAGGTGGAAGTTGATGGTCTTTGTGATGGAGAGGATATGGGATCAGAAGCTCAACTTGGGATTAGATTGCAAACAGAGTGGTTTTGCCTGAGATGGTGGTTGGGAGTGGGGATAGAGTCAGTGGCAAGAGTACAGGGTTTGTGGTGGAGACCAATGATGAAGGCTTTAGTCTTCTTAATATTTAACTGGAGGAAACTGTGGCTCACTCAAGACTGGAGGTCAGATAACCAGTCTGACAGCACAGAGGCAGTAGAACAATTCTACATATAAGCCCTAGTCTTTGAAGTTTACCTCTGCCAAGCCCTACCCTTCTGCTGGCAGAGGTGGTAGAAAGGTAGAGCTGTGCATTGTCAGCTGACCCCAGATCGGCACAGGGTTATAGTGGGGATCTCCAAGGCCACTCATCTTTGTGCTATTTGTTCCTGCATAACAAAATCAAAGAATTACTTGCATACAAGGCCAATGAATCAAGTGTGGTGGATCTTTTTAATGGATTTTTAACTATGTTTCTTCAATTATAAGCTAAATATTTCTTCTCTGAACATATCCATGATAAGCCAATTAAACATTTAGGTAGGATGTATCTGGGCATGCTCACATAAATTTTTCTTTGTGAAATTTTGAAGGATCAGCCCGTATCATTCTTACTGGGATAGTTCAAAACAAAACCTTCACAGACCTCTAGTAAAGTTATCACTGAAATCCCAAAGCCTCCGTGATCAGGTCTGTCAAAGATAAAGTCTCCCTCAGGCACCTGAAAGCTTTCCTGAGGCCTTTGTGGAACACCGCTTAGGGTTAATAACAGTCATTCTTCTTATTAACAAAAGCATGGATGACAAGATCACGAGATATAAACTTTCAGTGGACCACAATTATAGGAAAAACCAAAGACATAATGGGTCAGTGGAATGACAGGAATTTCCAGTCAAGAGAAGGTTTAGACGTTTTTCTATATATGCTTAATGCTGAAGGGCAATAGAAGATTTAGTCAGGGAACTGTAAATCATTATAGTTTAGAATTTTGTTTTATATCGAGTCAAACCTAATTAGTTCAAATTACAATTAGAAGAAGTATGCTTAAAAGATATTGTTACAAATAAACAAAATCCGTAACAACAGGTCTTTTGCAGGTAAACAGTCTGAATGTTGATTGTAAAAGATCAATTTTAATAACATATTGAGTTGTTCCAATCTTAATTCTTTCAAAAGTGGTACCTAAGATTTCTTTCAAACTAAATCTGCTTTAAAGAAAATCTGCATCAACAGCCATTTGTCACTCAAAATGCAAATGTTAATTTTGCTTCAATAGTTTTTGAGTGTAGAACAGCCAAACTGGAAGATTACAACTTTGAGCAATCCTATAACTACTAAATGAACATAACATAACTTACAACATTTGCAAAAATGCTAAAAAGCATGGGAGAACTCAAAGGCAAAACTGTATACCACTGACAAACTTTGTCCTGCTTTTTTCTTCAGTGCCTTACTTTTAATGAATCTGTAAACATGCTCTTTGTAAAGTTGTTAATGATCAGTTAAAACGATCACATGGAAAAATATCAGGGTGTGTTTATTCTACTGCCTTAATAACCGACGATAAGCTGGAGGTGACAACAAAATAATTCGCACTCTTTGAGTGAAGTTGTTCTTAATATTTGTTTTAAATTTATTTTTTACCAATTTAAATTTATATCCTCTAGTCATACTCACCCGGCTTACTATAAATTCCTATCCTAGCTTTACCTTATTTATCTATGCCATCTATTGCAATGTATCTCAATAAGGTGCTTCTCGGCTACAGCTTGAGATTTTTTTCCAATATACCATACAACTTATCCTTTATAATGGAATCTGCCTTGTAGCTTTTCTCTGCAGTTTCTCTAATGAATAAATGTGTTTTTGATGGTTTGGTGGCCAAAATTGTACATCTGTATTCCAAATGCATATATACTCTGCATTCCTCCAGCTATGGCCTCTGGTGCACCCCACTCTCTTTCTCTATAATTGATGCCTGTTCCTTCATCCATCTAAGCCCTACATTCTGGAAGGTCATGTCTTGCTAACTTTTGAGGCAGTAATAGGGAGGAGTAATAGGTGGTGCAGTAGATGTGGTTTACATGGATTTTAGTAAGGCATTTGACAAGATCCCACGTGGCAGACTGGCCAGTAAAATGGGGGCCCATGGGGTGCAGGATAAGGTGGCAGGTTGGATCCAAAGTTAGCTCAAGGACAGGAAACAAAAGGTAGTAGTTGACAGATGTTTGTGCGAATGGAGGGCTGTTTCCAGTGACATTCCACGGGACTCAGTGTTGGGTCCCTTGCTGTTTGTGGTGTATTTTAATGACCTGGACTTGAATGTGGGAGGCATGGTTAGGAAATTTGCTGCTGACACAAAAATTGGCCAGGTGGTGGGGAGGGGATCTGTGGACTCCAGAATGGTTTGGTTGAGTGGGCGGAGGGGTGGCAGATGCGATTCAGTCCAGAGAGGTGTGGGGTGTTGCATATAGGGAGCGCAAATAAGGCGAGGGAATACACAATAAGCGGGAGGATGTTGGGAGGAGTAGAGGAGGTGGAGGGTCTTGGAGTGCTTGTCCACAGATCCCTGAAGGTGGCGGGACAGGTGGATGGAGTGGTGGAGAAGGCATATAGATTGCTTTCCTTTATTGGCCAAGGTGTAGAGTACAGGAGCAGGGATGTGATGCTGGAACTGTATAAGACACTGGTTAGGATGCAACTGGAGTGTTGCGTGCAGTTCTGGTCACCACATTACAGAAAGGACATAATTGCTCTGGAGACAGTGCAGAGGAGATTTACAAGAATGTTGCCATGGCTTGAAGGTTGCAGCTATGAAGGATTGGATGGGCTGTGGTTGTTTTCCCTGGAGCTGAGGAAGCTGAGGGGTGACTTGATTGAGGCATACAAAATTATTAGGGGCCTAGATAGAGTGGAGAGGAAGGACCTGTTTCCCCTGGCTGGGAGGTAAGTTACCAGGAGACACAGATTTAAGGTGATTGGTAGAAGGATTAGAGGGGACATGAAGGGAAGCTTTTTCACCCAGAGGGTGGCGGGTGTCTAGAATTCACTGCCAGGAATGGTGGTGGAGGCAGAGACCCTCAATTCTTTTAAAACGTACCTGGGCATGTAACTGAATTGCTGTAACCTGCGGAGCTATGGACCAGGTGCTAGAAGGTGGGATTAGTTTGGATGGCTAGTTTTCTCGACCGGCGCAGACTCAATGGGCTGAATGGCCTCCTTCTGCGCTGTACTTTTTCTATGGTTCTATGTTGCCTGATTACATTTCTGTGAAGCACCTTAGAATATTTTCCTACATTAAACATGCTATATAAATGTATATTGTTGTTTTGTTATCATATTGTCTATCTGTTGAACATGATGGGAAAACAAACTCCTAGGTTTCTTATTAAATGTCTTTCACCCAATTCAGTTTCATTCATCCTTTACTTGTGATGTATAATATATACTTGCAACTCTTGCTTTCCTCCTAAAGAGTATTATCTCACATTTCTCCACATTAAATGGCAGCTGCCACCTGCTTGCCCAATCCATGAAATGCTGAAGTATTTTACAGTCCTGCTCACTGATTGCCAAACATGGGCCCCCCCAACACCCTTTTTTTGTATTGTCAATAAAAGTTCAATATTGCACGCCTTAGTCCTGAGTCCCAATCAATCAAACCTCGAACACCATAGGAGAAACAGAAACTCAGCACAAACCCAGGGATAAAACATAAAAGTTATTTCATCTATGTAACATTCTGTAATGCCACACAATGTATTTACCTACTGAACCACTGAAGAAGTGTGGGACTTTCTCCTTAATTGGTGAAATTTAGCATTTCAGGTGCTCATTTCACATCATTACAGTCAAAGGTTCAAGAATCATTAATTCAGACTGTTAATTAGGCCCTAGGTCCAACAATCTTCAGCTGCTTAATCAATGACCTTCCCTCCTTCATAAGGTCAGAAATGGGAATGTCCACTGATGATTCCACAGCATTCAGTACCATTCGCAACTCCACAGATACTGAAGTAGTCCGTGTCCACATGTAGCAAGACCTGGACAACATTCAGGCGTGGGCTGATAAGTGGAAAGAAACATTTACACTACACAAATGCCACCCAATGACCATCCCCAACAAAAGAGAATCTAACCATCTCCCCTTGACATTCATTGGCATTACCAACACTGAATCTCCCACCATCAACATCCTGCGGGTTACCATTGACCAGAAACTTAACTTATCGAGCCAGTCAGAGGTAGAGAATTCTGCAGTGAGTAAACCACCTCCTGACTTCCCAATGCCTGTCCACCATCTACAAAGCACAAGTCAGGAGTGTGATGGAATACTCTCCACTTTCCCGCATGTGTACAGCTCCAACAACACTCAAGAAGCTAAACACCATTCAGGACAAAGCAGCCCACTTGATCAGCACCTTAAACATTCACTCCCTCCACCACCAACGCACAGTGGCAGCAGTGTGTACCATATACAAGATGAACCGCAGCAACTTACCAAGCCTCCTTTGACAGCACCATTAAAACCCAAGACCTCCACCACCTAGAAGGACAAGGGCAGCGGACACATGGGAATATCACTACCTGCAAGTTCCCCTCCAAGTCACACATCATCCTGACTTGGGTTTTATCCATTGTTCCACCGTCTCTGGGTCAAAACCGGGAACTCCCTTCCTAACAGCACTGCGGGTGTATTTAAAGCAGATGGACTGCAGTGGTTCAAGAAGGCAACTCCCCATCACTTTCTCAAGGGCAATTAGCGATGGGAAACAAATGCTGGCCTAGCCAGCGACACGCACATCCCATGATAGAATAAAAAAAACCTTTCATAATATCAATAGATAATGAAGCATTAAAGGCCATAAAGGGAAGATGAGGTAGCAGCTGTTGATTGGACTGGTAAGATATGTGAAGAAACTATATCCAAACGTTTGGTCTGCTGTACTAATTGATTTACAAGATTTACAAGAATGTTGCCAGGGCTTGAAAGTTGCAGCTATAAAAAAAGATTGGATAGGCTAGAGTTGTTTTCCTTAGAACAGAGGAGGCTGAGGGGTGATTTAACTGAGGTGTACAAAATTATGAGGGGCCTAGACAGAGTGGACAGGAAGGACCCGCTTCCCCGAGAAGAGGTCAATTACCAGGGGACACAGATTTAAGATAATTGGGAGAATGATTAGAGGGGACATGAGGAAAAACTTTTTCACCCAGAGGGTGGTGAGTGTCTGGAATTTACTGCCTGGATCGATGGTGGAGGCAGAAACCCTCAACTCATTGAAAAGGTACCTGGACATGCACCTGAATTGCTGTAACTGCAAAGCTATGGACCAGGTGCTGGAAGGTGAGATTAGAATGGACGGCTTGTTTTTTCAGCCGGCGGAGACACGATGGGCTGCATGGCCTCATTCTATGCCGTAACTTTTCTATGGTTCTACAACTTTCTTTTCTATATTTCAAGGAACTGCTTGTATATGATTCAAAAAATGAAATATTTTATACCAAAAATTAGTCAAATGTAAAATAGTATATTGTTCTTTGCAAAATAAAAAGTTCCTTTTGTAGTTACTAATTGAAAGTTTTTCCATAAAATGTGGTGAACAACATCTAATAACCATGTTCCTTTATGATAATGCCATGGGCTAAATATATTCACCTCACCAGGCTCATCAACATAGCTTATGCGTAGCGGGAACAAAAAGCATGCATTTTTTATGCTTTATCTCCTGGCATGGCAGTCACAAATCATGACATCAAAGTTTATATAATTAAAATCAGTTCACTATCATCCATTCTTTTAGTTGCTCTGGGATGTTTTTGTTTAAAAGTGCTAAAGGATAATTTTCAAATAGAATAGATAATTGTTCGGTTAATTAAAGTTCATTGCGCACTGGTGTAATGTCTCAAAGACTTGTATGACTGTTTAAGCAAGGCTAACAATGTTTGTCATGTGGATTGTCTCTATTGAAAACTGTATTGAATTGCACTGTGATCTCTTATTCAAACCAGACACCAAGTCATTTATGTTTTCTGTGTATAGTGGTTTGGGAGGAAAAGTATTACCTAAGAACCACATTGGTTAATCACTTCCAACTTCAAAGTATTCTTAAAATAAAAACTGCTTTCATAAACCAAATCCTGTCTTCAGACTAATAATGTCATACAAATCATTTCAAAGCTCTTTTTATTTTGTTCATTTGTTTTGCACTCCCTTTACGTGGCCACTAAATTTTCACCAAGCCTCACTGATCAGAGTTAGAATGGACAATTTTTGTTCAACCAGTTCCAGCAAAAGCAGCCATGTAAAGATAAATTAAGCACAGAAAGACATTACTACATAAATAAAAATGCTCAAATGAAAAACATGACATATTTAATGCCCTCTTGGTGCAAGCCATGCTTAATTGCCAGAAAGGAAATGTCATGTTACTTTAGCACTAGTCACTTTAGAGGAACAAATGATAGAGGTGCACATATGCAGGTAAAAATGCAACAAAACAGACATAATAGTGAGACAGCACATGTGAAAGACATCATTATTCTCAAGACAGAAGCTACTTGTTCAAGGGGCTCTCATCTGTAAGCCGAACATATTTGATGATATTATGGAAGTTAAATCAGAGATTAAATTTAGTTTATGTGCAATTAATAGTTATCCTTTGATAGAGATTAAATAAATACTGCAAAATTATTTGAGAAAACCTGAAAACCTTTCATTGTGTAAAACATGATCCTGAAAAAGCCTCATTGACTAACCTTGACTGAATGTGGTGACACTATCATTGCCCAGGTCAGTGTTAATAATGTAGCCATGCTCTGGTCCCTCTGTGATCCTAAACTTCAGGAGTTTGTGTGGGCTATCACGGTCTTCAGCCTTCAGTGCCTTGCTGGTGATCAGAAACCCAAGGTGACCAGTGTGCACAATTCGTAGGGTTGGAGCCCCTTTGTTAACAACAATTTGTGGAACACCATTATCAACTGCTGATATCTGGATCTTCATCATCTGAGGCCTGCGGGTTTCAAACACAGTATCTGGGAAAACATAGTATTCAGTGTGTGTGCCATCAGTTACAGTGAAAGAGAAACTGTCTTCATTTGTCTCTGTGCCATCATGTTTGTAGCTAATAAGATTTTCATTGAGATCCTGCTTGGTGAAGCGGGTGATCGGTTGGCTTCTGTTAAATAACAACTGACCATGAACAGGAACCTGGGTAATAGTGAAACGTAGAAGGTAGTCTGGAGTGTCACGGTCCTCAACTGTGAGTTCAAATGGAGTAATCAACTTCATTTCCCCTTCACTCACTACCAGATCATGGACTGTGAGTACTGGCTTCTTATTGTCTACATCTGTTATTGAAACACGAAAGGTACGAAAAACTGGATTGTAACCATCAGTCACCTCAAACTCAAAACTGTCCATCTTAACTTCATCGTCTGATGTGTGGATGTAATAGATTTTGTTTCCTGCTAATTGTAACTGAGTGAAAGTGGTAATTGGGACTCCAGGATTATCAGTCTTTTCTAGGTGACCACGACTTGGGGCACGAGTGATACTAAATGTTAAATATTCATCAGGACTGTTAATGTCACTGGTGCTCAGTAAGTCAGTGGTCAGTGTAACTTTACCACCTTCCTTTAGTGTAACTCCTTTGTTAATTACTTCTGGGAACAACATATCAATGCTGCCAATGCTAATGTAGAAATAACGATCAATCAGCGTGTTGATGCCATCCGTTACATCAAACTTGATAAGATCACGTACACCTTCTTGGCCAGTGTGCACATACTGAATCAATCCTTTATCAATTTCGTCCTGAGTAAAATTCATGCCAACGGTGATATTCTGAACCACATCACCATCTTTCATCAGATGCTGCAATAAGCCTTGACTTTGGCTATAACGAATTATATAAGTCAATGTTTTGTCATCTGAATCTAAGTCAGTTGCTTTTAGGATTCTGTTGGTTATTATCTTTGATTCACCTATTTCAACTTCTAGACCATCATTGATGGTCATCCGTGGTGTTTCATCATCAACAAGAATTATCATGATGGGGACCGTCTTGTCTACTGCATGTCTGCCATCTGTCAGTCTGATGTCAAAGCGGTCTTCTTTGGTCTCAGAATCATCATGTTCATAGACAATACTGGAACCAACTGAAATTTCTTCTAGAGTAAAATTGTTGACAGGAACAGTACCATGTGCTAACTGTTGCACAATCTGCCCGTGCTTTGGTGGCTCTGTTATAATAAAATATAGTTCATCAGAAGGGATATCTGCATCAGCTGCATTCAAAATTGGGGTGTCAACAACAAGACTCATCCCCTCCATCACAACAAACTCACGGATAAAAATCTCTGGCTTTTCGTCGTTAGTTGGAATGATGACTATTGGGAAGAAGTGACGCTGAGAGAAGTTAATGCCATCCGAACAGCGGAAGGTGAATCTGTCCTCAACCTTTTCAACCTCTTTGTGAATGCTTTGCACATAGTAGATATGCCCATCGCGGACATCTTTAATTGTAAATGCACTAATTGCTGTGCCAGTCCTTGACTTCTCAGACCCAGGAGCTGGAGAAATGTTTTCAACATAACCAGAAGTAGATTGAACAATTATTGTGCACAAGATATCATCATTAGGAGTGTCTATGTCTTCAGCATTGAGATTTGCCAGTGTAATGACATTCTTCTCTCCCTCCACAACGGTATATTGCTCACCAATAATGACCTCAGGTGCCACACTGTCAACAGGCAAGACCGTGACCTGAACTCGGACACCTTGTACTTTGTTTCCACCGACAACCCATTCATTTGACATATCAGATATGGTCAAGTTGAAGGAATCCTGTTTCCTCCGAGTCCCAATTTCACCACTGGTATGAGCATACACCACTGCTCCACTGATGATGTCCTCCTGGGTGAACCTCTCGGCTGGTAACCCATTTACTAATATTTCACCAAGTTTGGGTGGGTCTTCCACAATGAACGTCAGCATTAGGTCATCAGTATCTTCATCAGTACCCTGGATGACATTGGTGGTAATTTCAGTGGCCCCGTTCTCAAGAACATCTATGCGTGAGCCAAGTTGCCCATCAGGAAGCATAATGGTTGGTATCTCGTCATCTACTGGTCGCACAGTAACTCTGATAGTTACCGGGACTTCGTGGACCCCGTCGCCAACGTCAATTTTAAACGAATCGCTGGTTGACTCGTCGCCGCTGTGCCAGTACACAACGCGTCCACTTGCAATATCGTCCAAAATAAACGCTTCGCCTACGGCAATAGTAACTCCTACATACTGTAAATGGCCATGCTTTGGAGCCTGTGTCAAGGTGAAAGTTATTTTATCCTCATCGGTATCCTGGTCGGTCGCATCCAGCTCTGCGTTGGTTAATACAAAATCACCCCGTTCGGGTACAGTAAAGCCAGTGTTTGTGATTTGAGGAGGTTTATTGTCCACTGGCTGTAAAAATATTGTAAAGGTGCCTTCTACAGAATTCCCTGCCGTGTCTTCCACCGCGTAGGTCCATTGGACCACTCTTGGAGTGATGCCAAGCTCCTGGTCTGGGGGGCTGTAGGCGACTTTGTGGTGGTTCACTTGAGCCTGGGTAAATTCCGTGAGAAGGACGTTGGGGTTTTCGGTCAAAATAATCTGCCCCGTCTTTACCGGATGGTTTTCGTCTACATCGGTTGGAGGTGTGAGGACGGTGTATCTCAGGTCTCGGTCATCTGAATCCAGATCGGTGTAACGGAGGAATTTCTTGCGGAAATGGGTGAGCTCGTATTCCTTCACAACCATTTGTAGGATAGTCCCCGGGAACAGTTCGGGTGGAATATCATCCACCGGCTGGATCTTGACGGTGAATGTGTGTTCCCCCGACTGGTTTGGAGGGTCATTGTCGTCCTGCACACGGAAGATGAAAGTGTCCATCATGGTGCTGCTGCTGTGAGGTCCAATGTGGCGGTAATATAACTTCCCATCCAGAATGTCCTGCTGGTACCACTCGGTCACCACCTTCTCGTAGAGCCCCTGGCTTTGCAAGTTCTTCCAGCCCGCTGGTTCCTCGGGCACCTCCGGCTGCCTCAGGAGCAGGGCACCGATAGTGGAATAAGGAGGTTCCAGCACGAAGCGGATGGTTGAATCTTCCGAGTCGATGTCGGTGGCGCTCAGGATGAAGGGGGAGATCTGCAGCATTTCATTCTTGAATAGGACCAGGCCGGTGTTGGCGTTAATGATGGGAGGCTCATCGTCAGTCGCTGCTATAGTGATGGGGAAGAGGAACTCCACCCGGTGTTTGCCGTCGCTCATACGGAAGATGATATTGTCACTGTAGGTGTCAGTGCCATCGTGCTGATAAACCACCACGCCGGCGTCTAAATCAGCCGCAGTGAAGAATTTCCTCCGGACCCCCAGTACTGTCAGCTCGCCGTGTCTCAGACCATCTAGTACCCTTATCTGCACATTCTCCAGGTCATCTTCATCACTGATCTGCAGGTTCTGGCCACTGGCTAGTGGTCGCGACTGACCTTCAAATAGCAGCTGCCCGCTATTCCTGGTGGCCACTGGTGCCAGCGTGTTCATTGGTTTCACTACGATCATGAAGGCGAATGTGTCCGAGGTGGCTCCTTCGCTGTCCACAACCTCAAACTCGATCTGGAAGATCCTCTCCACGTCGGCATCCACCGAGGGAGGCTTGTAAGCGATTTTCAGCTCTCTGATATCCCTCTGATAGAAGGATGTGATCGGCAGGTTCTGGTCGTCAGTGCTGATGATGGAGCCTTGCTGGTAGCCAAGGGGTGAAGTGATGTTAAAAATCAAGTCATCAGGATCTGACTCCACGTCTTCAGCAGCCAACATATCATTGGTGATGGCTGTCATGACAAACTGGTCCACCTCCATCATCATCATGGCCACAAAGCTGGGTTTCGGCGGGCTATTTTCCGCCCCTTCCCGAATCCTCACCATAACCTGGAAATACTCCTGTTTGACCGGGTTCCCATCCCTATCCAGCAGCTCGACCAGCATGGGGATGTAATCCCTGTTGGGTGAGCTGGTGCTGGCCGTATGTTTGTAGCGAATGCCCGAAGTCACGAAGGTGTCGCAGTCCACCATCTGCCCGTTGGATGTGAAGTTTAAAAGTTTGCCATACCTGGGCAGGCCGCCGGTGCCGACTAAAGTGGTGATCTTGCAGGTTTCCGAGCTGCTGTCGAAGGTGTACCCCAGCACCTTCTTGTCGATGGGGTTGCTGGCGCCCTTCAACTTATCGACCATCAGGGGGATGTTCCGGGTCAGGATCTGTAGCTGCTGGAAGACCACCTCCACCTCCAGCATGAAGGGCACGATAATAGTGTCGCTCTGGGTGTCATACCTGAGCTGGAGCCTCACTCTGTCTCTGTTGGGGCTCCTGGAGCCGAAGTGGGTGTATTTGACATCCTCTGGTCCGAAATCACAGGAGAATTTCTTGGGGGACAACATGCCAGGTCTCTGAGACAAGGGGTCGTTCTCCAGCACCGTGACAAAGCACCTGTCCCCCGGCCGCACTTGGATCACCAGGTCGCTGACAGGGTCGATGTGGACGGACCTGCCGAAGGGGACTCTCACTCCGCTGTTGGACAGTATGATCGAGTCCGGCCTCGCTCCGTCCAGCAGAGAGGGCTCGAACTCCTCCTGAGCATTTGCGGCCGCTAATAAACACAGGCAAACAACACAACACACCAGAGAAGTGGGGCTCAGTTTGCAGCTGGACACACCTGCTAGCCCGGCGATTGCGGCTTCCCGAGCACCGGCCATTGCTGCAGTTATCCCCGTTCCCCAAGAGAGTGAGCAGGAGAGAGAGCGATGCAGCGGCTTTCTGCAGCTCTCACACACACATGGACACACTGCGCTTCAGCTCACCCCGCCGGCTCCAGGTAAAGCTCTGTGCGGCAGGCTCAGCCCATAGACACACCCCCTGCAGCACAAACCCAACCCCCTGGATCTTAATTCCCGCCCCAGCAGCAGAAACCCGGCAGCTCAATCCCCACACACTCAACTCATACCTCGCCCCTGGCAACTCATACCCTCCCGCAGCTCAATCCTCACACCCCCAAGCTCAAACCCCACACCCTCTACTCAAACCCTCCCGCAGCTCAATCCTCACACCCCCAAGCTCAAACCCCTCACCCTCAACTCAAACCCTCCCGCAGCTCAATCCTCACACCCCCAAGCTCAAACCCCACACCCTCAACTCATACCCTCCCGCAGCTCAATCCTCACACACCCAAGCTCAAACCCCACACCCTCAACTCATACCTCGTCCCTAGCACTCAAACCCTCCCACAGCTCAATCCTCACACCCTCAACTCATACCTCGCCCCGGCAACTCAAACCCCGCCCTCCGGCAGCTCAATCCCCACAACTCCCAGCTCAATCCCCACACCCCCAAGCTCAAACCCCTGTCGCCCCCCCCCCCCCCCCCGCAGCTCAAGTCCCGCACCCTCAACTCAAACCCCACTCCCGGCACTTCAATCCCCACATCCCCCAGCTCAAACCAGCACCCCCAACCCTACCACAGCTCAAGCCCCACACCCTCAACTCAAACCCATCCCTGACAGCTCTATCCCCACATCCCCCAGCTCAAACCTCACCCATGGCAGCTCAAATCTTGCCCCTGGCAGCTCAAACTCCAGTCCCTGGCAGCTCAATCCTCACACACGCCAGCTCAAACCCCACCCCCCAGCAGCCCAAAGCCCACCCCTGACAGCCCAATCCCCACATCCCCCCATCCCCCCAGCTCAAACCTTGCCCCTGGCAACTCAAACCTTGCCACCGGGAGCACAATCCCCACATAACCCAGCTCAAACCCTGTCCTTGGCAGCTCAAACACCACCCACGACAGCCCAATCCCCATACCACCTGCCCACCCCCCCCACCTCCCTGACCTCAAACCTCGCCCCTGGCAGATCAAACCCCGCCCTCCACTGCAACTCAAACCTCATCCCCCACTGCAGCACAAACACGGCCCCCCCAGCACAAATCCCCCGCTATCAACCAACATTCACTATAAGCCCACTGACTCGCACAGTGCCCTGGAATTCCTCATACCCTACTTTCTGTAAGCACTCCATTCTTAACTAGAGTATTATGTCCAGTTCTGCTCATTACACTTTCGGAAAGATGTGAAGGTCCTTGATAGGGTGCAGAGGAGATTTATTAGAATGTTTCCATGGATGAGAAATTTTAGTTTCAGGGTTAGGTTGGAAAATCTGCAGTTGTTTTCCCTGGAGCAAAGGAGATTGAGGGGAGATTTGATCGAGGTATATCAGATTATGACAGGCTTAGCTATGTTAGACAAGGAAAAACAGTTCCCATTAACTGATGGTACAAGGACTAGGGCACACAGTTTGAAGGTTTTGGGCAAGAGATGCAGGAGAAAAGAGAGGAAGAACCTTTTTTACACAGTGACCTGCAAGTTCCCCTCCAAGTCACACACCTTCCTGACTTGGAACTATATCGCCGTTCCTTCACTGTCACTGTGTCAAATTCCTGGAACTCCCTTCCTAACAGCACTGTGGGTGTACCTACCCCACATGGACTGCAACAGTTCAAGAAGGCAGCTCACCACCACCTTCTCAAGGGCAATTAGGGATGGGCAATAAATGCTGGCCTAGCCTGCGATGCCCACATCCCATGAACAATTAAAAAAAAGAATAGTAATGACCTGGAACTCATTGCCCACGAGGGTGGTGAAAGAGGAGACAATCAATAATTTCAAAAGGAAATTGAATGGACACTTGAAGGAAATAAACTTGCAGGGCTATGGGGATCAAGTGGGGAGGGGAACTGACTAGATTGCTCGGCGGAGAGCCGGCATGGACTCAATGGGCCGAATGGCCTCTTTCTTTGCCGTAAATGACGATAACTCCATCTCCATTGCATCTGTTCTGATGATGCAACCTTCCATAATGGCACTTCCCTTCCTTTTCCCTCAACAAGGCCAACTTCAATGGGGGCAAGAATGGAGCTGGGGCGATTAAATTGGAGTTAAAAGCTGGCAGGAAAACCGGTAGATGAACAATGGGCTACCTTCAAAGAAGAGATAGTCCGGCCACAGTCAAGGTATGTTCCCTTGAAGAGGAAAAGTAGAGCAAACAAATCCAGAGCTCCCTGGATGACAAAACAGGTAGAGATTAAGATAAGGAAGAAAAAGTGTGCTTATGACACATGCCAGGTAGAAAATACTATTGAGAACCAGGCTGAATATAGAAGGTCTAGAGGGAAAGTGAAAAAGCATATATGAGAAGCAGAGAGAGAGCATGAGAAGAGACTGGCTGCTAGCATTAAAGGAAATTCCCAAATTTTCCATAGGTATATAAATGGTAAAAGGGTGGTAAAAGGAAGAGTGGGGCTGATTAGAGACCAGAAATGGGATTTACACATGGAGACAGAGTGCATAGCCGTGGTATTAAATGAATACTTTGCATTTGTCTTTACCAAGGAAGAAGATGCAACCCAGGCAACAGTGAAAGAGGAGGTAGGTCAGACACTAGAGGGGTTTAAAATTGAGAAAGAGGTAATATTAGATAGGCTGTCTGAAATTAAAATGGATAAAGCACCACGGCCGGGTGAGATGCATCCAAGGATACTGAGGGAAGTGAGGGTGGAAATCGCAGAGGCACTAGCCATAATTTTTCAGTCTTCCTTAGACTCAGGGGTGGTGCCAGAGGACTGGAGAATTGCAAATGTTACACCCTTGTTCATAAAAGGGTGCGAAGATAAGCCCAAACAGGCCAGTCAGTTTAACTTTGATGGTGGGAAAACTTCGAGAAAAAATAATTCAGAACAAAATCAATAGTCACATGGACAAATTAAGGAAAGCCAGCATGGCTTTCTTATGGGAAAATCATGTTTAACTAACTTGCTGGAGTTTTTGAGGAGGTAACAGAGAGGGTTGATGAGGGCAATGCTGTTGATGTGGTGTACATGGACTTTCAAAAGGCGTTTGATACAATGCCACACAACAGACTTGTGAGCAAACTTGTAGCTCATGGAATAAAAGGGATGGTAGCAACATGGATATGAAAATGGCTGAGTGACAGGAAACAAAGAGTAGTGGTTAATGGATGTTTTTTGGACTGGAGGAACGTTTGTAGTGGAGTTCCCCAAGGATCAGTGTTGGGACCCTTGCTTTTCCTGATACATATTAATGACCTAGACCTTGGTGGACAGGGCACAATTTCAAAGTTTGCAGATGATATGAAACTTGGAAGCATTGTGAACTGTGAGAAGGATAGTGCAGAACTTCAAAAGGACACAGACAAGTTGGTGGAATGGGCAAACAGGTGGCAGATGAAGTTCAATGCAAAGAAATGTGAGGTGACTCATTTTGGTAGGAAGAACATGGAGAGACAATATAGAATAAAGGACACAATTCTAAAGGGGGTGCAGGAGCAGAGGGACCTGGGTGTATATGTGCATAAGACATTGAAGGTGGCAGGACAGGTTGAGAGAGCAGTTAATAAAGCATACAGTATCCTGGGCTTTGTTAATAGAAGAATAGAGTACAAGAGCAAGGAAGTTATGTTGAACTTGTATAAGACACCAGTTCGGTCTCAGCTGGAGTATTGCATCCAATTCTGGGTGCCGCACTTGAGGAAAGACATGAGGGCATTGGCGAGAGTACAGAAGATATTCACGAGAATGGTTGCAGGGATGAGGAATTTCAGTTATGAAGATAGTTTGGAGAAGTTAGGACTGTTTTCTTTGGAGGAGACAGCTGAGAGGTGATTTGATAGAGGTATTCAAAAGCATCAGGTGTCTGGACAGAGTGGATAGGGAGAAACTGTTCCCACTTGTGAATGGATCGAGAACGAGAGGGCACAAATTTAAAGTATTTGGTAAAAGAAGCAAAAGTGACATGAGGAAAAACTTTTTCACACAGCGAGTGGTTAAGGTCCGGAATGCACTGCCTGAGAAAGTTGTGGAGGTAGGTTCAATTGAAGCATTCAAAAGGGAATTAGACAGTTATAGGAAAAGGAAGAATGTGCAGGGTTATGGGGAGAAGGCAGGGGAATGGGACTGGGCGAATTACTCTTTCAGACAGCCAGTGCAGACACAAATGGCCTCCTGCGCTGTAACGATTCTGTGAACTGAGGATTCCCCCCTTCCTGGTTGACAGGACCCTCAAACTGCATCTGTTCTATTTCACACACTTCAGCTCTCACCACTTTCCCACCCTCCCAGAACCATGATAGGGTCGCCCCTGTCCTCACTTTCCATGCCATGAACTTTCGTATTCAACAGATCGTCCTCAGCCATTTATGCCACCTCCACCACAAAATGCATCTTCCCCTCTCCTCCCCTTTCAGCATTCTGATGGCACCAGTCCGTCCACGATACCCTCGTCCACTCCTCAGTTATCCCTAATACCCACATCCCTTTCCCACGGCACCTTCCATGAAAGCACAGGATATGCAACACCTGTCCTTTTACCTCCTCCCTTCTCACCTTCCAAGGCCCCAAATATTCCTTCCAGGTGAAACAGCAATTTACATGTACCTCTTTCAATTTAGTATACTGTATTTGCTGCTCACAATGCGGTGTCCTTTACACTGGGGAGACCAAATACAGACTGGGTGAACACATTGCAGAACATCTCCATTCAGTCTGCAAACGTGACCCTGAGCTTCCAGTCACTTTAATTGCACCTTGCTCCCACTTTGAACTTTCTGTCCTTGGTCTGCTACAATGTTCCAATGAAGCTGATCTTTTACCCCATCTTTCGACTGGGTACTTAACAGCCATCAGGGCTCAACATTGAGTTCAAAAATTTTAGATCGTTAACTCTGCCCTCATTTCGCTTCAGTTTTCTTTGTAGGTTTGGTTTCTCTCTTATTTCCAGCATTTTCTGTTTCTATAACATAAATCCCGCCCCCAGGTAGTTCAAACCCAGTCCTCAAAAACATAAACCACCACCCTATACCCTGCCCCTGGCAAGATAAACCCCACCCCCCTGGCAGTTCAAACCCCACTCCCAGGCAAGATAAACCCCACCCCCAGGTAGGATAAACCCCATCCCCAGGCAGGACAAACCCCACCCCCAGGTAGGATAAACCCCATCCCCAGGCAGGATAAACCCCACCCCCAGGCAGCTCAAACCCCACCCCCAGGCAGGATAAACCCCACTCCCAGGCAGCTCAAACCCCACCTCCGGAAACATAAACCCTGCCCATGGTGAAGCCCGGTGCAGGTGCACACCCGGTTCCGAGCAGGTGAAAGAGCCTCGCCCTTTAGAACTAAATCCAGCCAATCGCATTCCAGAACAGAAGCGATTGGTGGGTAGATGTGCGCGGTGCGGCTGCTCCTGGTTGAGCTGTCCGGGCTGTCGTTCCATAAACAGCGGCTGCAAATTGTGCTTTTTGATGTGCTGGAGTCCAAGTTGAGCAGTTTATTGAGAAGTTCCAGTTCAGTTCTGACCAGGGTACACGGTTATTTACCCGCGGGACTGGGAGGACCGCTCGCACACAGATAGCAGTTGCGGCTTTGCAATTTTAGGAGCCCAGGAATGGTGATTGTGGATATTTCTGCATCGACTTTCAGCAAAATTCCGTGCACTATCCCGTTTCCTGTAAAGTGTTTAGAATTTGGGCTTTGTGCATTTTTTGTTAAACATTGAGTAGGTGCTGAAGCTGTTTGCACAGGTCACTATAGATCTTCGATTATTTGTTCAGTTGCTTTCCATCCATAGTAACACTAAACCAGTTGGCTGAGCTGCGTCCTGAGGACTCAGTGAAACCTGGACTCCACCGGCGCCATAGACAGGTGAGGAAGGAAATCAAGAGTTCGGGAAAAATCCGAATTGGAGACTCAGAATATAAGGGCATAATAGAAAGAGGGTTAAGAAAATTAGAGTAGGGTGAAGGCAAAAGTGGGGGGAAAAAGCACAACGAATGCAGATAAATCGAATAAGACACGAAAAAGATATATATGGCATAAATATAACGGACGAAATGACCGACCGCAAGTGAACAGAAGAGTGAGGGAGACGACGACAATATAGAGAAGCTGGTAGTAGCCGCTCAATGTACACTTCGAAATTTCATTTCTGAATAAGCTTAATACATGTGGAAAAGTTGTCAAATTGACTTGATATGAAATTGTGTGAAAACATAACCAGTTTATGTATCCCTGTCTGAGAAAGGGAATGCGTTTGTTACTTCTATTGAATTGTAATCTGTCTCTGCTAATAACATTTCAGCTATGATACTGATCGGAGTCAGATTCAAAGTTGAATCTGAATAAGTTATCATCACTCACATAGCACTAATTGGATTATTCTTTCGTTTCCTTTGAACATAAGAAATAGGAGCAGGAGTAGGCCATTTGGCCCCTCAAGCTTGCTCACCATTCAATAAATTCATGGCTGATCTGATTGTGGCCTTAACTCCACTTTCCTGTCTGCCTCCCATGACCCTTGACTCCTTTGAAGATCAAAAATCTGTCTAATTCAGTCTTGAATATGTTGAATGACCCTGCTCTGTGAGGTAGAGAATTCCAAAGATTAATAACCCTCTGAGAGAGGACATTCCATCTCAACTCCAATCTTCAATGGGAGATCTCTTATTTTGAAACTGTGCTCCCTAGTTCTGGGTTGCCCCACAAAAACATCCTCGCAACATCTACTTTTTCAAGCCCCTCAGAATCTTATATATTTCAATAAGATCACCTCTCATTCTCCTAAACTCCAATGAGTATATGCACAACCTTTCCTCATAAGACAACGCCTCATCCCAGGAATCAACCTGGAGAACCTTCTCTGAACTGCCCACAATGCAAGTATATCCCTCCTTAATTAAGGAGACCAAAACGGTATGCAATATGCTAGGTGTGGTCTCACCAATACTCTCTACAGTTGCAGCAAGACTTCCTTACTTTTATACTCCATCTCCCTTGCAATAAAGGCCAATATTCAACTGCCTTCTTAATTACTTTCTGTATCTGCATGCTATCATTTTATGATTCATGTACAAGGACACCCAGATCCCTCTGTACTGTAGCATTTTGTAGACTCATTTAAATAATCTGCTTTTCTATTCTTCCCACCAAAGCGGACATCCTGACATTTTCCAACATTATACTCCATCTGCCAATTTTTTACCCATTCACTTAACCAATATATCCCTTTGGAGACTGTTTTGTATTCTCACAACTTGGTTTCCTACGTAACGTTGTACCATCAGCAAATTTGGCTACAATACATTCAGTCCCTTCATCCAAGTCATTAATGTAGGTTGTAAATAATTGAGACCCCAGCACTGATCCCTGTGGAATCCCACTAGTTAGTGTTTGCCAACCTGAAAATGACCCATTCATCCCGATTCTCTGTTTCCTGTTACTTAGCCAATCCTCTCTCTATGCTAACATATTATGCCAACACCATGAGCTCTTACCTTCTGCAGTAACCTTTTTAGGTGTCACTTTATCAGATGCATTTTGAAAATCCAAATATACCACATTTGCTGTTTCCCCTTTATCCAGTCTGCTTGTTGGATCCTCAAAGAAATGTAATAAATTTGTCAAAGTTGAGTGTGTATAGGTGCAGCTTGGGAGCTGGGGCAGTCATTTCCATTCAATTGAATAAATATTTGAACGGCATTTCCCTATCAGTTTTCTTACTCATCCTCCTAATTGTAGTGATCAATAAGTCCCTGTCCCTGCTTACAAAACTGACTGTCAACCATTTGGTGGGAAATTAACAAAATGGCCGTTTTCAGATGGTGATGCTGTTTCTCTAAGAATTCTGCCAATCTTTCACCAAAGTTACATCAGGAGATTCAAGAATCTCCCTGGAAACTTTGGCCTAATGCCAATAAACTGCTGCACCAGTAAAAGTAGTATGACACTGGGAGTTAAATTGGCCTATGTTAGTCGTGCAAAATGGTCTCATATTGAATTTGTCTGTTTTATGCTGTGCTCAAATTTAAAGAAAGGACTTGCATTTATATAGCTTCTTTCATTACCCCTGGGTTGTACAGGCAATTAAGTACTTTTGGAAGTGTAGTCACTGATGTAATGTAGGAAGCAAGGCAGCCAATTTGCACACGGCAAGCTCTCACAAACAACAATGAGATAACTGGCCAGATGATCTTTTTTATCTTTTTTCTCTTACCCCCACCACCTCATCCCCTCCCCACGGCACCTTCCCCTGTAATCGCAGGAGGTGCAATGCCTGCCCATTTACCTCCTCTCTCCTCACTATCCCAGGCCCCAAACACTCCTTTCAGGTGAAGCAGTGATTTACTTGTACTTCTTTCAATGTAGTATACTGTATTCACTGCTCAGAATGTGGTCTCCTTTATATTGGGGAGACCAAACGTAGACTGGGTGCCCACTTTGCGGAATACCTCCACTCAGTCCGCAAGCAGGACCCCGAGCTTCCGGTTGCTTGCCATTTCAACACTTCCCCCTGCTCTCATGCTCACATCTCTGTCCTGGGCTTGCTGCAGTGTTCCAGCGAACATCAACACAAGCTCGAGGAACGGCACCTCATTGACCGATTAGGCACACTACAGCCTGCCGGACTGAACATTGAGTCCAATAATTTCAGAGCAAGACGGGCCCCCCATTTTACTATTATTTTTAGTTATTTTTTCTTTTTTCTATTTTTTTTTTGTGTTTATTTTATTTCATCTTAGTTTGTTGAGTTTGCTTACCCACTTTTTTCTCATGTTTGTACTTGCTGCTGTTCAATTTTCAGTCCGTTAACACCCTATCTGTGCTAATGCTTTGTCTTTCAACACACCATTAACATATTGTTTGCCTTTGCTCCATGACCTTCTGGTCAGCTATTCTGTGACCTTGTCCTATCGCCACCTTCTCCTTTGTTATCTGTTGCCCCACCCCTGCTTTACTTGCTTATAGCCTTTGACATTTCTAATATTTGCCAGTTCTGAAGAAGGGTCACTGACCTGAAACAATAACTCTGTTTCTCCCTCCACAGATGCTGCCAGACCTGCTGAGTATTTCCAGCATTTCTTGTTTTTATTATAAACAGCAAGTTCTGCCAGGTTCTGTGAATGGCCAGTCTTGATACCAATCCATAAAAAAATCTGCGAATTGCAAGGACAGATGGATTATAGGACCTGTAGTCTTCTGAATTGTTGGGTCTCTTCAGCTCACCATGGTCATTATGGAAAATCCATGAATACAAGTCCTGGGCCTCTCAATGTGAGGCAGTCCTTTGGTGGAAAATGTTGCAATAGATCCTTTAAACATACAAAAATGCTATTTTATAGATAAGCTGAATTATATTCTTGTATATTTTGCATTGTGTTCTGTGTTTGCTACATTACAAACTTGAGGTAACTTTTTGTCTTAATGCTCCAGCAAGCATGCTGCCTGAGGTGTGCTGTGTGAAAAATGGTTTAGTTTAGTTGAGAGATACAGCACTGAAACAGGCCCTTCGGCCCACCGAGTCTGCGCCGACCATCAACCACCCATTTATACTAATCCTTCACTAATCCCATATTCCTACCACATCCCCACCTGTCCCAATATTTCCCTACCAATACTAGGGGCAATGTATAATGGCCAATTTGCCTACCAACCTGCAAGTCTTTTGGCTGTGGGAGGAAACCCACGCAGACACAGGGAAAACTTGCAAACTCCACAGGCAGTACCAAGAATTGAACCAGGGTCGCTGGAGCTGTGAGGCTGCAGTGCTAACCTCTGCGCCACTGTGCCACCCTGTGGACACAGAAATGTGCTAGATGTAAGAATTTTGTATGGATTGATGGATGGACTGTACTATGATGGATGCAGATACATTTGGAATTACTGACTCAGACATTATTTGATTAAATTTATATAAAAGAATAGAACGCTCAATTTGGGTAAAAAGAAATCTCTGAGAATGAATAGAGTTCTGGGCAGCATTGGCAGCATTCATCAGACAAAGTGTCTGGGACCTGGGACAGCATGAGTACTCTCTTGTTCATGCTTCCCAAGTGTCTTATCTCAATTCAATTAAAAGCCAATTAATTAAAAGCCAATCTAATTCGGCTAGTAACAGCCAGAGCCAATGACTCGGCCAGTTTGCCTGTGACTGCTGGGGGCATGATGGGGTTAAAAACAGGAGTTTCATAAGGTTTCGGTCGCAGAAACAATAGAAGACTTCAGAGGCAGAACCACGGACTAGAAGACAAAGAACTTTTCCACGTGGCGAGGGATCAAGACTAGAAAGAGAGAGAGAACCTTTGTCTCAATCTGCAACCAAAACTTGATCAGGAAGCACATCTGCGAGAGCTGTAAAGTTACCTTCCTAAATTTGTTCAGTATAATTTTACTTCCAATAATTTTCTGGACTTACTATCCAATTATCCTGTTGCCTGAGGTGGTTAAGTTTTCTCTGAAGGGGTTTCCCAGCTTCAAAATAGGGACTGGTTAGAGAGTGTCTGTAAGTTTTTTTTTCTCCGGTTTCCTCCCACATGCCAAAGACTTGCAGGTTGATAGGTAATTTGGCCATTATAAATTGACACTAGTATAGGTAGGTGGTAGGGAAATATATAGGGAAAGGTGGGGATGTAGGAATATGGAATTAGTGTAGGATTAGTAGAAATGGGTGGTTGATGGTCGGCACAGATTCGGTGGGCCGAAGGGCCTGTTTCAGTGCTGTATCTCTAAAAAAAAAACATAGATCCATTCATTTCACCTTCTTCGTGCCCTAGGATTGTACCCAAATTATCTGATTTTGCTTTAAAGAGATCTAATCTACTTTGGGTGGGAGGAGTGCACTGTTAATTCAGTCCCACGTCTCCACAGATCACGATGTACATTAAAATTTTCCCACTTACCGAAACAGTCAATCATACACTCTATTAAAGAAACGTGGTTGGTGTGCTTTATTCTGGGGGGCAATAAACAACAAAATTAACACATTATAAATCATATTTCACACACACACACACAATGTCCATTGTGTTGGTTAGACGTCCCAAATGTGAATAGGCGGCTGTCACTGGGAACGTCCCAGAACAGTTCCTTCCAGGCAATGTTGAAGATCCGTTTAAGTAGGCTTTCCAAGAGATGCAGCTGCAGAAGGCTCCAAATAAGTCTTACAGCAGGGAGGCAGCAACAAGGTTTCTTCCCACACATTCAATGCAAGATTTCTTCAAAGATGCAGGAATTCTTCAAATAAAGGAGGAAATAGGAATCTGAAACACTGGAGATACAAGATTGGTTTTCAAGAGAGAGATATGAGCAGGGTGTTCTGTTTCAGGTCAAACACCAACTGGCTTTTTTAATAGTTCAAATTGAAACTAAAACTTTTTCCAGAACCAAACCTCTTGACAACCATAAATCTTGGCTTTTCAATTCATCGTAAACATCTCTCCAAGTCAAAAACAACCACTGCTGGCTTTTTATTTTGAAAACAGGTGCCTTCCAGTAAGACTTGTTTACTAGCCAAAACCAGGACATTCTGGTTACTTTTTTTTTTAAACTCCAGAAAGCTCAGAAATCTCTTTAAAATTCCAGATGAATCAGTGTCCGTAATTTAAATATAAGTTCTTAAAATATATTTTACAAAAGAAATAGTAGCAATCTCATAATAATCCCTTCGCTGCAACAGTGAATACACTTCAAAAGTACTTCTCCCTGTGCTTTGGGACATACTGCAGTCAATATAAATATAAAATTCTTTCTTTCTTGTATCCCAGTGAAATCTACTTTTTCTCAGCTTAAATTCATGTCCCCTTATTTAGCTCTGTCTGATCTTTTACGTATCTGACCTATACAATTTTGATACCTTGATATCTTTCCTTGGAATCCTCTTATTAGAAAGGAGGAGAATACTAAGAGCCTTGAATCTATCCCCATACATCAGCTCATTTTTTTTGCAATGTAGTGTCTATTTGGTGAGATCAAGGAAAGCAACATAGAGGGGCAACTGTTGTTCACGGCATTTCTCCTGTAGCTGGCGAAGGGAGAACAGCACGTCAATGGTGGATCTATCTGCTCGAAAACCACACTGTGCCTCAGGGTAGACATACTCAGCCAGCTTCTGGAGCCTGTTGAAAGCGACTCGAACGAAGACTTTCCCCACTATGTTGAGCAGGGAGATTCCACGGTAGTTGTTGCAGTCACCGCAGTCACCCTTGTTAGAGGGTGATGATATTGGCATTGCGCATGTCCTGTGGTACTGCTCCCTTGTCCCAGCATAGGCAAAGCAGTTCGTAGAGTGCTGAAAGTGTAGCAGGCTTGGCATTCTTGATTATTTCAGTGGTAATGCTGTCCTTCCCAGGGGCTTTTCCGCTGGCTAGAGAATCAATGGCATCACTGAGTTCCGATTTTGTTGGCTGTACGTCAAGCTCATCCATGACTGACAGAGACTGGGCTGCATTGAGGGCGGTCTCAGTGACAACATTTTCCTTGGAGTACAGTTCCAGGTAGTGCTCCACGCAGCGGTCCATTTGCTTGCGTTGGTCAGTGATTGTGTCCCCTGATTTAGATTGGAGGAGGGCGATCTTGATGGTTGGCCCAAAAGCACTCTTAATGCCATTATACATTCCTCTGATGTTTCCGGTGCGGAGACCAGCTGAATATGACTGCATAGGTGTTGCCAGTAGTCATTTGCGCAGCGCCTGGCTGTTCTTTGTGCAGCGCTTCTGACTGCTTTAAGTGCTACGGATGTTAACGCTGGGGGCTTTCTTGTAGTTCAGCAGTGCAATGCGCTTAGCGTCGATGACAGGTTCCAGCTCTTCAAAGTGAGATTGAAACCAGTCTGCATTCTGCTTCACACGTTTGCCATAGGTGGTCATTGCTGAGTCATAGATGGCGTCTCTGATGTGGGCCCACTTGGTCTCTGCATCCCTTCTAGGAGTGTTTTGAAGGGCTTTTTCAAGGTGAATGTAGAAACTTATGTAACAGCTGTGAATAAGAAATTCTGCTAGTGTTGATGCGAAGGCGGCCCTTCTGCTTGGAATGATGCAGCTTCTTTGGTTTGAGTCTAACCTTGCTGCACACCAGGAAGTGGTCGGTGTCACAGTCCGCACTGTGGAAGCTGCGTGTGATTTGAACGCTGTTTAAAAGAGGCTCACCTTGTGACGATGAGGTCCAGCTGGTGTCAATGACGTGATCTTGGGTGCCTCCAAGAAACCTGGTGACAGGGTTTAGTATGAAAGAACGAGTTGGTGATGCAGAGGTTATGATGATAGGTACACAACTCAAGCAGTCTCTGTCCATTCTCATTCATCCTTCCAATGCCATAGCGTCCAAGGTAGGAGGGCCATGAGTCATGGTCAGCCCTAACCCTGGCATTAAAGTCCCCCAGCAGGAACAAATGTTTGGTATTGGGGATGCTACTAATGATATTATGGAGTTCCTCGTAGAACTGGTCTTTAGCTTCAGGTGGAGAGCAGAGTGTTGGAGCATAGATGCTGAGTAGGTGTACTGGACCAGAGGCGGTGAGCAGTCAGATGGACAGTATGCGTTCCGAGCCATTTGAGGGTGGCTCTATCATGCTGAGCAAAGGGTTTCTGATGGTAAAGCCCATTCCATGCTGTCTTAGTTCTTCAGGATCCCTACCCTACCAAAAGAAGGTGTAGTCTTGCTCTTCGAGATCCGCTCGCAGGGAGGCCTTTGACCTCGTCAGCAGACGTGGTCTCCTCAGACTACTAGAAAAGATCGGATGTCCACCAAAGCTACTAAGTATCATCACCTCATTCCACGACAATATGAAAGGCACAATTCAGCATAGCAGTGCCTCAGACTCCTTTCCTATCCTGAGTGGCGTGAAACTGGGCTGTGTTCTCGCACCTACACTGTTTGGGATCTTCTTCTCCCTGCTGCTCTTACATGCATTCAAGTCTTCAGAAGAAGGAATTTTCCTCCACACAAGATCAGGTGGCAGGTTGTTCAACCTTGCCCATCTAAGAGCGAAGACCAAAGTATGGAAAGTCCTCATCAGGGAACTCCTCTTTGCTGATGATGCTGCATTAACATCTCACACTGAAGAGTGTCTGCAGCGACTCTGACAGGATTGCGGCTGCCTGCAATGAATTTGGCCTAACCATCAGCCTCAAGAAAACGATCATGGGTCAGGATGTCAGAAATGCTCCATCCATCAATATCGGCGACCACACTCTGGAAGTGGTTGAAGAGTTCACCTACCTAGGCTTAACTATCACCAGTAACCTGTCTCAATGCAGAAAACAACAAGCGCATGGGAAAGGCTTCCACTGCTATGTCCAGACTGGCCAAGAGAGTGTGGGAAAATGGCGCACTGAAACGGAACAAAAAAGTCCGAGTGTATCAAGCCTGTGTCCTCAGTACCTTGCTCCACGGCAGCGAGGCCTGGACAACGTATGTCAGCCAAGAACAACGTCTCAATTCATTCCATCTTCGCTGCCTTCGGAGAATCCTTGGCATCAGGTGGCAGGATCGTATCTCCAACACAGAAGTCCTCGAGGCGGCCAACATCCCCAGCATATACACCCTACTGAGCCAACAGCGCTTGAGATGGCTTGGTCATGTGAGCCGCATGGAAGTTGGCAGGATCCCCAAGGACACATTGTACAGCGAGCTCGTCACTGTTATCAAACCCACCAGCCGTCCATGTCTCTGCTTTAAAGACGTCTGCAAATGCGACATGAAGTCCTGTGACATTGATCACAAGTTGTGGGAGTCAGTTGCCAGTGATCGCCAGAGCTGGCGGGCAGCCATAAAGGCGGGGCTAAAGTATGGCGAGTCGAAGAGACTTAGCAGTTGGCAGGAAAAAAGACAGAAGCGCAAGGGAGAGCCAACTGTGTAACAGCCCCAACAACCAATTTTATCTGCAGCACCTGTGGAAGAGTCTGTCACTCTAGAATTGGCCTTTATAGCCACTCCAGGCGCTGCTTCACAAACCACTGACCACCTCCAGCCGCTTACCCATTGTCTTTCGAGACAAGGAGGCCAAAGAAGAAGTGTCTATTTGAATCCCTGATTTTATAGTTGTGACTGTAGATTATCTATTATAGGACTGTGATTTTATAATCATACAAGTCAGAGAGTAAACAGAAGCGCTTGTTATCAGATTATGATTTGACAATGAGTTGTCTCACAGCTCAACAGACCATGCCTTTTTGAATCGAGCAATGCAACAAACCAATAACTTTCTCATTTCCTCCAGCATTCCTATATCTCACTTTCACTTGTCAGGCTGCTTTTTTACTTCTCTTTTGTGAAGTGCTGAATGAAAGGGTTAGCACATTATCTGCAGTTGGTATAAGCTCGTTTCAGTTTTCCTCTGTTTTGCCCTTAACCATATGGCTGTTGCACATGTGCCACTATAACTAAAGGACTTATACTAATAGGATTAAGTACACTGCTCATAACCCCATATTAAGCTTTAGAAAGTGGTTTATCCTTGTCTTTTTTGAAGCAATTTACCCAGAACATCACCATATGGTGCATTTGAAGTTCTATTGGGCTGGAACACTCCTCTCACTGCTGAGACCTGTATTCGGAGTGAATTCAGAAACACAAGCCTAATTTTCTGTGAATTGTCACAATTACGCTGAGAACTCACAATGATGGCTAGCTCAGTAGCAAGTGTCATACTGAAGTTTCAGTCTAGGCGTATTGTTGGTGCAATTTATAATGAACTATCAGTAATTGCTGTTTTAATTACCATAAGCAAATGCCACTATGTACAATGAAGTTTTGTATTGTATTTAATCTTGTGAAATCTAAGGAGAGCTAATCCTGTTTTCTTAGACTACATATTAAAGGGTAATGGTACTTCCTGGTTTAATTATGAGAAACAAACCAAGAATAGTTACTATACTGCCAGTAAAAAGAACATCTTAGCAATAACCCTAATGGCTAACAAAGCATGAGCTTAATGGTTTGCTTCTGTTCTTGTGTTGACTAACCTTAGAGATGACTTGTTATACCTCATTTCTTGGCCCTAAATGCTGTATAAACTGAGCATGTGACTGTTGCTGATGTTGATGGCAACCTGAAGTCCTTGAATTGGTTCACTTTCATTTTCATCACTAACCATTTGCTGGTTGTAACTTCCGTTCTAGGATTATCCCCATAACCTCTCTGAAACTGTCTGCTGGCTACATATAGATAACAGCATGAGCAGAAAAAGGGCAGCCAATAAAATGCATACAAATAAAACTCATAA
Source organism: Heterodontus francisci (assembly GCF_036365525.1). Taxonomy (NCBI): domain Eukaryota; kingdom Metazoa; phylum Chordata; class Chondrichthyes; order Heterodontiformes; family Heterodontidae; genus Heterodontus; species Heterodontus francisci. The sequence goes on along the minus strand of NC_090371.1, from coordinate 216,949,189 downwards.
GAGGCTTGTATTTAAATTGAATTCCCTGATCTCTACCCCAGGGCTCTGACCAGCTAACATGTCTATACTCTGCAGGAATTGTGTTAAAAACATCTTGGACAATTTTCTGTGAGTTTATCCATATGTGTTACAGAGGGACAAAAGAAGTGAAAATCATGGTACACCACTGGGGGGAAAAAAAAACGTAATTTTGTCACAACTACATCTGTGCAACAATAGCTGTTGCTCAGTTGTGAGTTCAAGCCCTACACCAGAAAATTGAGTGCAAAATCTAGGCTAACACTTCAGTGCAGTGCTGTGGAGAGCTGTATTGTCAGATGTGCTTTTTTGGGATGAAATATTAAACTGGGTCTCCTGTCTCTCCTTTCAAGTGGACATAAAAGATCCCATGGCATAATTTCAAAGAATAGCAGGGGAGTTCTCTCCAATGTCCTGGCCAGTATTAATCCCTCAACCAACATCATTAAAAAAAAAATAGCTGGTCATTATCACATTGCTGTTTATGGAATCTGTGTTCATATTGGCTGCTGTATTTCCTACATTACAACAGTGACTACATTTCAAAGGTGCTTTATTGGCTATAAAGTGTTTTGGGACATCCTGAGGTCAAGAAAGGTGCTACATCTAGGAGTGCCAGTCTTTTTTTCTTCATTGGATGTAGTTAACTCAGCAAGTCTTGTTGCAAGTCAATTATACCCACTAATCTGCCATCTACCAGCTTTCGATTTTCCTTCTTGAAGGCATTGACCCATGCTGAAGAACAGTTCAAGAGGGCAAGTTGGGCCACAGCATCTCAACCAAGTGGCCATTCTTCAGCTGTATGCTTGGATACTGAAAACTGGATTTTCCAACCAACATTATTTTAACACCGATGGCAACACATTTGAAGTAAATGGCCAGCATTAGAATTATGCTGCATGGGAAATCCAAGCTCAAAACACTGTCATGCAGGCCCCCACCTGCCAAGAATGAGGCACATTGGTTTTGTCATGTGCATTGATTTTGAACTGTTGCTGGAGCGAGGAAATGCCTTGAACAGATCAACCATGGCTGGATAAAACATTTGCATACTACCAGATGGTGCTTGTGTAGACAAAAAAGGACCATTCAGCCCACAACGGATGTTGATCACCGGACAGTGAGGGGTAGGGAAGCGCATTCCAGGGCCTGCAGGGGTGATGCAATCCACAGTGGCCAGGACTGGTTAGACCAGCTGGTCACTTGACTAACTGGTTGTTCCAGGGGTTTTTTGAACTAGCCACAGAGAGTTTGAACTGAGAAAACTGTTTGCTCCTGGACTGAAGATCTCTCCTGTCAGCTCCCATCTCTTTCTCACAAGCCTCTGAATCCACTGAAGACACATGAACCCCAAGAGAGAAAAGTTTCCTACAGAGAACAAGGTTTAAGAAGAATACTGGGCCCCAACAAAAAGCAAGATCTACCTACAATCAAAGACTCTACAGTGAACTTGAAGAACTGCAACAAAAATTCTTCAGATATTGCCTCAAACTTTTCCACTTTATTTTTTTTTCTTCTGTTCTTTTCTGTCTCTATTTGCATGTGCATATCATGTATGCATGCTAGTGTGGGCGCATCACGTATCCGTAGGCATCAACTGAATTGGAGTTTAAGTTCAAGTTTAATAAATTTCAACTTTTCTTCTTTAAACCTAATAAAACTTGTTTGTGCTGGTTTATTTGCCTTACAAATGGAAAGTGGTGAACTAAAAACATGGTATTTAAAATTAAATCCTGTTTATGGTAAGACCAGGTGAAGGCTGAGAGGGACCCCTAGACCCCTTTCTTACCTGGTCATAACAATGTTGACATGCAGTTCAAGCATAGCAGTGTCAGAGAACATAAGAACTTAAGAACAAAAGAAATAGGAGCTGGAGTAGGTCATTTGGCCCTTTGAGCCTACTCCACAAAAGGTTAGTATACAGGTACAGCAAGTAATTAGGAACACTAATAGAATGTTATCATTTATAGTGAGGGGAATTGAATACAAAAGTAGGGAAGTTATGCTTCAGCTCTACAGGGCATTGGTGAGACCACATCTGGAATACTGTGTACAGTATTGGTCTCCTTATTTAAGGAAGGATGTAAATGTGTTGGAAGCAGTTCAGAGAAGGTTTACTAGACAATTACCTGGAATGGGCGGGTTGTCTTATGAGGAAAGGTTGGACAGGCTAGGCTTGTATCCGCAGGAATTTAGAAGAGTAAGAGGCTACTTAATTGAAACATCTTAGATTGAGGGGTCTTGACAGGGTGGATGTGGAAAGGATGTTTCCTCTTGTGGGAGAATCTAGAACTAGGGGTCACTGTTTAAAAATAGAGGGTCGCCCATTTAAGACAGATGAGGAGAAATTTTTTTCTTTGTGAGGGTCGTGAGTCTTTGGAACTCTCTTCCTCAGAAGGTGGTGGAAGCAGAGTCTATGACTATTTTTAAGGCAGAGGTAGATAGATTCTTGATAAGCAAGGGGATGAAAGGTTATTGGGGTAGGCAGGAATGTGGAGTTGAGGTTACAATCAGATCAGCCATGATCTTATTGAACGGCAGAACAGGCTCAAGGGGCCGTGTGGCCTACTTCTGCTCAGAATTCGCATGTTTGTACATTCAACACAATCATGGCTGATCTTCTACTTCAAATCCATCTTCTCACTATCCCCATATCCCTTAATTCCATTAGTACCCAAAAATCTATTGACCTCAGTCTTGAATGTACTCAATGAATGAGCATCCACAGCTCTTTGGGGTGGAGAATTGCAAAGATTCACAACCCTTTGAGTGAAGAAATTTCTTCTCAACTCAGCCCTAAATGGCTGACCTCTTATTCTGAGACTCCAACCCCGTGTTCTAGATTCTGCAGCCAGCGGACACATTTTCTCAGCACCTAACCTGTCAAACCCCTTCAGAATTTTATAAGTTTCAATTTGATCACCTCTCATTCTTCTAAACTCCAGGGAATATGGCCTAGTCTACTCAATCTCTCCTAGGGCAATCCCCTCATGCCAGGAACTAAGTCTCCTGAACCTTAGTTGCACTCCCTCTAGGGCAAGTATAACCTTCCTTAAGCAAGGAAACCAAAATTGTACACAATACTCCAGGTGTGTCATCACCGATGCCCTATATAATAGTAGTAGGACCTCTTTACTTTTCAATTCCAATCCCATTGTAACAAAAGCCAACATACCATTTCCTTTCCTAGTTGGTTACTGTATCTGCACGTTAACGTTCTGTAATTCATGTACAAGGACATCAAGCCCCCCGAATGGATGTGATGACATGAGTCTGAACCTCGTGTAACTCAGTATTAATGCCTTACAGATAAGAACCCTGTAAATAAACTCCTATTACCTTAACCCAAAGTCTACTATTCTCATTTAATATTAAGGGCACAGTATAGTACATGGTGGCAGTGGTAAAAACGTTTGTAGGGTAAAGACAGAAGATATTGAAATCAGAGAGAAGCATGGAAAATGCGATACCCTTACCAGAGAGCTTCGAGCGAGTAGTGGGGCCCAACCAAACTGCAGTATGGCCAAAATGGATAGGAAGATACGACATATATTGTTCTGCGTCGGGTCGAGCAGCATGACAAAACAAAGAGCAGGTCAGTACTTTACACCATAGGAGAGAATGCAGACAACATTTTAACTACCCTGGGGATCAATAAAAAGGAAATCCTGTTTGGAGAAATAATAAAAGCCTTGGAGGATTACTTTAAGATCAGAAAGAATATTATTGTAGAAAGGGCAAAATTCACCAAACATACCCAAAAAGATGGTGAAAGTATCGATTCATTAATGATCTATATAAAATAGAAGATTGCAACTACAGGAGCATTCGGGAAGAACTGATTCAGGACACAGTGGTTGTCAGGGTCATAGACAAAGCACTGTCAGACCAGCTTCAGTTGGAAGAGGATTTGACTTTGCAAAAGCCTATGCTGTTGAACAGGCAGGCAGAGATCCGAAAATTTATTTGACTATTAGTTCAGGGGGAGTCCAACCTCGAAAATTCTAGAAATCAGTTGAGTTTGTGGAGAAGACAGGGAATAATGGTGCCAGAAACCCCGAGAGGTGGGAAAGAATTGCAGTAGGTGTGGCCGGGAGAGGCAATGGCTGGAGAATTGCCCAGCTCGGGAAGCTGAATGGTTCTGGTGCAAGAAAAGGGAGCACTTTCAGCAAGTCTGTCGCAGCAAGAAACAAACTCTGCAGACTGGCAAAAAAAAGGTCGAAATAAAAGAGAAACAAATCATCAATACTCCCATGGGGAAGTGCAAGAGAAAAGTGAAAATTGCTGGGAATCAGAAATCTTAGTGGAGAAAAATACCAACTTCAAATTAGATACAGGAGCAGACGTTCCTGCCCTATCTGACAAAACACCATGGCTGAGGAAGGAAAGTCTTAGGAAAACCAACAAGAAATTATACGGGCCAGGAGGAATTCAATTAAAGGTTGTAGGAGAAATACAACCAACCTTAACATACAGGAATAATACAATTCTGGAAACCTTATATATTATAAAGAACCAAGCCTATTCACTACTCAGTAAGAAAGCTTATTCAGCCTTCCAGCTGTTGTGTAGGGTGGAAGAGATCAAGGGACACAACAAACAACTCAGTGATTTTAGAGCTGAATTCCCCAAACTATTTGAAGGTTTGGGAAAATTAAAAACAGTTCATCACGTTATCTCAACAAAAAGGCAGAACCAGTATGTTTGTTCACATTGAGAAAGGTCCCACACCCACTCCTGGAAAAGGTAAAGGAGGAAATCAATGCTAAACCAAGGAGCTATTTCTACAGTAACTAAATCCATTACGTGGTGCTCTGCAATGGTTCCAGTAAAGAAACCAAGTGGGTCTATTAGGATTTGTGTGGACCCTACCCAAATCAATAAAGCTGCAGAGAGAGAGAATCACCCTATGGCGTCAGTCAATGACAGCCTTGCCAAATTGGGAAAATGCTCTATATTCACTAAGTTAGATGCAAAAAGCAGATTTTGGCAGCTGCCTTTAGACAATGAATCTAAAGTGTTAACTACCTTTATTACAGCCTTCGGATGATTCTGTTTGAACAGATTGCCATTTGGTATTGCATCAGCGACAGAGATATTGCAGTGAAAAATGTCAGGAATCCTGAAAGGCTTAGAGGGGATCTTCTGCCATATGTACGATATTCTGATTGATGGAGCAAACCAAGAAGAGCACGACACAAGGGGAAGAGTGGTATTACATAGATTACAAGAGGCTGGTCTCAAATTAAATGGAAAGTGTATATTCTCACAGTCGACAGTGAGGTTCCTTGCAATATAATTGATGGATCTGCCATCAAGATAGATCCACAGAAAACGAAGGCAATAAAGCATTTCCCAAAACCAAAAAACATAAGAAATTTACAGTGATTCATGGGTATGGTTAACCAGGTAGGGAAATTTCTAGCAAATCTAGCCACGACTAATGAACCTTTACTACAACTGCTAAAGAGCAGCAATGCCTGGTTCTGGGCGAGACTGCCAGAAAAATTCTTTCAAGAAGATCAAGGGAATATTAACTTCATCAGAAGTATTAGAGCACTATATCCAGAGCTAATAACCATTATTGCAGCAGACACATCGGCAACAGGATTAGGTGCAGTCTTGTTTCAGATTCAAAAAGATGGACAACGCAGACCTGTGTACTTTGCTTCTCATTTGCTGTCAGAAACAGATCTAAGGTATACAGTATTGAGAAGGAAGCATTGGTAGCAACATGGGCATGCGAGAAACTTTCAGGCTATGTACTGGGCCTCAAGGTCATTATCGAAACTGACCACAAGCCACTAGTGGCGCTGATTAATTAAAAGGAGCCAGCAAAATTACCCCCAATGGTAGAGATTTCGACTATGACTAATGATTTATGACACACCAACTGAATATGTCCCAGGTAAACAGCTGATGCGTTATCAAGAGCAACAATTGTTATACCTGAAGTGGGCGATGTCTCTGCTATAACTGAAGATTTGCCAGCAACTGCTCAAAGATTCCGCCAAATTAGGAACCTAGAGAAAGAGGACAAAGTCTTTGATAGAGTAAGACAGTTTATCCAAGAAGGTTGGCCAGAATATATGCCTAATAACCTGGTTTTATGAAAATATCATAAGCAAAAAAGCCATCTTACTATTGTGGACAACTTACTAGTCTACGATGATAGACTAGTTATTCCAAGGGCTTTAAGAATGGACATCCGAGAGAAACTATATTAAGGGCACTGAAGAATCACCAAGTGTAGAGCAAGTGTGAGAAACTCGGTATGGTGGCCTGGTGTTTCCAAGGAGATCAAAGACATGAATTCCAGGTGTATCATATGTGCTACTACCAGACAAGACGTTGGAGAACCACTGATGTCGTCTTGTTTCCGTCCAGGCCACGGGAGCACCTAGGAATGGACCTGTTTGAACACAGAGGGAAGATTTTCCTTATTGCCATTGACTATCACTCCAGATGGGTTGAAGCCAAACCTATACATGGTCAGAGTTCTGAAGCCGCAATCAAATCAATAAAATAAATTTTCGTCACACGCAGCATTCCAGACCGAGTGATCTCCGATATTGGTCCACAATTCACGAATGAAGCCTTCAAAAGGTTTTGCAGAAATGTATGGATTTATCCATGTTACAAGTTCACCAAGGTACCCCCCCCCCCCCCCCCCCCCCCCCAGGGCAATGGAGAAGTGGAGAGAGGCATTCGAACCATGAAAATGCTACTGAAAAGAATGAGGGTTTTCAGATGTCAGTATTAAACTATCAACGCCACTCCAGAATGGTTTGCCCCAGGTGAGATGCTAATGGGTAGGAGGTTAAGGACACAACTACCCACACTCCCAAGAACCCTTCAGCCACAAATTGGTGCAGAGGACTGGGAAACGGTGAGGGTGAGAAAGAGAGGTCAATCCAAACAGAGAATCATGATAGATGCAAAAAATCAAGCAGACCTACAACCTGGAGATTTAGTTTGGATTAAAGATCAGGGCTGATATGGGGAAGCGATGGAGAAATCTCCATATCCCCAATCCTACATAGTCCAGATAGATCAGGGATAGATAAGGAGAAAATGAAGATCATTGATACTGATATCACAGAAAAGACAAACTTGGCTGGAGGAACAAAGGGATCAGTGGGTACACAAATCAATAAAAGTAATGACATAGATTAATAAGGGCAAAAAAATTGCAAACCAAGCATTGGGGTTAATTTCACTGGGGCTAGAATTAAAAATCAGAACAGTAATGTTAAACTTATATAGAACCTTGGTTACACCACACTTGGAGGATCGTGTACAGTTCTGGTCTCTATTATAATAAGATATACAGACATTGGAGAAGGTGCACAAAAGGACTTACAAGGATGATCCCAGAACGGAGAGGTTTTACCTATCATGAAGAATTAAATAGGCTGGAGCTACTTTCCCTGCAGAAGAGAAGACTGAGTGGGTGATCTGATAGGGTAGACTTAGAGAAAATGCTTCCACTAATGGTGACCAAAACTAGGGGTCCATAAATATAAAATAGTCACTAATAAATCTAATAGGAATTCCAGAGAAACTTCTTTACCCAGAGAGTGGTTAGAATGTGAAACTCACTACCATAAGGAGTAGATGGGGTGAATTGATTTAAGGGAAAGCTAGATAAACAGATGAAGGGGAAAAGAATAGAAGGATATGCTGATAGGGTTAGCGTAGGTGGAGTGGGAGGAGGCTAGTTGGAACATAAATACTGGCATGGACCACTTGAGCTGAATGACTTGTTTTTTGCTGTATGTTTTATATGATAAAGAGGCCCTGAAAAAGAGTAGAGAGCCACTAGATTAATAACTAGTTTAAAAGGACCTTATGTACCAAGGTAGATGTAGAAAGCTGGGTCTTTTTACTCTAGAAAGTATAAACTTCATGGAGGTTTGATTGAGGACTTTAAAATAATGAGATAATTAGACTTGATCCAGGTGGATAGGCTATTTGAGTTGAATAGATTAAAGAGGACCAGGAGACATACATATAAGTTAAAAAAAAATCATAGAACTATATGTCACCTGGTCTAGATGGCTTGCAACTCAGGTTGGCAAAGAACGTGGGAGTTGAGCTAGCAGAAGGGCTTGCACTCTTACAATCTTCGCTCAATACGGGGGGTGGGGGGTGGCGGGGGATGTGCCAGAGGATTGGAGCATGGCAAATATGACACCCTTATTCAAGAAAGGGTGTAAAGACAGTCCTAGTAACTACAGGCCAGTTAATTTAACATCAGTGGTGGGTAAGGTTTTAGATACAATAAATGGAAAAAAAACCAACAGGCATTTGGAGATGTTTAAGTTAATTAAGGAGAGCCATCTTGGATTTGAAAAAGGCATGACAAATCTAATTGAAATTTTGATGAAGTAACAGAGAAGGTTGTTGAAAGGAATGCAGTAGATGTTGTCTATATGGAATTTAAGAAAGCCTTTGACAAAGTATCACATAAAAGGTTGGCTAACAAAATTGAGGCGCATGGAATAGAAGGGTCGATGTCAGTGTTACGATCAGGTGAGGAGGGGTCGAAAGGCTCCCCCCTTGTTTGACCGCAACATGGTTTATTTCTTTTAAACAGTGGATGTGCTTAGCCATTCAGAGCATTTAACCCTTTTAGGTGCTATAGTCATAAAAGAACCAATTGGACAGGCCTTCTTGAGTTGAAACAAGAAAGAGGTTAGTTTATTGTACTTAAAATCAAACTCAATCTAAGTAAAAAATAATAAACTACACTCCAACTTTCACACACACAAAAATAGATTAGAGTGATGAAGAAAAGATTGGTTGGATTAGAGTCTAGAACAAATAAAATATACAGTCTATAGAGTCTGGTAATTTAATTGTCTTCCAGATGAATTAGTGGTCCTGACGTTCCTGGCTGGTAGAGATGGCCACCTGGTTCAGGGTTTTCTTGGAGACAGTGATGTAGATGGCTCTCTTCCCCAGAGTCTCTGACTGCAGCAATGATAGACTTGGATGTTTTGCAGTCCACAGACGGCGTGTGAAACTTACAGTATTACCTGGAGAAAGAGAGAGAGAGAGAGAGAGAGAGAGAGAGAGAGAGAGAGAGAGAGATCACCCACTGGGGTCTTGCACTGATTAGCACTCAAAGCTTGTCTCTTGTGCCCAAAAGAAAGTCCAAGTTTTCACAGAGATCAACAGACTGTCACATGATAGTCTGTATTCCTTTTTCACTTTAATGAGATCCAAGTCTAAGAATTTCAATCTCTCTCAGGTTTTATTGTTTCAATGATTACCCACTGGAGGTTTGTCTCCACTAGCATTAATGTTCCAAGATGGCTTTGAATATCTTGCTAACGAAGGTGATGCTGGATAGTTCATTCAATTACTCAAGCCATTGTTCTGGATGAGGGTTTGTTTAGATATGTCTCCATCTCGACATCTTGGAATGTGTATTTCCCTCCCCTTGTTTGACCAGAACAGGTTTAGCGCTGTCTTTTTAAAAGTCGAATTTAGGATTCCAGCTTTCCTTTTTTTTTTATAAAAAGTGTTGTGCCAATGTGTTTTGTTGAATGATATTTTTTTTTTGGTCCACTGACTGGAGATCTGACTTTATATTTTTTTTGAAGAACATTTTTTTTAAAAGTCAAACTGCCAGCAAAGTCATCCTTTCAGCTCAAGACAATCCCCTAGTTGCAACACTGTATCCTACATTGCGAAGGACCGTGAGGAGAGAGACTAAATGTTTGTTAATATCCCAGCAAGAGCCAAGACCCAGGAAGTTTAAAAGGAACTATCTATTCTCTCAGCAAGAAGACATACTGCTAACTGCTATGTTTGAATCACTGAGTGACTGTATGTGACAAGCCCCTCCCCATCTGTGGTTTTTAAGCTGGTGTTTTCTCTGCAGTAAAGGAGAAGCAACTGGACTCTGACAAGAGCAGACCCTGGGTCCTCTCTCTCTCCCTCCATTACAGCTTGAAAAACTTTCAAATTCTGTTCGTTGACTGAGCACCTTTGCATACTCTGGCTACAATCAAACCCCGTTGGAGGAAATCAGCTGCCTCGCTATTTCCACAAGACACACTGAACCAGTCATCTACATCTTCAAGTTAAAAGCCTCAGAACCACCAAATTCATCTAGAAGCTAGCAGAATCACCAAATTGTATACTTTATGGACTCTAACTCAACGCGTGTGTCTGTAAGTTGGCACGTTGTCTATTATTTTTATTAGTGCAGTTTAGGTACAATAAGGTTAACCTCTTTCTTTGTTAACTCAAGAAAACCTGTCTGATTGTTTGGTTCTGGTTATGATCATAACCAGAACCAAACAACTACTGAATTGGTCAGCACACCCACTTTAAGAATTAAACCTGTTATGGTCAAACAAGGGGCAGGAAAAGAGGAAAGTCCTTCAACCCCTCTTCACTTGATGGTTACAAAAGCTTAAATGTAGGTTTCCAACCAATGAATTGAAAATCATCAGTTTTCCTGGCCGTCGGCTTGGATAACAAATTGGCTTCAGGACAGAAAACAGTGTTTTTCAGGCGAGAGGGTGGTACACAGTGGTGTTCATCAAGGTTCAGTGCTAAGACCACTATCGTTTTCATACCTATAAATGCCTTGGATCTTGGAATAGAGTAAAATGTCAAAATTTTCCAATGATGCCAAACTTGGAAGTGGAGCACAGTGAGGATGATACCAATCAATTGCAACATGACATCAGCTAGCAGAATGGGCAGATGAAATTTAATCCAGAGAATTGTGAGGTGATGCATTTTGGCAAAGGGGATAGGGAGAGGCAATATATACTAAATTACACAGTTCTAAAGAGTCTACAGGGACAGAGAGACCTGGGGGGTTCATCTGCATCAGATCTTTGAAGGTGGCAGAACACATTGCAAGAGTAGTTAACAAAAAACATATGGGATCTTAGGCTTCATGAATAGAGGTATTAACTACAAAAGCAGGGAGGTTATGCTGAACCTTTAGGAAGCTCTGGTTAGGCCACAACTAGAGTACTGCATCCAGTTCTGATCACTACACTTTAGGAACAATGAGTTTCCTTGAGTGCAGAGGAGATTTACCAGAAAGATTCAAGGAAAGAGGGGTTTTAGCTACAAGGTTAGGTTGGTGAAGTTGGGGTTGTTTGTCTTGGAGCAAAGGAGATTGAGGGGAGATTTGATAGAGGTGTACAAAATTATGGCAGGTTTAGATAAGGTAGACAAAGAAAAGCTGTTCCCTTTAATTGATGGTACAGCGACTAGGGGATAGAGAAATCGGTGGGGGAATGTGAGGAAGAACCTTTTTTTTTTAAAAATTATACACAGTAAGTGGTAATGTCCTCGAACTCACTGCTAGTTTTTCATGTTGCTGGTGTCATTAGGTGTGTGATCCCAAGATGGTATCCTGCACACCACCCATTGAAGATTTGAACATGCATTTTGGACCCTATTTTTGATCTTTAAGTGGCTGTGTCGCACCAAGAAAAGGGCGCTACACAGCCCTATTTAGCTACAGATTTGTTTTTTGTGATAGGTGAGGAACTTTTTAAAATTCATTCACAGAATGTGAGCTTTGCTGGCTGGGCCAGCATTTATTGCCCATCCCGAATTGCCCTTAAGGTGGTGGTGAGCTGCCTTCTTGAACCACTGCAGTCCATTTGGGGTAGGTACACCCACAGTACTGTTTAGGAAGAGAGTTCCAGAATTTTGACCCAGCACCAGTGATGGTGTGTGACTTTGACTTGTGTTTCCCACACTGCAACAGTGACTGCACTTCAAAAGCTTTTCAGTGGCTGTAAAGCACATTGGTATGCCTGGAGACTATGAAAGGTGCTATATAAATGTAACTTCTTTCTTTAAAATTGGGAATGGCGTAAAACAGGCTGCCAATTCACTAAGAGCCAACTTAGCACTATTGACAGACCCATTTCACCCTCCAGTCTTGTTTTACTTTTACTGATGCAACAGTTTATTGACAATAGCCCAAAATTTCCATGGGAATTGTCTGAAAATGATCATTTTATTCATCGCCTCCCCAAAGTTAGGGCATTCTGTCCTTTAAAAACCAAAAGGTCAATAATGGTTCACAGTTATATAAAACAGGGACAGGAAGATATCTTCAGACTCACTATAATTAAATAGGATCAGCAAGAAAATCAATGGAGAACTGCCATTCAAATTCTTATTCAAAAATGTACAAATTCGATGAAAACTATTTAAAAACAAATTGATAATTTGTAAAACGTTTAGATGTTGTGCTGGTGGTAGACATTTTTGTTTCAGCAGTACAACTCAGGTTACAAAATGCATGATGGATGTACTAGAGGTTCACTGCCTTGTTAAAAGTCACTATTTTCTTTGTTTTAATAGAAAATGTACAGGTAGGTAGGCTGCTTAGTGGTTCAACATGTTAATGCATTGGTACACTTTGCCATTGAGTGGCAGAACTGGTAGAATCAAAACACTACTGCAGAGGCACAGACTACTCTAGCACATCTCATAGCAGTCAGATAAAAAGCAGAATTGCCATAATTTGCCTATACTTTTCAATTGGTGGTTTTGGTGCATGGCAGGGAGTGAGGGTCAAAAGTAGTAAGAAAATTAATGAACGAAAAAATATATATAGAGTTGGCCCTGAACTTCCTTGGGGGTTGTCTTGGGTCTCCTGTTGTAACTTTGGTAGAGCAGGAGAGCCCCCACAAAATTTTAGGGCCAAAATTTCAAATTGTTGAATGGTGATAATAGTGGAATGTGACATCCAACCTACAGATATCATTAGAACTGGATCCTGGCAATGCCAATGGAAGGGAACACTGTGTGGAGGTCAGTCACTTCTCGGGGGTGGGAATGGTCTATATTGGGAATAAGTGATATAAAAGGAAAACATTGCTGGAGAGGACAGAGGCACTTTCAGTCTAAAATATTCTCTTATGAAAAACTTATAATAGGGTTTAAGAACTTTGAATTAGTAGGAGACACTTTGATCCGATTGTCACGTGACAAGATTTGGGGAAAGGGTGAGAATTAAGAGTTATGGTAAGAAATAATTTATTTCGAACAGTTTTGAATGAGGGGTATTTCCCACAACTTGGTATTCTGAAAAGAAAACCATTACAATATTTCTTACCATTTAGAAATTTTTTGTAACTTCAATGTTTCCCTCTCCCATCAAATCATTCTACTTGTGGTCTTCATACAATTGGGCTGGATTTTACCAAGCCATCAACATAGTGATCAGTGGTGGGGGGGCCTGAAGGTGGGTACGGAAGAGGCCCACCACAGGCCTCGAAGCTGGTAAGGCCTGGCACAGTCCTCCCGGCAGCAGAGAGACTCTGTGGCAGCACCTCCAGCCACTCAGCAAAGGGACCTGGATTTGAATATTTAAATAGCCACTTACCATACATGCCACTGTGATTCAGCCATCAGGTCACGATCTTCAGTTGGATGTGCGGCACTCATGTGCCTTCAATTTCACGTCCAAGAAAAGCCGGCGGCACCAAGGCGTTGGCGTCAGTCCTCAGAGCCTGTGAAGGTGGGTGGGTGGCTGTAATGAAGGGGGTCTCAACTCTGCAGTCATGAAGGGAGGAAATCCGTATCCTTCTTCCATAAAGGGGACCATTCTGTTCCCATGAATGTTTGGGGGTGGGGGAGGGGGCTGACCCTGCATTCAGCTAACAATGTTTGTGGGAGGGGGAAAACAATGGCAATCCATGACTCCTTTAGGTGGGGTGGGGGCCACAAATTGTAGCCATTTTAAGGTCATGTTACTGGTGGTCTGATCCAGGCAACTGCATTATGACTGTGGTCATGCTGCCCCACTCTTATTTAAAGAGAGTGTCACACCATACCATATAGGTGGTGTCAGATGCAGCTGATGCACAAATTCACATCACTCTCTGCCCTGATAGGTGCCATTGATCTAAAGGAATGAGTTCAGCTCCAGCATAAAGATGGGGCTGGTCCACCCTGTCTTTCTTGATCCATGTGCCATGAGGTGCCATATCCACCGGAAGCGGAATCAAGCAGGCTCAGCCCACGTGGAAGCTCCCAGACGTGAGCAGAAGCAGTAACCAAGGTGCATTCTAGGCCAGAGAAAACAGCGGGTCTACAGGCCCCACATGACTTATCTGCAGATGTCAGAGCGCCAGTGTCAGATGACTGCAGATGTCCAGAGATGCAGTGACACATCTCTGCTGAGTGATGACCTGCAGCTGATGGGCTTGCCGGACACCCTCCTGTTGACCCATAGAAAAGTTACAACACAAAAAGTGGCCATTCAGCCCATCGTGTCTTCGCCAGCTAAAAAAAAAATCTAGCCACCCAATCTAATCCCACTTTTCAGCACCTGGTCCGTAACCTTGCAGCTTACAGCATTTCAGGTGCTTGTACAGGTACCTTTTAAATGAGTTGAAAGTTTCTGCCTCCACCACTGTCCCTGGCAGTGAATTCCAGACACCCACCATCCTCTGGGTGAAAAAGTATTTCCTCATGTCCCCTCTAATCCTTCTACCAATCACCTTAAATCGGTGTCCCCTGGTAATTGACCTGAGGGGAAATGGGTGTTTCCTGTCTACTCTATCTAGGCCCCTCATAATTTTGTACACCTCAATTAAGTCACCCCTCAGCCTACTCTGTTCCAAGGAAAACAACCCTAGCCATTCCAATCTTTCCTCATAACTGCAAATTTCAAGCTCTGGCAGCATTCTTGTAAACCTCCTCTGTACTCTCCAGAGCAATTAGGTCCTTGCCTTTGGCCCTCAAAGTGAAGGGGGGGGGGGGGGGGGGGTGGGGGTGGGGAGGCCTCGCAGGATGAGGAGATATGGAAGCAGGAGACCTCAGATGAGGAGGACAGAGGTGTTGCAGCAGCATACGCGCATGGCAGGATGAAGAGCATCAATGCAGTGCAGAGAGGGTGAACAAGGGATGCATGACAACACCTTATTGCTGAGCACTTCCACTATCCCTGAAGTGCACAATCTACTCCATCTCACATCACTGTGCTTCATCTCGCAGACACAGTTTTCTGCATCTGTGACATCTGTGTCTCCAGCATTACTGGCAGCAGATGACGGAGCCATTGCCCATGTGACTGCATCTATGCAGTGCCACATCACACATGCTGGCATGGCAATGATGTTATCCCATACATCATTAACCTGACGGAACAGCCAATGTAATGGGAGGACATATAATAGATACATGCTGGCATGTGTCATTCACAGTAAAAAAGGAGACATGTTAGAAAAGCACATTTAGAGAGAAGGAATTAATACATAAGTGTCACCCATGAAAACCCATTTGTGTCATTGTCGTTTTGAAACATTTGCGGGTGCTCCTTCTGCGCCAGCAGCTTGACTGAAGGCAGGCTGCTGATCAAGATGCCCTTTGACATTGGATGACTTGGGTGGTTGTCCTCTGGGTGCTTGAGGCCTGCAGGACTCTGGCTGCCTGAGGGCCTCCTGCACCAGTGCAGGGCTGTCCTCAGGTGTTGTGGCTGCTGGGGCTGGACTCACCGGCAGAGGGGCTGAGCAGCCAGTGTCCGCATTGGAATCACCCTGAGGGGGGACCTCCAGATGTGGAGTGCTGGCTCGCCTCCTCCCTCTCAAGGCTTGTAGGAACCTCACTGCTTTCCTGAGGAGGACAGTAGCAGAGACACTCTCCGAGCCTCTGGTCCCTCTCGCCTAGCCCAGTTCATGACTGAGACAAGGGTTTGTAGGTCTGTGCACATCTGTAGAATGTGGCTCTCCATGAGAGTCGCCAACTTCTCCATGGAGGAAGCCATGCGCTCATGCCCGGGACATGGTAACTGTCATGGCCTGGATGGACTCCGCCATCGTCCACTCAAGGCTGTGCCTGGCCTGTGGCATCTCCGCCAGATGTTGCCTCAACTCTCCCTGCAACTCCAGCATGCTCGGTGTTGTCAACACCAGAGGCTCATCAGCCTGGTCGCCCACAGTCCTCTGACAGTCAGAGGCACTGCCTCTCAGCCTCAGTCAGCTACTTGCGTGCATGTGCTGCTATCACTAGCTTGTGACCGATTCTAAAGCCAACTGGATTCCCATTGAAGTGAATGTATCTGCGCTGTTGGAAGGTGCAGGAGTGTCATGGGACACTGCGTCCTCAGAGGTTGTCTCTTCAGAGTTGCCAGAAGTCTCCAGGGCTTCCAATGCAGAGTCTGAGCATTTCCCTGCAAGATACAATGTGAAGCGCACAGTTTTAGGTTTAATGGTGTATTCTTCTTTTCTTTTAGCATTGTGTACAAAAATAAATGGTGTTGAGTAATTGTTGTGTTTGTCAAACAGTTGTATGTTCACCTGGGACCTCAATCCCCACGTCTGAAACGACTCGTCCTCCCTGGCTGCCAGCAAGCTCCAGGGCTTCCTCCTCAGCCTTCTGGTGGTCTAATGTCTGGCACCCCTCCAATGTGGGCTCTCTTTGCCTGGAAGAGAGAAGACACAGACGTTGAACATTGCCAAACAATGATGTGTGTCACAACAGGGGTTAAAACCAAAAACTGGTGGGGGGGGGGGGGGGGGGGGGGGGGGGGTGGAAGCTCAGTCTGTAATACGGACTCAGCCTGTTATGCACGTGCCATGCTCTGAGGTGCCAATGAGGAAAAGTTCTTCTACACATGCAGCCAGAAATGTGGCATCAATCCTCCCCGACTGACCTCCCTGTCTTTAACATGGCAGTAGCTCCCATGTGCCACTCTGTGGCGACACCCAGGTCAGAGCTGTACAACAAAGTGCCACTTACCTGTGCCGAGTGCATGAGATGGTTCATCATCTTGCGGCACTGGACCCAGTCTCAGCAGGTTTACCTCTTCAAGCAAGCCTGGACAGAGATTGCAGGTCAGGCAGGAGCAGATTCTTATCACTGGGGATAAGGACCTCCTGCCTTGCCTGTGCAGCCTGGAGGAGAGTGAGCAGGGAGGCATCACTAAACCATGGAGCCACCCTTTCTTGCACCTCGCAGGGGTAGTTGTTTGGCAACTGGGGCTTTTCAGCCTTCACTGCTGGCTGGTCTGCTCCAGAAGCAAAAGGTTTAAAAGTGAAGCTGCTG
The DNA here is from genome assembly GCF_036365525.1 of Heterodontus francisci. NCBI lineage: Eukaryota > Metazoa > Chordata > Chondrichthyes > Heterodontiformes > Heterodontidae > Heterodontus > Heterodontus francisci. The sequence continues at coordinate 216,932,122 of NC_090371.1, read as the reverse complement.
TATGCAAGGCACCTGATGACCTGTCAGCTGACACCGTTAATGGTGGTATGGTGCTACCCCCTCCATGTGATTAGGGGGGGGCCGACCCAGGCATGCTAATGAGCCACCGCGCATAAGATAGTGGCAGCTCCACGGCGTGCAGCCTGCATGTGCGGGCCGCCTTTTTCTTAAAATCCAGCCCATGGAGTCATGAACTGCTCTGCTGATATCAGCAATGAACACTGCCAGAGTACTGCTTCATAGGAAAGCCCAGAGATTGGCATCCAGATGACAAATGGTGTAGCTCCAGGCCAGCACCATTTAGTACTGTCCCAGTGACAAGCTTTGACAGCTCATAGGCCTCCCAAACAATGCACAGGACCCACTCAGACACTAGTCAGTTGAATGGAGCATGTAGGTTCTCATTGGTGTCTTCACTGAAGTCAGATTTACATGGAAACCTGGAATGGAGAGTCTGCATTGCTCCCAGAGAGACAGAAATAAATAAGAATTCCAATATTTCCTGGTAGAAGCTTTTATATATATTTGTGGGATTCCAAGCTTGGGAAGGAGAGGAATACTTTATATTGAAATTGTTTTCCCCAATGGTAGCATTCATCGATCTGTTTTGCTCAGGGGATTGCAAAGATAATTGGTTTTTAAATAAACTCAAATTGTAAAAAAAAAATGTTGAACTGAGAAAGATTTTGAAAAGAAAGTTGAAGTATTTAATGCTGTGATTGACTGTCCTGCAGCATTCTGTTGTGTCAGTGAAGATGATGTCAGGTGCATTAATTGTTGCAAAAAAAATTATAGCAGTTACACAGATGCAATTACTTATGTCTGCCTGGATAGAGACCCCATTAAACAGACAAATTACAGCAGGTGTCTGGTTATGGATTTCAAATCTTAAAATTCCTATTCTGCACAAAGAACAGAGTAAAAAACACAGCAGTTCCAGACCGACAAGAATGACAACGTGCTCTGATTAATTGCAACTTTCAAAGTTGGCTGCAATTCAGTACGGTCCAATCCAAACAGAAGCAAACCTGCTGTCAAGTCCAATTCCAGTATCAGAGACCAGGAACAGATATCATATCACAATAATCATCAACAGCACTTTAGAGCATGTGTTAAATGTCATCACACATGCATGGACTATCTAGATCTGATTCATTATACCATCCCTTTTCAAGGGCAATTAGGGATGGGCCTTGCCAGCGACTCACATCCCTTGAAAAGAATAAAAGAAAAATGCAAATTTATCTGGTGTTATGACCAGGCAGTAAGGGTGGGTGGTCTCCACCGTTCCCCTCCCAACTGACCACAGCAAGTGTTTTTGTTACTAGGCTTTTAACCCCTTGTAATTTATTTCTCAAATAAACAGACAGTGACAGATTTTCTTGTAGGTTTAAAACTGAAGATTAACTATTTATTGCATATTCATTCCCTAAATATTTGCAACACCCACGCACGCGTTCACTTGCACACACAAGATATAGATAGAGAGGAAAAGGGTAAGTAGTTTGAAGTGAGGTAGGTATTCAGGGTTCACAGTAAATCTGTTCAATCTTCTCAGAGGACAGTTTCTTTTAAAGTTGCAGGCCTGGGCGGTTTGCAGATTTTCTGGTGGTTAGGCCTTCAGTCTGGAGGTGGCGGTGACTTTCAGTTCTCTGCTGCGCCAAGTTGAAGTATAGAATTTGCAGCAGGTTGCCTTCCTTGGTTTTTGCTGGACCTCAGCTCTCGGTTGGACAGGCTTTTTGTGATATTGTTGTTATCTCTCCTCTTTCTCCAAGAGCTACTTAAGGTAAACATGTCTCATGTTAGGAGACATATGGCCCCCTCCCTGTGGTGACCAACAATTGACCAGGATATTGTTACTTCACACCTTTTGTTTCAGAAGGACCCATTCAATTCAGGAATGTCTCTTGATGGCTTCAAGATGGGTGTAATTGACACCTCTTAGCTTGGAATGTAGTCTTTTGTCCTTAACAGACAGTGAGACAGTTTGAATATACAGGTCCAATCAGCCTGATCTTCGGCAGCCATTTTGCAGCACATTTGTCCTTTTAAAAGGACGTCATTTTTTTCGTCACTCTTCTGTTTGGTTCTGTATTTTCATTGCTGCACTTGTAAGCGTGACACTGGGTAATACCACATAATAGTAATATTTTGAAATCCTGCCCCACACAATACTTTATGATCTAACAAAATGTATTTATGGAATGGCATAGCATCAAATTGGAGTTTCTAGAGATGCAAAAGCACTCGAGCCCTGAGAATAGTCTTCTTATCCTCCCACCCTGGGAATTTCCATTGTAAGAGACAAGAAAATAGGTAATAAAATAATTAGAAAAGCAAAAAGCCCCGATTTCTATGGGGTTCTCCAAATTTCATGCCATAATTTCAGGAAAAGATCAATGGAAACTTTGAAAAGGCATAAATAGCCATTCACTGCATTTCCCCAGGTGTATTAAAAAAAAAAAAAACTTGTATTTATGTAATGCCTTTCATGACCGGTCATTCCAAAGTGCTTTATAGCCAATTGAGTACTTTTGATGTATAGTCACTGTTGTAATGTAGGAAACATTTTCACACAGCAAGCTCCCACAAATGGCAATGTGATAATGATCTGTTTTTGTGATGTTGATTGATAAATATTGGCCAGGACGCCAGGGATAACTTGCTCTTCTTCAAATAGTGCCATGGGAATTTCTTGGGTCCACCCAAGAGGACAAATGGGTCTCATAAGAAAGAAAGCACTGCCAACAGTGTAGCAGTCCCTCAGTCCTGCACTGGAGTGTCAACTTTGTATCTTCATTACATGCAAGTCTTGGAGTGGGATTTAAACTCAACCTTGTGACTCAAAAACAAGAGTGCTACAAAGTGAGCCAGAGCGGACACAATATAGCCTGTTTCTGTACTATAGATACCATCTAACTAAAGCTTTGTCTTATGGTGTTGCCTGCTCCTGAAACTGAAACAGTAATGTGGCAATCGAAAGATTTCATTTTAAAAGATATAGCCTTCCAGAACTTCACTGATTTTCTGGTTGATTCAACCAGAAATCACTGCTTGTTTTCATTTTCCGCAATGGAATACTGCCACATTTTCTTCAGAGCTTATTATGGGGCACAAAATGGTTCCTAACCAACAGCAAAGTTTATGCATTTTCCTAAGTGAATATCATTTAACTTGTACTGGAAGTTAAGAGACGAATAGTTCTGAGAATGAGAAAATAATGGGTTGTTTCAGCTGAGAAGCCATTGCAATCAATCCAACAGCCGTAGCAGCTTTAGATTTGTATGTTTTTTCAAAAATGGAAAACATGTTAAACTATTGCTGGAGGTTTTGGGAGCCAAGCAAAAATAAGGCATCCAGAAGAGTGGAATATCTATTGTCAGCTTCTGCATTGATCCAATTAACATTAAAAAAAAAAGGTAAAATTTGCAAAAGATAAAGCATTTTTTTTTTATTATAAAAAGGACTCCTATTGTAAATTTTATTAAGATGTTTACGTCTCCCCTAACCATCGCTCAGGAGCACACAGTCCATCAATAGAATAGTAATTGTCAGCTTAGACAAGTATGGTATTTGAGGGATGAATTCCTGCTGTTCCTGCTTTTTGGTGTACGTGGCAAGTTAATATTTTATCATTGCAGACTAAAATTTGTACCTTAAAATGCCAAATCTATATTTAAAAGTTAGATTTACTTAAATATTGAATATTGTAGGAGTTGTCACAACTGCTCATACAGCCAGTGAAGAACATTGGCAGGCAATGAAAGTATGTCAGGAATGCCTTCTGGAGAATGTAAAATGACAAGGCAATCAAATTTTCTTGTTTGGAGAATGTCAGTTCCCATTGGAAAATTGACTCATTTATCTTCAAATAGAGGAAAGACAATCTCCTGTAAGTAATATTAACATAAAGATGTTGACAAGGACTTAGAATAATTAGCCTTCTGTTGTGACACCACAAAATATAAAGAAATCAGAATCAAATGAAGTCAGTCAGCAACTTGGTGTGGTCTAGCTAGGACCAGACAGTGAAACAAAAGCAATAGGATATTTACTTTGTTCTAAGAAATATTATAACAGCATCCATCCACCAAGTAGACCTTTCCTAATTTTTCAAATAAAAATCTGTGTCAGGATGTTACCAAGTTTGATTAACTGGGTTGGAACTTGCTGGAACACATGTTCTAGTACTGGATCACGTTGTTCCAGTACAGCTACCACATTGGCATCTACCCAGCAATGTGGAAAATTGTCCAGGTCTGTCCTGTCCACAAAAAGCAGGACAAATCTAATCCATCCAATTACTGCCCCATCAGTCTACTCTCGATCTTCAGCAAAGCGATGGATGGGGTCGTCGACAGTGCTATCAAGTGGCACTTACACAACAACCTGCTCACTGATGCTCAGTTTGGGTTCCGCCAGGGCCACTCAGCTCCTGACCTCATTACAGCCCGAGTCCAACATGGACATAAGAACTGAACTCGAGAAGTAAATTGAGAGTGATTGCCATTGATATCAAGGCAGTATTTGATAGAGTATGGCATCAAGGTGCCCTGGTCAAATTGAAGTCGATGGGAATCAGGGGGAAAACTCTCTTGGAGTCATATCTAGCACAACGGAAGATGGTTGTGGTTGTTGGAAGCCACTCTTCTCAGCCCCAGGACATCACTGCAGGAGTTCCTCAGGGTAATGTCCTAGACCCAACCATCTTCAGCTGCTTCAATGACCTTTCCTCCATCATAACATCAGAAGTGGGGATGTTTACTGATGATTGTACGCTGTTCAGTACCATTCGCAACTTCAGATACTGAAGCAGTCCGTCTCCATATGCAGCAAGACCTGGACAACATTCAGACTTGGGCTGATAAGTGGCCACACAAGTGCCAGGCATTGACAATCTCCAACAAGAGAATCTAACCATCTCCTTGACATTCAACAGCATCACCAATGAATCCCCCACTATCAACATCCTGGGGCTTACCATTGACCAGAAACTGATCTGAAGCAGCCACAAAAAAAATGTGGCAATAAGAACAGGTCAGAGACTGGAAATTTTGCAGCGAGTAACTCACCTCCTGATTCCCCGAAGCCTGTCTACCATCTACATGGTAGAAGTTAGGAGTGTGATGGAATACTCTCCACTTGCCTGGATGAGTCTGGTGGCAACATGCAGGAAGCTCCACACCATCCAGGTCAAAGCAGCTGGTTTGATAGACACCCCATCCACCACCTTAAACAATCACTCCCTCCACCACTGATGCACAATGGCAGCAGTGTGTACATATACAAGATGCACTGCAGAACCTCACTACACCTCCTTCAAAAGCACCTTCCAAACCTGTGAACTCTACCAAGACAAGAGAAACAGACACGTGGGAACACCACCATGTACAAATTCCCCTCCAAGTCACACACCATCCAGACAGAGCTGTATTGCTGTTCCTTCACTGTTGCTGGGTCAAAAACCTGAAACTCACTTCCTTACAGCACTGTGGGTGTACCTATACCATGTGGACTGCAGTGGTTCAAGAAGGAATCTCATCACCACCTTCTCAAGGGCAATTTGGGCTGGGTAGCAAATGCTGGCATAGCCAGCAATGCCCACATCCCATGAACGAATATTAAAAAAATTCTACAGCAGGATCAGGCCCCCCTTGCCTTTTTTTTGTATCATAAATAAGGAGAATTTAGCAAGTCAGAAACTGGGTGGCACATGAAAAGGATTTCTGGGGATATTATACAATTGGATCTAATTTATCCATCTGTATCAGTGGAGTATCAACTAACTTTCTTCCATTATGCTTGATCCAGTACTAGAGTACACTTTCCACAGCCTGCTGTCTTGTCAAAACCAGCAGCTCAGAATATAGTAACTTGATCATTTATTGGTGTATAAAAAGTTTGTACTTAATAGATTATAGTGTAAATTGCCAAAACTAATGAGAGCCATTGCTAGACAAAAAGAAGTTTACAAATATGAAGACCAATTATAATTCACTGTCCAGGAAACAAAATATTTCATCTGAAGTCCAGGAATTATATTTTTGGTTGTCATTCCTATTGTCTGTTTTTATGTCAGATTACCTGCTGGAAATTGGGGGTGGGGGGGAAATGAGTGGGGTATCACCAGATGATTAAATAGTTGAACACCAAGAAATGATTTTCCAGATTATAGTTACTCAGCTTTGACCACCTACGGCAAAAGTGCGAAGAGAAATGCAGACTGGTTTCAATCTCATAATGAAGAGCTGGAACCTGTCATAGCCGCTAAGCGCATTGCACTGTTGAACTACAAGAAAGCCCCCAGCGATTTAACATCCGCAGCACTTAAAGCAGCCAGAAGTACTGCACAAAGAACAGCTAGGCGTTGCGCAAACGACTACTGGCAACACCTATGCAGTCATATTCAGCTGGCCTCAGACACCGGAAACATCAGAGGAATGTATGATGGCATTAAGAGAGCTCATGGGCCAACCATCAAGAAGATCACCCCCCTCAAATCTAAATCGGGGGACATAATCACTGACCAATGCAAACAGATGGACTGCTGGGTTGAGCACTACCTAGAACTGTACTCCAGGGAGAATGCAGTCACTGAGACTGCCCTCAATGCAGCCCAGCCTCTACCAGTCATGGATGAGCTGGACATACAGCCGACCAAATTGGAACTCAGTGATGCCATTTATTCCCTAGCCAGCAGAAAAGCCCCTGGGAAGGACAGCATTACCCCTGAAATAATCAAGCGTGCCAAGCCTGCTATACTCTCAGCACTACATGAACTGCTATGCCTGTGCTGGGACGAGGGAGCAGTACACCAGGACATGCGCGATGCCAACATCACCCTCTATAAAAACAAAGGTGACTGCGGTGACTGCAACAACTACCGTGGAATCTCCCTGCTCAGCATAGTGGGGAAAGTCTTTGCTTGAGTCGCTCTGAACAGGCTCCAGAAGCTGGCCGAGCGTGTCTACCGAGGCACAGTGTGGCTTTCGTGCAGAGAGATCGACCATTGACATGCTGTTCTCCCTTTGTCAGATACAGGAGAAATGCCGTGAACAACAGATGCCCCTCTACATTGCTTTCATTGATCTCACCAAAGCCTTTGACCTCGTCAGCAGACGTGGTCTCTTCAGACTACTAGAAAAGATCGGATGTCCACCAAAGCTACTAAGTATCATCACCTCATTCCATGACAATATGAAAGGCACAATTCAACATGGTGGCTCATCAGAGCCCTTTCCTATCCTGAGTGGTGTGAAACAGGGCTGTGTTCTCACACCCACTTTTGGGATTTTCTTCTCCCTGCTGCTTTCACATGCGTTCAAATCCTCTGAAGGAAGTTTCCTCCACACAAGATCAGGGGGCAGGTTGTTCAACCTTGCCCATCTAAGAGCGAAGTCCAAAGTACGGAAAGTCCTCATCAGAGAACTCCTCTTTGCTGACGATGCTGCTTTAACATCTCACACTGAAGAATGCCTGCAGAGTCTCATCGACAGGTTTGCGTCTGCCTGCAATGAATTTGGCCTAACCATCAGCCTCAAGAAAACGAACATCATGGGGCAGGATGTCAGAAATGCTCCATCCATCAATATTGGTGACCACGCTCTGGAAGTGGTTCAAGAGTTCACCTACCTAGGCTCAACTATCACCAGTAACCTGTCTCTAGATGCAGAAATCAACAAGCGCATGGGTAAGGCTTCCACTGCCATGTCCAGACTGGCCAAGAGAGTGTGGGAAAATGGCGCACTGACACGGAACACAAAAGTCAGTGTATCAGGCCTGTCCTCAGTACCTTGCTCTATGGCAGCGAGGCCTGGACAATGTATGCCAGCCAAGAGCGACGTCTCAATTCATTCCATCTTCGCTGCCTTCGGAGAATACTTGATGGGCGAGATGGGGAATTGGGGAAAGGGAGGGATGAATTAGAGGAACAGCAAACATCTTTGCTAGCAGAAGTTGTGATGGGCTGGATAGCTGCCTGTGAATATGCTTTGGAGTGCAAAAAAAAAAAAAAGGGGGCAAAAAAAAAAAAAGAGCCCAAGAGCAGATTGAGGAGGACAAAGGAAATTAGAGAAGAGGGGTGGGCAGTGGTCTAGGCAAAGACTGGGGCTGCCAGCTGAAGGGAAGACCAGCAGGTGGGAGGATGCCTTGAGTGGCCTAAAAAAGATGCATGTGTACAGGAAACACTAGGTGAAACAGGCAATGGTGGAAATGGGAAGGTTTCTTTCAGGCCAGGTGTCAGGAAGAAGGCTGTCAGAACAGAAAGATCTCAGTGAAACAGAAATTAAATTCAGGTGAAATGTAATTGGTTGGGGCAAGCAGGAAACAAAAGGTAGGTAAATTTATAGAGCTAATGGAAGAGTCAAAACTTAATTCCATAGAATTTACAGCATAGAAGCAGGCCATTCAGCCCAACAGGTCTATGCTAGTATTTATGCTCCTCGCAAGTCTCGTCCCACTCCATTTGCTTCATCTCACGCTATCAACATATCCTATTCCTTTCTCACATACTTACCCAACTTCCCATTAAAAAAACCCAACAAACTGACCTTTAAGAGTAGGAATGAATCATTGGACAATTCAGAACTGAGAAGAGGTCTCTTCTGCTCCTCAGTTTCACTCAGTAACCAAAGCATGGAACTGCAGGCAGACTCAAACTAAGCTTTTCATTTAGTTATGATGTGATAGTCATTTTTACAGCACAAAAGGAGGCCATTTGGCCCACTGAGTCCATGCTGGCTCTGCACAGAGCAATCCTGTCAGTCCCAGTCTCCTGCTCGATCGACGTAGCTCTACAAGTTTATTCCCTTCAAGTCCCCATCCAATTTCCTTTTGAAATCATTGATCTGTTTCCACCAACCTTTCAGGTTATTACCACTCACTGCATAAAAAAGTTCTTCCTCTTTTCCCCTGCATCTCTTGACCAAAACCTTCCATCCGTGACCCCTCGCCCTTGTGCCATCAGTTAATAGGAACAGTTTTTCCTTGTCTAACAACCCCAGCTTTTCTAACCTAACCTTGTAACTAAAATCCCCCATCCCTGGAACCATTCTGGTAAATCTCCTCTTCATCCTCTCAAGGGCCCTCATCTTTTCTAAAGTGTGGTGACCAGAACTAGATGTAATACTCCATATGGGGCTTAATCAGAGCTTTATAAAGGTTCAGCATAACCTCCCTGCTTTTGTACTCTTTGGGTAAGACTTTAAAAAGTCCAGCCCACGAGCACGAACACCGCATCACGGAGCTGCTGCGATTTCAAGCACAGCGGCTCATTTGCCTAGCCGCAAAGCCCGTGCCCCTGTGATGACATGAAGGGGGCGGGCGAGCCATCACCGGCGATAGCATCCGGCACCAATGCGCATGCACTGGTGCTTAATGGAGATTTACATTTAAGGGCCAGGTAATGGAAAGTATTGTTAAAATGATTAAGACTTTTTCATGCATTCTCCCACTCCCCCAATGGCATCTCAACATTCCTGGCCTTTTCCCACCTGGAATTCCTATATTGAAACTTTGACCTCCCCCATAGTTTGGCACTTTTGTCCTTTACCCCTTCCCATCAATCCCTCCCCACCCCCTGACCAATCTGAGGCATTCTAACCCCGCTCCCCACTTCCTGCACAGAAAAAAAACCTCCTCCCCCATTCCCACAGGTGTCATGCTAAGTTTCCCCGAACAGGGATTCGAAGGCGCGGCATTGTCAGCGGCAAGAATGAAGATGGCAATGTGCTGGCAGAATCACTGCGGGCTGCATGGTAAGTGTGCATTTACATATTTTAATGTATGACCCGTTGCTGATCGGTGGGGCGGCCACAATGAGGCCTCGCTGCCAAGATTGGCACAGGGCCTGCCTTTGTTGGGGTCAGTGGAGGGCCTAAACTGTACCGATCTTCATTGCCCCACCCCCCCGCCACCATTCTTGATGGCAGAGGGGCTTTAAAATCCAACCCTAAGCCTCTATGATGCCCAAGATTCCATATGCTTTACTAATCTCTTCTCAATATGTCCTGCCACCTTCAAAGATCGATACACATGTACCCCTATGCCCCTCTGTTCCTGCACACTTTGGAACTGTGCCATTAAGTCTATATTGCCTCACCCTATCCCTTCTGCCAAAATGCATCACCTCACACTTGTCTTGGTTAAATTCTATCTGCCACTTATTTGCCCATTCTGTTTGCCTATCTATGTCCTGCTGCAGGCAGTTCGTAACATGCTCATTGTTTACCACCACTCCAAGTATCATCGGCAAATTTTGAAATTCTACTCTGTATTCCAAGATCCAAATCATTTATATATTGCCAAACAAGGAGTGGTCTTAGCACTGACCATTGAAGAATACCACTGTTTACCATCCTCCAGTCTGAAATACAATCATTTACCACAACTGTTTTCTGTCCTTAAGCCAATTCTTTTTTAAAAATCCAACTGACACTCCTATTCCATGAGCCTCAATTTTGTTAAAGTACCACATAAAAGGCTAGTTAAACACTTTAAAATCCATATGAATAGCATCTACTGCATTCCATCATTAACCTTCTGACTTCATCAAAAAATTCAATTAGATTAGTCAAGCATGATCTGCCTTTTACAAATCTATGCTGGCTGTCCTTAATTAACTCAAACCTCTCCAAGTGCCTGTTGACTTTTTCCCCTGATGGTTTTAAAAACCTTACCCACCACTGATTTAAAGCTAACTAGACTATAGTTGATAGGGCTGTCCTCACACCCTTTCTTGAATAATTTCTCTGGGGAGAGTACAGAGGAGATTTACAATATTGCCAGGGCTTGAAAGTTGCAGCTATGAGGAAAGATTGGATCAGATAGGGTTGTTTTCTTTCAAACAGAGGAGGTTGAGGGGTGACTTAGTTGAGGTATACAAAATAATGAGGGGCCTAGATAGAGTAGACAGGAAGGACCTTTTTATCCTAGTGGAGAGGTCAATTACCAGGGGGCACAGATTAAAAGGTGATTAGTAGAAGGATTAGAGGGGACATGAGGAAAACCTTTTCATCCAGGAGGGTGGTGGGTGTCTGGATTCACTGCCCAGATCAGTGGTAGAGGCAGAAACCCTCAACTCATGCACCTGAAGTGCTGTAACCTGCAAGGCTATGGACCAAGTGCTGGAAGGTAGGATTAGATTGGGCAGCTAGTTTTTTCAGCTGGCGCAGACACAATGGGCTGAATGGCCTCCTTCTGTGCCATCATTTTTCTGTGTTTTTCTCTATGGTGTCCTATTTGCCACTCTCCAATCCTCTGGCACCTTCTCCATATCTAGGGAAGATTGGAAGATTATGGCAAGCCCTTCTGCTATCTCCACCCCCACTTCCTTTAGCAACCTGGGATGCAAGCCATCTGGACCAGGTGATTTATCTACCCGAAGCATAGCCAACCTTTCCAGTACCTCCTCATTCTCAATTTTTAACCATATCCATTGCCTCTACCCTCTCCACTTCTGGAGATATTTTGTCAGAGTCCTCTTAATTAGTAAACACCAACTCATTAAATATCCTAGTCTTGCCCTGTCCCTGCAAGCATATATTACCCTCTGTCCCGAATAGGCCCCAACCAACCTCTTACAACCCGCTTACTATTTACATGTCGGTAGATGATTATTTGGTTCCCTTTTATATTGACCGCCATTCTATTCTCCATATACTCTTTACCAGTCTTATTTTCCTCTTCATGTGCCCTCTGAACTTATATTTGGCCTGGTTCTCACTTGAAGAATTTGCTGGGTGCACATCATACACCCTCTTTTTGTTTCATCATAATCTCTATTTCCCTGATCATCCAAAAAGCCCTGTTTTTTTGGTTCTCCTACCTTTCGCCTTGTTGGAATGTGCCTAGCCTGTATCTGAAGCATCTCTTCCTTAAAGACAATCCATTATTGTGTTACAGCTTTTCCTGTCAGTCTTGGATTCCATTCTAGCCTGGCTAGATTCCTTCTCATCGCATCAAATTTAGTCCTCTTCTAATCTAGACGTTCTACATTATATTGTTCCTTGCTTTTCTGCATTATGAGTTTAAACTTTATGATCAATGATCACTCTTACCCAAGCGCTCCCTCAGACACTTGGTCCACTTGGCCCATCTCATTTCCCAGCACCAGATCCAGCAATGCCTCCTTTCTGGTTGGGCTGAACATACTGATTAAGGACGTTCTCCTGAACACATTTCAGAAATTCCTCTCCTCCTTTCCCTCTAAAAGGATCCCAATCGATTTTAGGTAATTAAAGTCCCAGTATCACCACTCTGAATTCCCTGCAGATTTACTGCTTCATGTCTTGCTTGCTATTTGGAAGCCCCCTAGTAGTATGATCATACCCTTTTTGCTTCTCATCTTTAACCAAATGGATTCTGTCTTTACTCCCTCAAGGACATCCTCGCCTTCCAACACTACAATGCCTTCCCTAATCAGAACTGCCACCTCTTTTCGTTCACTATCTTTTTTGAATACTTAATGTCCTTGTATATTAAATGCCAAGTCCACACCATTAAGCCATATTTCCGTTATTGCCACTATGTCATATTCCCATACTGCTATTTGTGCCTGTAGCTCACTAATCTTATTCATTACACTTTGTGCATTTATATACATACATTGTAATCCTGTCTTTGCATTCCTCATAACCCTTCAGTCTGCTCCTACCCAATATGGAACTACTTCCTTCTCTAGTACTTTCCAGCATTCTCACTTTATGCACCTTGTTCCTCTTTTTTACTTCTGTGCTGGTGCTCATCCCCCTGCCAATTTAGTTTAAACCCACCCCAATCACACTTGTGAACCTCCCTGTGAAGACATTGATCCCAGTCCTGTTGAGCTGCAATCTGTCCCTTTTGAATAGGTGCCTTCTACCCCAGAACTGGTCCCAATGCCCCAAGAATCTGACACCCTCCCTCCTGCATCTTGCTTCAAGACAGACATTGATCCTCCCTATCTTCCTATTTCTACTCTTGCTAGTGCATGACACTGGGAGTAATCCAAAGATTACTATCTGAGGTCCTACTCAAACTTCCTGTCTAGCTCCTGAAAATCTGACCATAAGACTTCAATATGTGCCCTTGCCATGTCATTTGTGCCAACATGTACCACAACTTCTGACTCACTCCCTTACTCCTGCAGAATATTCTGCACCTTTTCCATGATGTCCTTTACTCTAGCACCAGGGAGGCAACACACCATGCGGGACTCACTGATCGTTACAGAAATGCCTGTCTGTCTCCTTGACTTAGGAATCTCCTATAACTGCATTTCTACACTTTAATGCTCCCTTCTGTACAGGTTATAAATTAGCTAATATTTGCAAACACTTAACATTAGAAAGCCCATATCACAGCACAACCTACAGACATAACTGGTATTGCATTTAATCCATATACTGATGTTAGGGGTGAAAGATCAGCTTTGATAGTGGTGCAAAGCGAGTGCCTGTTATACCGGTCACATTTTCCTATCTATTGAAAATCAAAGAAAAAGGAGAAATTGGTAGGGTATGTAAGGGGATCTGATCCACAACCAGCTATTGGGTCCTGGCTGAACAGGTGTTTTGCCTTCTGAATATATTATATATAGAGGTCAATTCAGTTTGATGTATTGTGTGCCAGACACAATTAGAATCAATGGCTACATGAGCACACATCTGATTGGTCCTGATGGTTGCTGGGAGAAAGAAAAAGACTTGTAGAAATTATACAAATATGGGTGAGTTGGTGTTTCGCCTCATAATTCAACATTTCAGCAACACGTTGTCTGGATTATTAGTCAGGATTGACCTGAAAAATGAAATGAAGTGGATTTAGTAGAGGAATGAGCATCACTCCACTTCAGCCCAGGCCCTACAAATCCACAATCCTATGCTGCTGCTGTAGCAATGGCAGAGTGAGTGGGACTCCTGCTCTGTTATCCTTTTACATGCTTGATCTTGAGAGAGGCAATTTAAATAATGTGGGTTACTGTCCATTCGAGAAGTAGCACAGTTGGGGTATCCAATAGGTGGTATAATGGAAATAATGGCACCCGCTGTGGACCAATCCCAACAGATCCAGCGAAAGATTCAAGAAAGGATTTACCACTAAGACTACTTTGCAACCAACTGCTTGAAGGAAACTGGTTCTTAAAAATCTGGTGGGCTCACTTCAGACTTCTTGAAAAATATGCTTCAGGCAGGCATATGGTCTGGGGTGGTGTGGGGTGGGTGGGGGGGCGTGGGTGTAGGTCAACCAGAGAGGGATGACAGGTCTTCTGGTGCATGATCAAATCCTGCCAGACCCACTTTCTTCTGTGAGGTCAATTTCAAAGAGGGGCAGAGACAGCACACACCCAACCCCATCCCAAGAAACCCAGCGGTGTTGTAATACAACAAATACCAAGAGAAATGATTCCTGTGCTAAATTCCCCAACACCTGCCACTGTAGCTTCCCAAATGCTCTGCAAGTATCAAGGCCATTCAGGTCCCACTATTTTGGCATCAATACTTTGCAACAATGCTGAACTAATGGGGTAAATGGATCAGTAGAGATCCTCGAACATTTTCCCAATAAAATTAATTTGAAATGTATCACTTAACATGAGGAGAAAAACAAAGAAAATTGCCCAAAGATTGGTCTGGCTTTGGCCAGTAGAGCTGTAAGGATCCATTACAGATTTCCAAGCAAATGGAATGAACTTTTTCCCTTAAGGTTAGGAGTTCTCAGCTATTCATCAGAAACAGGCAGTAATTTATTATAAAGAATTGTGATTCCATTCATTTGCACTGTCAGTGTTGAGACATGAGACTCTAACAGAATTTTACTATAATCAAAGTTCAATTGTTGAAATGCTGTTTGATTCTTTAGGTTATTTATCAGCTGTTGGGGGTATAAGTATTATATGGTTGATGGGCAGGTGCAGTTGCAGAAAGTTATTTACTTATTTAATAGCACATAAAGAGAGCATTAGTTGATGGTTTAGAATGATTACAACCAATTCTCCTTTGAATCCTTCATAGAGAAATTAAACATATGCACAACTGCTCTTGTTTATAACCATTCGCTCAGGGCTCCAAATGCCTTGCAGGATTGCATTAGTACTGGTGATTCAAATGGATTTTCCACCTCTAATATCAGTGTTACTGAAACAGGATGAATCATCTTCCAACTCATTTGCAGATTCATGCATTTGCCATTATTCAGGGTGTGGCAGCTCAGGTGATTCTTGGGAGAGATTTGTAAATTCAAATGTTACTCCAAGGCATGGTTAACCAAATATGAGAAGCACATTTAGCTTGAAGTTCAACATTTAGAATCATAGGGTGGAATTTTACCAGGCAGTTGGAGAGGAGATCAGCAGCAGGCAGGCTGGAAAAATAGGCAGAAAAAAAAAAGACATTGGGCTGGTAACACTGTCTTTCCATCTCCCTCTGGTTTTCCCAGGGGTGGATTCCCAATGAGATTGGAAATCCCCATGGGTGAAATGTGCAGCCAGTTAGGACAACTAAGAAGTCAATAAAGAGCCATTTTATCTGTGCAATGGCTCTATGTGTGTTGCACACCAGGTTGATAACGTGGCAAGGTAGGGAAGGTTGAGTGCACAGTGGGAAGCATTGAGGGCTCAACCCATCATTGCTGCAGCACCAGCAATCATTGTGCCAGCCATAGTGTAAGGCTAGTGCGGATGCAAGTACTTTGGATATTTTGCAGCGAAGGAACATGGCGTCATTCCATTGAGGCCAGTTGGAGATACAACAGTGGTATTGACCTTTAAGACTGTCTTTACACAGTGACATGGGTTCCATGTACTCTGAGGAAGGGTGGACCACTGAGTAGGAGCTGCAGTGCTCTGCAGGGGCAGCAAGCACCACAAGACCAGCAGCATGCAACATAGGGATAGGAATCTGGATGCAGCAGAGAGAATGGCTGAAGGGCTGCACCCAGAAGGCACTACCCTGTCCATAGGATTTAAGGGCCAAGGGTCAGCACCCATGACCTGTCAGCAGGAGTGCCTGCAAAGGCTGCAGCTATTTCATAGGTGGTTGATGGCCTGTGCAACATGATAGATGACTCAATACCATTTGAAACAGGTGGCCATCCATTTCCTGTGGCAGTCTAGTTGATCATAGCTTTGAACTTGAATGCATCTGACTCATTTCAGGGCTCAGACACAGTCTGTAGAATTTCACAAGCTGTAGTGCACAAATGTATTAGGCAGGTCATGGATTCTCCATCAGAGAGAATCTCAGTACTTTATGTTGTTATGTTTGGAAGCTGCCAGTCAAGCCGAGAGGGCTAAAGACTCTGCCTCGATGGCAGGATTTCCTCAGGACCAGGATGGAATAGACTGCATCCATGTGTTGATTAAGGCTCCATCAGACCAGCCAGGTGTGAATCAGAAGGATTTACACTCAGTCAATATGCAGCTGGTATGCCACCACAAGGGGATCCTGCAGGTGTGCAAAGTGACTTCCTTTGTTTTGTTAAATTATGAGGATTTGTGTTTTAAAACTGAAAAATGATTCAATAGATGCTGGAAGCTTTTTTTTTTTGAAAAAAAAAGTCTTTGGACTTAACTTGTAAACAATTACTGGAAGAATCAAGGAATGCTAAAACAAGCTGTTACTGGAAGGTACCTGATTTCAGCTAATTACCCAGCAGGGTTTTTTTTTTTAAAAAAAAACTTGGGGAAGATGTTTACAAAGAAGGGACAGGCCAAGATTTATAGGGGTCAGGAGGCTTGACTCTTGGAACATTGTTTTTGGTTTTACTTTGGACAGTGAGTTAGTGATATGGAGTGTTAAAAAGACAGTTGGAGACAACTTGCCAAGAGAGCAAACCCCAATTCAGTCTGTTCCAGCTCTTTGAAAAGCTTGCCAGTTTTCCATCTCTGAGAAGCAAGTGTAAGAAACAGACTGAAACTGTAGCTGCATTGTTCCTGGAAAGCCTGTCCAAACTGATATTCAATGTCACCAGGCAAGAACTGTTCTAGGAAGATCCCAGTAACAGCCATCCACGCTTACTTGGGACGCCAAACCAAAACAGACATCTGACATATTTCCATATCTCCTCTTTATTGCTTCAAGAATTAGCAAGTATCAGGCCAAAGTATTCTTCTTGTCTGTGTTTTTGTAATAGAGCTCGAAAGAGTAAATCTTTTTTTTCGGTTAATTAATGTATGTGCATGTATGTAAGGGACTAAGTTAAAAAGGGAATTTATATTTCAATCTGTTTATGCTTTGCTTCGTTACTAGTTAAGATATGTTCTTTAATAAACTGATAATTTTGTTGTTTTAAGAAACCTGGTTGGTGCATTTTATTCTGGGATAAAAATAGAGTCTATGGTTGACTATTAGTAACTGGGAAAATTTTTTTAAACTGTATGTGGTGACCTGTGAAGTGGAACTAGAAAAACCATGCATTCCTCTCATCTTGGTCATAACATACCTATATCCTTTGGCAGTCTCCAGTGCCTCAGCTCTTCACTACCAGCCAGTCTCAATGGATGGCTCCTGGGTGATAAGGGGCATCTGCTGAAGACCTGACTGCTGACACCTGCATGTATCTCTACCACAGAGTTGCACAAGAAGTTCAAATCACTGCCTCCAAATTACCAGGGCCACAATAGAGCAAGCCATTGATTTGCTCGAAATGCGGTTCAGGTGCCTTGACTGATCTGGGAACGCCCTTTAATAGGAGCTGGCAAGGGAATCACAGTGGTGAGCTGTACCCTGCACAGCCTGGCACTTCAAGAGAAGAGTGGAACTGGCACCAAAGGATGTTGGGGACAGACTGGCTTCCTCAGAGGAGAAGGATGAAGATGGCCTGGCAGCACATGAACATTCATAGATGCTTCCTGCATAGACCAGTATGCCAGAGAAGCCCATAACACTCATCCAGCCACACTTCAATTGAGGGAAGAATGACGATCAGTGCCCTTGTGCCATCCATTGTCCTGCTACACATACCACCCACATACAAAGGTCTCTGCTGCAAGAAATGGTCAACACGTGTGGGATTGGGAATAAAGTACACGATGACATTTCAGAACAAAGCATGGCTCTTTGAAATAAGTTCATCATCCCTCAATAACATTAAAAGCTGCAACCAAGTGAATCCATTTGTACCACTAAGACTTCTTTGATATCCTCTTTCTCTTATATGGTGTTACCCTGTGGTTGCAGCAGAGCTGGAGGCAGCCTGGTTATTTCAAGGCTTTGACACATTAAGTGCCCATGGTGGGCATCATCTGGGTTGTGGAGCTTGAGGACCCTTCCAAAGACCGCCCCACCTGCAAATGTGTAGGGGCAGCCTTGGTCATGGGGGCAGGAGTCAGCTGTTGTGCCTCTGTCAGAGGGGCCACTGGGAAGCGCCATGACCTGGGGGCAACTTAAGGAGAGTTCACAGTATCAGTCCCATTTACCTCCTCTCGCAGGGCCCACTTGCACTTCCCTGCTAACCAAATGAGAGCACTTGACTGCATTTGAATATATTGTTCAGCCATCAAGGCAACTGTTTGCTCAATGCTTTGAGTTAGCCACCATTGAATGGAGGCCATTATTGTATTCCTGCATTCACTGGTTGGCCTGCTGCACATGACTCTCCATGAGGTTGGCAACTCTTTCAATGGAGCTCATCATGCACTCAAATGCCAGAGATATAATGGTATTCATGGCAGAGATGGGCTTCTCCATCTTCAGTGCTAGTGAGCCCACTGCCTCTGGAAATTCACATCTCCTTTTGTTGCACAAGTACCTGCTTAGTGCATGACCCCCGAGGCTCAGCATCAGTGTCCAGCAGAGTGTTGCTGGATACTTCAAGCCTCTGATGCGACTCTCCACTGCTGTCCCTCTTTTCAGCACCTGCTGACATGGGAAGTGTTCCTCACCTTATTCCGCCCTTATCATGCAGGACCCATTTAAAAAAATTCTTTCATGGATGTGGGCGTTGCTGGCAAGGCCAGCATTTGTTGCCCATCCCCAATTGCCCTTGACAACTGAGCAGCTTGCTAGGTCATTTCAGAGGGCAGTTAAGAGTCAAATCACATTGCTATGTGTCTGGAGTCACATGCAAGTCAGACCAGGTAAGAACAGCAGATTTCCTTCCCTAAAGGGCATTAGTGAACCAGATGGGATTTTATGACAATCAATGATAGCTTTTAATTCCAGATTTTTACTAATTCAATTAATTAAGTGAATTTAAATTCCACCAGCTGCTGTGGTGGGATTTGAACCTGGCACCAGCCAGGAGCTCTAGATTACTAGACACTATGCCACCATCTCCCATCTGGGAGAGTGTATCTGCACTGGAAGAGTGTGCATGAATTGTATGACAGAGTTTCCTTAGAGTGCTGCTCCTTGGAGGACTTAAAATGCTCCTCCCTCATCTCACTGTCTTTGGCAATGCCCCTGCAGAAAATAAGAGACAACTGGAATGTAGTTGAAAGAAATCAACCCTTGAATTTCATTGATTATATTTCTCATTGGTGAACAGGGCTCCACGCAAGTCAGATGTTGGAGTCAGCTGCTAGTGTCATATCTAATGCTCACCCAGTTGCTGCTGCATCCCTTATCTCTTCATCAGCAGCAGCTTGCACTGATGCCACCTGGTCACTTGCCAGTGGAGGAGGATCCCCTGGAATCATGATGGCCAAGGATGCAACTCCATCTCTGCTTTTGTCTCTTCATAGGAGAAGAAAACATACAAATTCCTGGAAGAAACTTAGGAGGGGAAGAACTCTCGAGTTCATTCTTTTCATAGGACATAGGCACAATATTTGTGGGGGCTCAGTGTGGGATGGGGAGCACTACGTTAGCAAAGTCAGGACAAGTGTTGTGACTGTCGACAGATGTAGTTATGGAGCCGAGGCAGATGTTCTTGTGGTTGCAAGTGGAGTACTTCAAAGGACATGTGCTGGAGGTGACAGTGATGGTTGCCAGCTGAAACGTGCTTGCCACTCATCTAGTCAGATCTCAAGAGGTTGTTGAACTATTTCCTACACTGGATCCATGCCCTTTATGCCACACTCCAGCTGCTTAGCTCCTGACCTCTGGTGATGCTGGCTGGCCTCCTCCTGCCAACCTTTGGAAATAGCCACATCCACCATGACCTCAAGTGCCATGTCCATGAATCATGGGACTGGCCTTCTTCTGGCATTTATCTTTGTCCTCCTTTTGCTTCTGCATATTTTCTATCCACAATGCACAGTTTGGTATTTAAATACTCTGCCCCCATTCAAGCTTCTGACTGCTCCTCCCACCCTCTGCACCTAATTGACTGCTAATCCTAGAGGAACCCTCTTCATTGACTGGCCCCTATAAAATTGACTTGGAAAGTCTGGTACTTGCAGGGTTGGGTTGCCAATCGCAGATATGGTCCTGACAGTCCATAAGATGCTTTGTTGAATGATAATTTTCTTTAATCCACTGACTGGAGATCTGAATTTATATTTTTCAAAGAAATTTATAAAGGGAACAGATAAAAGATGACTTTGCTAGCAGCTTAAAATGGCCACCTAATTTGCAACACTATCCTACATTGCAAGGCCTGTGAGAGAGACAAAATGTCTGCTCATCCCAGCTAGAACCAAGACCCAAGAAGTTTAAGGGAACTGCCTGTTCTCTTTTGTAAGCAGAAATATACTGCTAACTACCATGCTTGAATCACTGGGTGACTGTCATGTGACAAGCACACCCCACCCTTGCTTCCCCCCCCCCCCTGTGGTTTTAAGCTGGTTTTGTCTGCAGCAGGTTGAGAAGCATCTGGACTCTGACAAATGCAGACCCAAGTAGGGGGTCCCTCCTCTCGCTTTCAAGCTTCAAACTATGCCTGCTGACTGACCACCTCTGCACACTCTGGCTACAACTAGAAACTCCTTAGGAGGAAATCTGCATCGCTGTCTCCAAGAGACCCACCAAATCAGTCATCTATCTCTTCAAACTATAAGCCTCAGGGCCACTGAGTTTAGCTGGAAGCCAGCTGAAATCACCAAACATCACCTGACTGTATACCTCTGTTTTCTAAGGGCTCTAACTTGACCCTTCAGCACTCTAACCTATTTGTGTCTGTGAACCTTGCCCATGCGCACTTGTGCATGTGGGTCAATGTTGGAGCATAGTTTATTATTTTTTTTTTTTTTTTTTATACTTAGTTTGGTTTAAGTAAAATAAAGTTTACCTTTTTCTTTGTCAAACTCAAGAAAAGCTGTCTGATTACTTACTTGCTATGAACATATCAAGAACCAAACACCTACTAAATTGGCCTGTACATCCACTTTAATAAAGAAATGTACCTGCTGTGGTCAAACAAGGAGAGAGAAAAGAGGGAAGCCCTTCAATCCCTCCTCACCTGACTGGAACAAAAATTTGGGGGCTCACATCTGGGATCAAACCCAAAGACAAATGGGAAATTGGAAGCGGAAAACCAAATTAATCCCTTGCAATGATTTGAAAACTTCAATACAGGTTTTCTTGTGGCTTTCATTGCTATAGTACTAAACTGTCCACATTCGAGCCCAGTACCTTCCTAGAACAGAAGGTAGAATACAAGAAATAGGAGCAGAAGTAAACCATATGGCCCATTGAGTCTGCTTCGCCATTCAATAAGATCATGGCTGATCTTGGGCTTCAATTCCATTTTCCTGCCCACTCCCAAAATCCATTGATTCCCTGCAAGATCAAAAATCCATCTATCCCAGCCTTAAATATATTCAACGATGGAATTCTCTACCCCAGAGGGTTGTAGATGTTCCAACGATTCACAACCCTTTCAGTGTAGTAATTTCTCCTTATCTCAGTCCTGAATGATTAGACCCTTATCCTGAGACTGTCCCCGTGTTCTAGATTCCCCAATCAGTGGGAACAATCTCAGCTCCTACCCTATCAAGCTCTTTCAGAATCTTGTATGTCTCAATTAGATTGCCTCTTTCTTCTAAACTCCACCGAATATAGGCCCAATGTACTCAGCCTCTGATCATAGGACAACCCCCTCATCCCAGGGACCAATTTAGTAAATTGTCACTGCACCTCCTCCAGTGCAAGTATATCCTTTCTTTAATGTTGAGACCTAAACTGCACACAGTATTCCAGCTGCGGTCAGAAGATCACAAGAACTAGGAGCAGGAGTACGCCATCCGACCCCTCGAGCCTGCTCTGCCATTCAATATCATGGCTGATCTTTTCATGGACTCAGATCCACTTACCTATGCTCCCACCGTATCCCTTAATTCCTTTATTGTTCAAAAAGATATCTACCTTAGCTTTAAAGACATTTACTGAAGCAGCATCAACTACTTCACTGGGCAAGGAATTCCATAGATTAACAACCCTCTGGGTGAAGAAGTTCCTTCTTCATTCAGTCCTAAATCTGCTCCCTCTAATCTTGAGGCTATGCCCTCTTGTCCTAGCTTCACCTGCCAGTGGAAACATACTCTCCACTTGTATCTTATCTATTCCCTTCATGATTTTATGTTTCTATAAGATCCCCCCTCATTCTTCTGAATTCCAATGAATATAATCCCAATCTACTCAGTCTCTCCTCATAAGCCAACCCCCTCAACTCCAGAATCAATCTAGTGATCCTCCTCTGCACCCTCTCCAGTGCCAGTACATCCTTTCTCAAGTAAGGAGACCAAAACTGCACACAGTACTCCAGGTGCAGCCTCACCAGTACCTTATACAGCTGCAACATAACCGCTCTGCTTTTAAACTCAATCCCTTTAGCAATGAAGGACAAAATTCCATTTGCCTTCCTAATTACTTGCTGTACCTGCAGACCAACCTTCTGCAATTCATGCACAAGGACACCCAGGTCCCTCTGCATAGTAGCATGCTGCAACTTTTTACCATTCAAGTAGTAATCCTTTTTACTGTTACTCCTACCGAAATGAATGACTTCACATTTATTAACATTGTATTCCATCTGCCAGACCTTTGCCTACTCAATGTATCTATGTTCCTCTGCAAAGTTTGTCATCTGCACACTTTGCTCTGCCACTCATCTTAGCGTCATCTGCAAACTTTGACACCCTACACATGGTCCCCAACTCCAAATCATCTAGATAAATTGTAAATAATTGCGGTCCCAACACCGATCCTGAGGCACACCACTAGTGACTGATTGCCAACCAGAATAGCACTCATTTATCCCCACTCTGCTTCCCGTCAGTCAACCAATCCTCTATCCATGCTAATACTTTACCCCTAACACCATGCATCCTTATCTTATGCAGCAGCCTCTTGTGCAGCACCTTGTCGAAAGCCTTTTGGAAGTCTAGGTACACCACATCCACTGGGTCCCCATTGTCCACCTTGCTCGTAATGTCATCATAGAATTCCAAAAGATTTGTCAAGCATGACCTGCCCTTCATGAACCCATGCTGCGTCTGCCCAACGGGACAATTTCTATCGAGATGCCCTGCTATTTCTTCCTTGATAATAGACTCAAGCATCTTCCCCACTAGAGGTTAAGCTAACCGGGCTCAAAGCCCTGTACAATTTTAGTAAGACTTCTTTATTCCTGTACTCCAATCCCCTTGCAATGAAGGCCAACATGCCATTTACCTTTCTATTAGCTTACTGCACTTGCATGTTAACTTTGTGCATTCCTTGTACAAATCCCCCCCAATTCTGATCAACACTTACCAGTTTCACACTTAAAAATAGAAAAGCAGAACATTTTTTTAAACAACCAACGTGAACAACTTCACACTTCCCTACATTATTCTTCTTCATTTGCCATATTGTTGCCCACTCACTTAACCTGTCTATCTCTTTGCAGCCTCTGTCTTCCCCGCAGCTTACTTTTCCACTGAGCTTTGTATCAGCAAACTTAGATACATTACTCCACATCTCTTCATCCAAGTCTATTAGAGTGTAAACAGCTGAGGCCCCAACACTGATTCTTGTGGCACCTCACAATTCACTGCCTGCCAACTTGAAAATGTTTCACTTATGCCCACTCTCTGCTTTCTGTCTCTATCCACACAAGTAGATTACCTCCAACACCATGAGCCCTTATCTTGCCTATTAATCTTTTATTTGGCACCTTATCAAATGCCTTTTGAAAATCCAGGTATACTACATCTACTGGTTTTCCTTTATGTACACTAGTTATATCCTCAAAAGACTAATAAATTTGTCAAGCAGCATTTCCCTTTAGTAAAGCCATGGTGGCTTGGAAAAGCATAGCATGATTAGAACAAGTGCAATATTAAGACTTCTTTAATAATAGTTTCCAGTATCTTCCCAATGACTGATGTTAGGCTAACTGGCCTGCAGTTCCCCGTTTTCTCTATCTCCTTTTTTGAAAAGCTGTGCAACATTTGCCAGCTTCCAATCTGATGGGACCATTCCTGAATCCACAGTTTTGGAAAATCAGAGCCAGTGCATCCACTATCTTTTAGAATCTTAGGATGTGGGCCATCTGGTCCCAGGGGCTCATCAGATTTTAGTCCCTCAAGTTTCTCCAATACTTTATCTTGGCTGATTATAAATATCCTTAATTTCCTCACTTTATAGCCCCTAGGTTACTGCCTATTTCTCATATGGAACTTTTGTCTTCTACTGTGAACATAGACACAAGATATTTATTCAATGCCTCTGCCATTTCCTCATTCCCCCATGTTGATTTCTATTGTCTCTGCCTCCAAGGGTCCAATGTCTACTTTAGCTATTGTTTGTGTACATATACAAGCACTTACAATCTGTTTTTAATATTGCTGGCTATTTTACTCATTCTGTTTTTTCCCCCTTTATCAACTTTTGTGTCCCTTGGCTAGTTCCTAAAACATTCCCAATCCTCAGACTAGCAAAAAATTTACAACATTGTAAGCATTTTCTTTGTCGAATACTCTCCTTAACATCCTGAGTGAGCCATGTCTTTCTTGATGAGTTTTTGGCTTTGAACAGAATGTACTTTTTTTGAACCCTTTGAATTGTTTTTAAATGTTCCTCATTGTTTTTTTACTGCCATACCCTCCAGTCTATTTAACCAATTAACTTTAGCCAGTGCTTCCCTCATACTTCTGTAATTGGTTTTGTTTAAGTTTAAGATTCTTGTTTGCGATTGAAAGAACACAAGAACCAGGAGCAGGCAATTTAGTCCCTCGAGCCTGCTCCGCCATTCAATACAATCATGGCTGATCTCATCTCAGCCTCAACTCCACTTTCCTTCCCATTCTTCATAACCCTCCAACCCATTACCAATTAAAAATCTGTATCTCCTCCTTAAAAATGTACTCAATGTGTCACTTTCAAACTTAACATGAAATTCAATGGGATTATGATCACTATTTCCCAGTGGATCTTTTACTATGACATTGCTTATTAGCCCTGCTTCATTAAGCACAAGATTTAAGATAGTTTTAGCCCTTGTTGGTTCAACAATATATTGCTCTAAGAAACAGTCACAAAAACATTCTACAAATTCATCTTCTAGACCAGTTACCAATTTGATTGTCCCAGTCTTTATGCAGATTAAAGTCCCCCACAATTAATGCATTACTTTTTTTACATGCTGCAGTAATTTCCTATTTAATATTCTGTCTAGTATTATAACTACTGTTAGGCAACCTGGAAACTACTCCCACCTGTGTTTTCTGACTCCTGCTATTCATAATTTCCACCCAAACTGATTATCCACCTCCTTTGCCATTCTGTGTCTCTCCAAAATAGTGTACCTTGGAACATTAATCTCCTTATAACCATGTCTCAATTAGATCAACATCATTTACCTCTATTCATGCCACTAGTTCATCTGTCTGACAGATGCTTCATGCATTCAGAT
The DNA here is from genome assembly GCF_036365525.1 of Heterodontus francisci. Taxonomy (NCBI): domain Eukaryota; kingdom Metazoa; phylum Chordata; class Chondrichthyes; order Heterodontiformes; family Heterodontidae; genus Heterodontus; species Heterodontus francisci. Next base: position 216,906,367 of record NC_090371.1, on the reverse strand, counting down.
AAAGGAATTTTAAATTTCAATTTTTTTTAACCTTTATTCCCTGCAATGATTTTATTTGCCAATGTACAATTTGTTTAACTTTGTCCCTTCCTGTTGGGAGTTACCAACATGACTATCCTGCTCCAATGCCTTGACCTCTTTGGATCTCTAAATTTCCCATTACTCAAACCCTCCCCTCACCACTGTCAGTTTAAAGCCCTGTACACATCCCTAGTTTTGAAATTGGTCAGGACACTGGTTCCAGCCTGGCTCAAGTGAAGACCATTCCAACAGAATAGTTCCCTCTTCTGTGTACTGATGCCAGTGCACCAAGACACAAAACCCCTTTTTCCCCCCACACCACTGAACCACACATTTAGTTCTCTAATCTGCTTAACCCTGTGGCAATTTGCACACAGCTCAGGTAACAATCCAGAGATGATTACATTTGATGTTCTGCATTTTAGTTTGGACCCTAACTCCTCAAATTCTCTAAGCAAAACATAATTTATGGTTCTATCTAGGTCATTGGTTCCCACATGGATCCTCCCCCTCCAGGAGGAACTGTGACCAACCCTGGCACCAGGCAGGCAACACAGCTATCAGAGCTTCCAGTCACAGCTACAGAAAACAGTATCCATCCCCCTGGCTATACTGCCTCTTATCACTACCACATTTCTCTTCACCTCCCCCCACCACTGGAATGGCATCTCTCACCATGGTGCTATGGTTAGTCCATTCATCCACCTTGCAGTCCTTTTCATCCACACAGGTAGCAAGGACCTCATGCCTGAGGGACAAGGTCAGACGCTCCTCCATCACTACATTCTGATTCCCCCCTTACCTGCCTCACTCACAGTCACACCCTCCAGTCCTGATCATTGGTCATCTCTAGTGGCCTCCCTACTCTAGGTGGTGTGACTGTCTTCTGGAACAAAGTGTACAGGTAACTCTCCCCCTCCCTGATACTCCACAACATCTACAACTCAGTCTCCAGCTCAGCAATTCTAAACTGAAATCATGCAAGCACTTACTGCAGACATGTTTGTCCAGGACTGCAGTTCATCCACAGATTCCCAAATGCTGCAGTTGCATTACACCACCAGCCCTGCCATCTCTGTACAATCTTTTTTTTTAAAGAAAAGTTAATAATTCACAGCTGAAGTAATGGAAAGTTGCACTCACCTACCTTGGAGTCAAAGGAAGAAGACTCACCAACTGCTGGAGGCTGGAAAAAGAGCCCTTCTTTCCCCCTTCAGAACCAAATTTCCAACTTCACTCTGGCACATGTCTATTCTCAACTATGTCCCCTCACTGCATTCAGCTAAGAAAACTGGTCTGCTTTATATAGGGATTCTGATGACTCACTAGCTAACTCAGCTTTCCACTCCAATAGTTACCACCTAATGAACCTAACTACTTCCAACTGATTGACAGATAACTGCCACTGCTGGTTGCTTCTTGCTTAACAAGGCTATTTACCTAACCGGCATATTTAAAGACTCCGAATCTAAAATTTAAACTGGACAAAAACTTACCAGAACTTACCACATGCACCAAATTTCCAACTTCACTCTGGCAAATGTCTCACTCAGGCAACTGACTCTTCTCAACTGCATCCTCTCACTGCTAACTTGGGTAACTTGGGACAGTTAAAAAGCCCTATCCATTGAAGAGTTAAGGAGTATAGCTAGGCAATTAGAGATAAATATCCATCCAAAAGCTAGGAAACCTGAAATCCTAAAACTCATGACCATCTATTTTAAAATTGACACTGAAGAACCAGAGACAGGCATAGAATCTGAAATAGACAGAATAACATTAGCCAAGATAGAATTAGAACAGCGGAGGCTAGAACTAGAATTCAAAGAAAAAGGAAGTGAGACAGAAACAGCTTTCTAGGATAGGGAGAAAGAAAAGAATTCAAGGAACGGAAGGAAGAGAGGGAATTCAAGTTAAGGCAGCTCAAACTGAATAGGGGAAGAGCCAATGTACCCAGTGAAGGCACCGTTAGTGAGGTAACTAACCCTAGATTCTGACTGAGTGCTGAACTGTTAAAGTTCTACCATTTGATACCAAAGTTCAATGAGAGGGGTGTGGAAACATTTTTCATCTCATTTGAAAAGCTTGCAAAACTGTTGAAGTGTAAGTGAAATGCTGGACCTGTTACTGCAAAGCAAATTAACAGGAAAAGCCCGTGAGGTTTATTCGTTATTGTCTGATGAAAATTCATCAGACTATGAAATGACCAAAAATGCTATCCTGAACACATATGATCTGGTACTAGAGGCGTACTGCCAAAAATTCCAAACTCTCCGAAAGCAGCCAGAACAAACTTACATCGAGTTCGAATGGGTTAGGTAACTCGCTGTCGACCGATAATTACGGGCACTTATGAAAACCTCAGAGAAGTGATCCTGCTCAAGAAGTGCAAAAATTCACTTCCACTTTCCATAAGAAACCACATGGAGGAACAAAAGGTTCCAAGAGCCTGGCAGGCAGCAATCCTGGCTGATGATTACACACTTATTCACAAGCCCTTTCCCTAAGGGAAACCCTTCCTTAATCACCTCTAAAAACCTGTAAAGGACAGAAGGTGGGAAGGGGATAGGAGGATGAACAGCCATGGATGAGAAAGGAGAGTTGGAAACACAGGGGCTCTTCCTTAAGCCAAAAAGGAAGGTGCTGAGAACATGGGTGATGCCCAAAAGCCTGTATGTTTCCATTGTAACAAGGCAGGTCACGTTCGAGCTGACTGCTGGAAGTTAAGAGGAAAACCCATAGTCAGGGTGCGTCAATCCACTGTTGGAAAAGGGGCCCTGATAGAAAGCACAGCAGACCAGGCTGTGACTTTAACTGCGGCAGTAAAACCCAGCAAACACATCAATGTGATGTGCAGGAGAACTTCCCAAAACCCTGAGAGTTACTAGGATTTTGTGTCAAGAGGAAAAGTGACCCCATACCCCTCGTGTGAGGCGAGTAAGCCCATAGTCATACTTAGGGATACAGGGACCACCCAATCCCTTCTGCTGGGAAAAGGCATGGCCTTTCCCCCAGAGAGTGCATTGAATGCTAAAGTATTCGTAAACAGTATCGGGGAAGGTATATGCCCATACCTTTATACTGGGTGCACCTGGAGTGTGACCTTATTTCAGGATTGGTAACTGGGGATTGTCACTAGTTTGCCGTGGATGGGTTCTGTAGCATACTGGAACAACACAGATAAGAGGACAGACTAATACAATCAAACCCAGATCAATCAAACACTTCAGGATCGACCTGCTCCTTGGTAATGACCTGGCGGGGGCGAAGGTGGTAGCTTCCCCAGTGGTCTTAGAGAGACCAAACGAGGTCAGGGAGACAGATCAGTTACAGGAAAAGGTCCCTGGCATTTTCCCTGATGATGTGGTGACCCAGTCCATGGCCAAACAAGCTCTGTCAGAGGAGGCTGAACTGGCACTGCAGTTGGATGACCCTACTGTCTGGTTATCCAAAACCTTCCTCAGGAGGTTAGAGGAACCAAAGGAAGTGTTCAGCAGGTCTTCCTTGATCAAGGCTCAGCGAGCCGACCCTCTGTTCAAAAAGTTAGCACAGACTGCCCAAACTGAAGCTGAAGCAGAGGGAGTTCCAGAGTGCTACTATTTAAAGAAGGAGGTGCTGATGAGGAAGTGGAGATCTCCTCACAGACCTGCAGACGAAGAGTGAACAGTGGTTCACAAGGTAATGGTGCTGCCGAGGTACCGCAGGCAAATATTGAGAATAGCCCATGAGATTCCAATGACGAGACATGTCATTATCAGAAATACTCAAGCCTGCGTAAGACAGCATTTTCACTGGCCACAACTCCGCAAGGATGTGGTAGAGTCCTTTAAGACTTGCCACATGTGCCACGTTAGTCATAGAGCCATAGAGAGATACAGCACTGAAGCAGGCCCTTCGGCCCATCGAGTCTGTGCCTACCATCAACCACTCATTTATACTAATCCTACATTAATCCCATATTCCCTACCACATCCCCACCTTCCCTCAATTCTCCTACCACCTACCTACACTAGGGGCAATTTACAATGACCAATTTACCTATCAACCCAAGGTTGGGAAGCCTCAACCTGCAATAAAACTTGCACTCCTAATTACCATATCAGCTTTTGGGGAACCATTCAGCAGAGTGCTGGTGGATTGTGTGGGGCTACCAGTATCTTCTCACTATTATGGATGTGGCTACCTGATTTCCAGAGGATATCCCTCTAAGAATTATCTCTGCCAAGGTATTTGTGGAGGGGCTAAACTAATTCTTCACCTGATATGGGCTGCCTGCTGAGATCCAGTCAGATCAGGGCACAAGTTTTATGTCCAGTATTTTTCAAAAGGTAATCTTGGCATAACCCAGCTAAATTCCTCAGCCCATCACCTAGAGTTACAAGGGGCTTTGGAACAGTATCACCAAATCCTAAAGACAATGATTAGGGAATACTGCAATGAGTACCCCCATGACTGGGACAAAGGGCTGTAATTTCTTCTGTTTGCTACCAGGGACTCACCCAATGAATCCCCTTGCTTTAGTCTCTTTGAATTAGTTTATGGACACGAGGTGAGAGGTCCTCCAAAAACTAATCAAGGAGAGGTTTTTGGAGACAGGGACGAACCTTCCCTGTTAGACTACATCTCCATGTTCAGAAAGCGACTCACAAAAGCCTGTGCATTGGCTCAGGAACACCTAAAACCCTCCCAGACAGCCATGAAAAGGCAGGCGGATAAATATGCCAAGGCCAGAACATCTCAGCCCGGAGACCATGTGTTAGTGCTATGATCAACACAGGGTGAACATTTGAAAGCCCGGTTCAGTGGTCCATACAGAGTAGTAAAGAGAATTAGCCATGTGAATTATATAATTGACACCCTAGATTGTAGGAAAAAGCTAAGGCTGTGTCACATCAATGTGTTAAACCGGTATCACAGCCGGGAAGGGGACAAACAAGCACAGGTCTGTCAGGCAGTCTGGAAAGAGGAGGATGAACGGGACAGTGAGGATGAGTAACAGAGAGGTCTGTGGATTCCCAAATTGAACCCCCTACCATCCAGTTAGCCAACACTGAAATGTTAGGGAAATTAGACACCGTACACTCCTATTGAAACATAGAACAGAGGGGAGACCTAACAAGGCTGCTTAGAGTTTTAAGGGATCTGCAGGGACAAACCAGGGTGCACAACCCTAACACTACATGATGTGGATGGAAGAGAGACCCAACCCATAACACAAAATCCCTATCACCTAGGTCCCAGGAAACTTACCCAGGTGCGGGAGGAAATTCAGTACATGCTGGAGCACAAGCTGATTGAACACAGTCAGAGCAACTGGAGTTCCCCAGTTATGCTCGTGCCCAAATCTGACGGCTTGACAAAGTTCTGCATTAATTACAGAAAGATTAATACAGTGACCAGAGCTGATTCCTATCCAATTTCCCGCCTGGAAGACAGTATAGTTAGAGTAGAAAATGCCATCTACATAGACTTGCTAAAAGGGTACTGGCAGGTTCCCGTAACCACCCAAGCTAAGGAGATCCCGACTTTTGTCACCCCAGATGGCTTATTCCAGTGCTGAGTGATGCCCTTTGGATTAAGAAATGCTCCAGCCACCTTCCAAAGGCTGATGAACCAGGTAGTGACTGGCTTACCCAACTGTGTAGTGTACGTGGATGATCTGTTAGTGTACAGTGATACCTGGGGGGACCAGCAAGACCAGTTAGGAGCCCTCTTCTGAAGGTTACAGTCGACTGACCTTTTAGTAATTCTTGCAAAGAACGAGTGCACTAAAGCTCAAGTAACCTACCTAAGGCATGTTGTAGGTTCAGGGAGAGTGTTGCCCAGAGAAGCAAAGGTATAGGCGCTGATAGATTTTCCTGTCCCCATGACCAAATGGGAATTAATGCGATTTTTGGGGCTGTGCGGGTTTTACCACAAGTTTGTCCCAAACTTCAGCACTATAGCCACCCCACTGACAGACTTGTTACAGAAAGAAGCAACGGTCATGTGGTCAGGGAGGTGCCAAACAGCTTTCGAGAGGCTGAAAGCCATCTTAACCAACGAACTGGTGCTGGCAGCTCCAAACTTGAATAAACTGTTTAAAGTGGTAGTGGATGCTCGTGGCCTAGCAGTAGGTGCCGTCCTGCTCCCAGATGATGAGCTAAGCATAGAGAGACCAGTTGGGTATTTCTCAAAAAATTAAACAAACATCAAAGGAGATACTCTACTGTGGAGAAGGAAGCCCTGGGACTGCTGCTGGCTCTCAAACACTGAAGTATATGTCCAAAATGGATATAGAGAAACTGTAGCTTATACTGACCACAATCCTTTGACCTTTGTGGAGAAATTCAAAACCCAGAATGCAAGGCTTTTTCAATGGAGCCTATTTCTGCAACCTAACCGCCTAAAGATTATCCACATTGCAGGGAAAAAATGTGAAAGCTGACACTTTATCTGGAGTCTAACTCAGCACAGCACCACCCCGGATTTCAAAAAAACTAAAACTAAATCAGAGCCTGGCTATGACAGTGTGAGACTGAGAAGTGGGTGTTTTAGGATGAGTGTGCGTGTACAGTTTCTTTTTAATTTGCAACCTCATAATGAAATGCTCCTGCCATCACATTCCATTTCACATGGTATGGCGGTGTCACGCCAATGTGCTTTGTTGAATGATACTTTTCTTTAATCCACAGACTGGAGATCTGAATTTATATTTTTAAAGAAATTTAAAAGGAACAGATAAAAGATGACTTTGCCAGCATCTTAAGATGGTCACCTAATTTGCAACATTGTATCCTACATTGCAAGGCCTATAAGGTGGAGACGAAATGTCTGATCATCCCAGCATGAATCAAGAACCAGGAAGTTTAAGGGAACTGCCTGTTCTCTCTAGCAAGAAGAAATATACTGCAAACTACCATGCTGAATCACTGAGTGACTGTCATGTGACAAGACCTGTGGTATTAAGCTGGTGTTTTCTCTGCAGCAGATTGAGAAGCATCTGGACTCTGACACGTGCAGACCCAAGTGGGGGTGCCTCCTCTCTCCCTCTCCATTTCAGCTTGCAAGCTTCGAAACCTGCCTACTGATTGACCACCTCTGCATACTCCAACTGCAACCAGAAACCCCTTTGGAGGAAACAAACTGCATTGCTGTCTCCAAGAGACCCACTGAATTAGTCATCTATCTCTTCAAACTAAAAGCCTCAGAACCACTGGATTCAGCTAGAAGCCAGCTGAATCACCAAACTCCACAGACTATATACCTCTTTTTTCTATGTACTCTAACTTGACCAATCTACCCTTCCCCACTCTGTAACCAACTTGTGTGTGTGCGAACTTCTAGTGTGTGTGTATGTGTGAAAGTTGGAGCAATGTTAATTATTTTACTGAGTTTGGTTTATATACAATAAAGTTAACTTCTTTCTTTATTAAACTCAAGAAAACCTATCCGTTTGGTTCTTGTTATGATCATAGCAAATAAGTAATCAAACACTTGGAGAGGGAAAAGAAGAAAGCTTTCAATGGCCATCACCAAGAGTGGCTCGATAGCATTACTACTGACCGAGCTGGTCGAGCCCTAAAGGACATAGCTGCTACAGTGGGTCTATTGCAGGTGGTGAGGGAACTAACAAGAGGGAAAAATCTACTCGACCTCATCCTCACCAATTTACCTGTCGCAGATACGTCTGTCCATGACAGTTTTGCAGGAGTTGCCACCACACAGTCCTTGTGGAGACGGAGTCCTTTCTTCACACTAAGGATACTCACCATCATGTTGTGTGGCACTATGCGAAATGGGATAGATTTCGAACAGATCTAGCAACATAAAACTGGGCATCCATGAGGCTCTGTGTGCCATCAATAGCAGCTGCAGAATTTCATTCAGCCACAATCTGTAACCACATGGCCCAGCATATCCCCCACTCTACCATTACCGTCAAGCTAGGGGCCAACCTTAGTTCAATAAAAAATGCAGGAGAGCATGCCAGGGGCAGCACCAAGCATACCTAAAAATGAGGTGGCAGCCTGATGAAGCTACAACACAGGACTACTTGCACGCCAAATAGCGGCAGCAGCATGCAATACACAGGGCTAAGCGATCCCACAACAAATGGATCAGATCTAAGCTCTGCAGACCTGCCACATCCAGCCATGAAGTTGGTGGACAATTAAACAACTGACAGGAGGTGGAGGCTCCACAAATATTCCCATCCTCAATGATGGGGGAGCCCAGCATGTCAGTGCAAAAGATAAGGCTGAAGCATTTGCAACAATCTTCAGCCAGAAGTGCCGAGTGGATGATCCATCTCGGCCTCTTCCTGAGGTCCCCAGCATCACATTTGCCAGTCTTTAGCCAATTCGATTCACTCCTTGTGATAACAAGAAATGGTTGAAGGCACTGGATACTGCAAAGGCTATGAGCCTTGACAATATTCCGGCAATAGTACTGAAGACTTGTGCTCCAGAACTAGTTGCGCCCCTAGCCAAGCTGTTCCAGTACAGCTACAACACTGGCATCTACCCGGCAATGTGGAAAATTGCCCAGGTATGTCCTGTACACAAAAAGCAGGACAAGTCCAATCCAGCCAATTACCGCCCGATCAGTCCACTCTCGATCATCAGCAAAGTGATGGAAGGGGTTGTTGACAGTGCTATCAAGCGGCATTTGCTCAGCAACAGCCTGCTCACTGAGGCTCAGTTTGGCTTCCGCCAGGGCCACTCAGCTCCTGACCTCATTATAGCCTTGGTCCAAACATGAACAAAAGAGCTCAATTCCAGAGGTGAGGTGAGAGTGACTGCCCTTGACATCAAGGCAGCATTTGACTGAGTGTGGCATCAAGAAGCCCTAGCAAAACTGGAGTCAATGGGAATCGGGGAAAAACTCTCTGTTGGACATGCCTAGCCCAAAGGAAGATGTTTGTGGTTGTTGGAGGCCAAATGACCTTCCCTCCATCATAAGGTCAGAAGTGGGGATGTTCGCTGATGATTGCACAATGTTCAGCACCATTTGCAACTCGTCAGATACTGAAGCAATCTGTGTTCATAAGCAGCAAGACCTGGACAACATCCAGGCTTGGGCTGATAAGTGGCAAGTAACATTCGCACCACATAAGTGCCAGGCAATGACCAGCTCAAACAAGAGAGAATCTAACCATCTCCCCTTGATGTTCAATGGCATTACCATCGCTGAAACACTCACTATCAACATCCTGGGGGTCATCATTGACCAGAAACTGAACTGGACCAGTCATATAAGTACTGTGGTTACAAGAGCAGGTCAGAGGCTGGAAATTCTGTGGCAAGTAACCCACCTCCTAACTCCCCAAATCCTGTCCACCATCTGCAAGGCACAAGTCAGGAGTGTGACGGAATATTCTCCACTTGCCTGGATGGGTGCAGCTCCAACAACACTCAAGAAGCTCGACACCATCCAGGACAAAGCAGCCAGCTTGATTGGCACCTCATCAACCACCTTAAACATTCACTCCCTCCACCACAGACGCACAGTGGCAGCAGTGTATATACAAGATGCACTGCAGTAACTCACCAAGGCTCCTTCGATAGCACCTTCCAAATCCATGACCTCTACCGCCTGGAAGGACAAGGGCAATAAATGCATGGGAACACCATCACCTGCAAGTTCCCCTCCAAGCCACACACCATCCTGACTTGGAACTATATCACCGTTCCTTCACTGTCGCTGGGTTAAAATCCTGGAACTTCCTTCCTAACAGAACTGTGGGTGTACCTACACCCCAAGGACTGCTATGGTTCAAGAAGGCAGCTCACCACCACCATCTCAAGGGTAATTAGGGATGGGCAATAAATGCTGTGCTAGCCAGCAACACCCACATCCCCTGAAAGAATAAAAAAAACATAGTCAGCAGCTGGTAGAACTCTTAAGGTAAATTCCGATCTTAGATTCAGCATTGGAGGGTTATATATTTCATTCACAGGCCCAAGGGATGATAATTTTACTCAATTTATACAAAAGAAAGGCATATCTAAATTCAAATGGTCCTGAATTGGACCACCAAACAAATCCATCTCCTTTCCCAGCCACTATCTCAATTAAATTGTTTGCACCTTGGTGTCCTATTCAACCCCGAGCTGAGTTCACAAAATCATATCCTCTCCATCACAAAGACTCCCAATTCCACATCTGTAACATCACCCAGCTCTGCCTCTATCTCACACTCCCAGCTCTGCCTCTATCTCACACTCCCAGCTCTGCCTCTATCTCACTCTCCCAGCTCTGCCTCTATCTCACACTCCCAGCTCTGCCTCTATCTCACTCTCCCAGCTCTGCCTCTATCTCACATTCCCAGCTCTGCCTCTATCTCACACTCCCAGCTCTGCCTCTATCTCACACTCCCAGCTCTGCCTCTATCTCACACTCCCAGCTCTGCCTCTATCTCACTCTCCCAGCTCTGCCTCTATCTCACACTCCCAGCTCTGCCTCTATCTCACTCTCCCAGCTCTGCCTCTATCTCACTCTCCCAGCTCTGCCTCTATCTCACTCTCCCAGCTCTGCCTCTATCTCACACTCCCAGCTCTGCCTCTATCTCACTCTCCCAGCTCTGCCTCTATCTCACACTCCCAGCTCTGCCTCTATCTCACTCTCCCAGCTCTGCCTCTATCTCACACTCCCAGCTCTGCCTCTATCTCACTCTCCCAGCTCTGCCTCTATCTCACTCTCCCAGCTCTGCCTCTATCTCACACTCCCAGCTCTGCCTCTATCTCACACTCCCAGCTCTGCCTCTATCTCACACTCCCAGCTCTGCCTCTATCTCACACTCCCAGCTCTGCCTCTATCTCACTCTCCCAGCTCTGCCTCTATCTCACTCTCCCAGCTCTGCCTCTATCTCACATTCCCAGCTCTGCCTCTATCTCACACTCCCAGCTCTGCCTCTATCTCACACTCCCAGCTCTGCCTCTATCTCACACTCCCAGCTCTGCCTCTATCTCAGACTCCCAGCTCTGCCTCTATCTCACACTCCCAGCTCTGCCTCTATCTCACTCTCCCAGCTCTGCCTCTATCTCACTCTCCCAGCTCTGCCTCTATCTCACATTCCCAGCTCTGCCTCTATCTCACTCTCCCAGTTCTGCCTCTATCTCACACTCCCAGCTCTGCCTCTATCTCACACTCCCAGCTCTGCCTCTATCTCACTCTCCCAGCTCTACCTCTATCTCACACTCCCAGCTCTGCCTCTATCTCACATTCCCAGCTCTGCCTCTATCTCACACTCCCAGCTCTGCCTCTATCTCACTCTCCCAGCTCTGCCTCTATCTCACTCTCCCAGCTCTGCCTCTATCTCACACTATCTGACACTGAAGTCCTCATCCATGCCTTTGTCACCTCCTGGGTGATCTCCCATCCTACAGATTTCAGCTCATCCAAACTCTGCTGCCTGCATGCTTTCCTGTGCCAAGTCCTGTTCATCTATGCTTGCTGACCTGCATTGGCTCCGGTTCTCCCAAAACCTCAAATTTAAAATTCTTATTCTTTTGTTTAACCCCCTTCATTTTTTTGCCTCTCCCTATTTCTGTCACCTCCACCAACCCCACTCTAAATCTTGTCTCTTGTGCTTTCCCGCTCCCTGTATCCCATTTTCAGCCCTAATATTTTCAACCAGCGAAACCCTACACTCTGGAATTCTCTCCCTTAACTTCTCCACTTCTCTACTTCCCTACCCTATTTTCAGGCCCTCTTTAAAACCAACTCTTGACCCCTCTCCCAATACCTCCTTCTTTGGCTCGGCCTCTAGTTTTTGGTCATGTCTCCTTGCAGTGCTTGTCAATGTTTTTCTACATTAAGGCACAATGACTGGGAATTTTGTCAGAGCTGCTCATGTTCCATTTGCATAGATTCACCTGATGTGCGGCAGAAACCCTCTTCACTTGCCTAAAATGAAGTTAGGGCTGTGGACTGCAAGTAATTTAGAGGAAATTCCCAGCCTATATAAATGCATGCTGCTGTTATTGTTTGATTATTATTGTTATCAGCTTATTAACCTAAACTGAGTCATATCATAACATCTTTCTCCAAACTATGATTTCAAAATAACAAAAGCACCTTCAAATTGCAATGTGTAATATCAGAACATGAACTCTTAACAGGGTAAACATTCCACTCTTAGCCCTGATGTAGCAGGACTGGATCACAGCCAGCATTGCACTGATGTTGCCCAAAAGTTGAACAAATGCCACCCGAATTAAATAGTCGTATGGTGTTTGTAGCCTTGTTTGGGCTTGATGCTCGAAGCTTCCTTAATGCAGAGGAGGAATTTCCTATACGGAAGCAGACCTTAAAAGGCTGCTGCTTCTTTGAAAGGGTCAGAGAATATTCGTAGTTCTGAAGCATAGAGGAATGATCGACAAGAACTGCTTATCATCAGATGCAGCACAGCAGGTCCTATTTTGGAACAGAGGAGAACCATTTGCACTTTGTGAGGAGATGGCCAAAATGGCGAGCTCATTCCCCAACATTCACAGAACCTATGAAGAGAAATAGAAAAGCTTGGGATTTGCCAAGGTAAGGAAATTCAGCATTTGCCAAAGCAAAATCAGTGGGCATCGTGTACTTGTCACAAACATCTTCAACTCAACATGTTACAACTTGACTGAGGCCACATACGAATCTTTCAGACAACTTAATCGGTTGACATGCACTACCACATAGCTGCAAGGTAAACTTTGTGCAAGCTGCCACTGAAATCTGGAACGATTGTCGTATGCATTTATAGCATTTTCCTCACACAGTAAACTTCCAACAAAACCTAGGTGCATAATTCAAAAGTATTATTCACACGCAGTTGAGATGTAGGATTGGCACTTGGGTGTCAGTGACTGGCTCTTTCAGTTTCCAATCAGTTTTAAAATAATTCTTACAATGTGGGTGCCATGTCAAAATTGCATTTATTGCCTTGAGAAAGCAATAGTTGGCTGACTAATGGAACTGCCACAGTCCTTTTGGAAATTGTGCTCAAAACTATGGAGGTAATTCTAACCTAAGCCACCTGGCAGAACACTTTTGGATCAAGCACCCATTTGACACTCCACCCAATTTTACTTTCAACGGAGTTCCCTATTTGAGGTCAATTTCACCCTCAGAAAATACAAAAACTAAGGCAAAAACAAGTTGAAGAAAAAAGTACAGAAAGCACAAATCCAAGAAAGAAAATGCCAACAAGAAAATCTATAAGATCACAAACTTACAAAGCCCCCAAAAACTTCGTGCATCATTCAATTTACATGAATTAGATATTCCTGACAAGAAGGCTAAGAAATCACACCTTTAAGTCTTTGAATGTATTGTAATAATTGTGAGGTACTTAAGGAATCTCTCCCACGTGTCTGGGAGCACTGCTGTGTAATGTCAGGCAGGCCCTGTGGCCGAAACACAAGTTTCTGGATTGCAAGCCAAGCATAATAAAAATGTTGCTTTGAAATCCATTCCAGTTGTATTGCAGATCTGATGCTTCTTTTGAGGATATCAATTCCCTCGCTTTCTCCCCTTTATTGCTGTCTTCTTAGGCCATGCACCACTTGCAGCTGACAGCAGGTGAACAGGTCCCTGCCTTTGCTGCACTGAGCTAACTCCCAAGTGGACTGGGGTGAAAACAGCCTCTAACTGATGCACCCTCTGAATTCCCCTCACTTGTGTGAAGATGTTCAGCCTCTTCCTGGTGCTTCCCCTCCATCCACAGTATGTTGCCGCTAAAAGTGAAATGCACTATCCCTGCTACTGTGAATCCAACCTTGATTTTATCAAAGTTTTCAAGAGGGATGAAGATATATTAATATTTATTTAAAAACAAGTGAAGAAAGTGAAAGCATGCTGCCCCTTCAGTATCTATGCATGACAACAGCAATTAGAAATAGTACAAACTAGTGTTGCCATTTTTTTTCTCATCTTTGTCTCTTCCTGGGTGATCCATGAGGAGTGCCAAGAACACAACAATAGCATTTAGTTGACTTTCATAATAATAAAGAAAACGTTCAAAAGGAAAACAGTATAGAGCGTGGATTCAGTTTTGACGCATTAGTTATGCACACCTCCCATAAAAAATACTCAGCAGCTCAGTACGTTGAAATATTGGCACCTCCCCCTAATGTTATCAATATCTTTTACTGGCTAATTACAGATCCCCTCCCTCCATTAATTCTGACTCTGACAGTTTGATCCCAATTAAGAAATAAATTACTGTACACTGTCTTTTTAGCAAAGGTTGGGTAATAAATTAGATTTTAGAAAAACTCATGGAAGTGAACCATGAAATCAGATGATTAATGAGCTCATATTTTCTGGATGAATATATGGCAACAGGTGAAAAAAAAAAACCCTTTTAGTGACTGTCCTGGATTTGAAGTCTGTTCATATTACATTGTAAATATTCCAGAAAGGAATTAAACTGGAGTTTATTCCCTGCTGAGCTCTTCCCAGAGGGCATATCGTCTAAGTTCATGGTTGTGGGACTTTATTTAAGGTCAACATGGTTGTCATGGCACCACAGACTGTGGCAGTCCTGTGCAATCTAGAAAGAGCACTGCAAACTGTAGAGTGATAATATGATCCTTTGAGTCTCTGTATTTACCAAATGTTGGATTTACAACATAATTGTAAACAACACAGCCAGAATTTAGTGTAAATGGTGCAGGTCTTGGTGGCAGCATTGGAAGTGGGTGCCATTGCAGCACGAACGAAATGTGGCCAATCAACCACATTCATGCAGAGACCGGCCAATTAAGGAAGGGGAGGCGTGGAGTCCCTGCAATTAAACACTAGAGGTGAGAAATGAAGCACCGATGGTGGCACCATCTGACTCAACAGCAGCTGTATTTTAAAGGGCTGCCAGCCCTGCATTCACTGCTTCCTGGTTTAAAGGAGTGCCTTCCTGAGTACCCTGAAGAACCCTGCTGCTGTCTCTGATCCCTGAAGAACCCTGCTGCTGCTGTCTCTGCTGCCTGACAGGCAAGGAACTGAACGTGAGCCTGCAGTAACCATGGCTGAAGGAAGACCGGGGGTGGCCCCATTGTTTAGCAATGACTCCCTGCAGGTTCTCTTCAAGGCTGCAAGGGAAAGGCAGGAGATCGTCTTCCCCAGGGACGGGAGGAGGAGACCTGCCCACCTGAGTCAAGCCTGGATGGAGGTAGCGGAGGAGGTCAGTAGCCATGTGGTCACCCCAAGGACATTGATGCAGTGCAGGAAGTGGGTCAATGATCTGATCCGGGCTGCTAAGGTGAGTACTACAAACACTTTTGACCCTTTGGGCATTGCATGTGCTAGATCAAGAGGGACCGTATGGGAGAAAGGGAGTGTGCACGGAGAAGGGCAGCAGGACATACTGCCTGAGGCTTAGCTGTATGTTGATGAGAGGTGCACGTCAGTCACTGTATAACACCACACAGTCCTGCAGGAGGGGCTGCTTGCAGGAGACATATGTGTGTCCCCATCATGGACTACTGGACTATCACCATCAGAGGTCTTGAGCTTGTCCCTGCTGGAAGACTAACTTTGTTCATCATTGTGTCTGCAGGGGAAGACAGCCCACAATTGAAAACAGCGTGCCAAGCCTTATCTCAATGTCTTAAACCTGATGGAGGAGGAGGCCATGGAACTGGCAGGGTAGCAAAGATACCATAGCGGATGGTGAGACAGGGGTGCCTATCCCAGAGAGTGAGTGGGTATGTCTTGAGGCACAGGGATTCATCTGCTGCAAACGAGCCATGCTGATCTGAGTCAACCAATGCAGAAATGGAGCTGCACAGTAGGGATAGTTGAAATGTCACAACGGGCAGCCCTTAACCCTTCAATGTCTCTGTTCTCTCATGCAGGTCAAGATGAACAACAAAAAGAAAGAGCTGGTGAGACTGGGGGACAGCTGGCCACCTCTGAGGAGGAGGAGGGAGCCTCAGAGGGTGCACTGTCACATCATTCACCTGCACCCTCTAGCAAGGCAGGTATTCTCACATCAGTGGGTATCTGTTCGCAGTTAGATTTGGCCACACAAGCTGGTGAGCACATCACCGACACAGCTGAGCAGCTGATGGAGGCAATGACAGCTGAGGCCTCTGACAGTCAGTGGACTGTGGGATCCAGGCCCATGCTGAGTCCCAGGCTGATGATGGGCCTTTGGTGTTGCCAGGAGCAAGGGAAATGCTGCAGCTGCAGTGAGAGGTTAGGCAACATCTGGCAGAAATGCCAGAGGCTGTGTGTGCCCAAGCACAGATAATGGACAAGTCTATCCAGGCCTTGAGTACTGCCATGTCTCTGATGGGTGTGCATTTGGCTTCCTCCATCGAGAGATTGGCGACTTTCATGGAGAGTCAGATCCAGCAGACCAATCGGTAAGTGCCGGAAATGCACGCAGACCTGCAGACCATCCTGTTGTCCATGAGCTCATGGCAGCAGTGGAAAGGCAAGAAGGGGACAAGACACCTGCAGTTTCCACCAAGTCTTCATTCCTCTCATGTCAGCAGGGAGGTACGAGTGTGCGTTTTAAGGGAGGAGGAGCAGCTGCTTCCAGATAGGCGTTTCTATGGCCGCAAAAGAGACTCCAGGATGGTATGTTGCCTCCCTGATGCTAGGGTCAAGGATGTCTCAGAGAGCTTACAGGACATTCTGAAGGGGGAGGGTG
Organism: Heterodontus francisci; assembly: GCF_036365525.1. Classification (NCBI taxonomy): domain Eukaryota; kingdom Metazoa; phylum Chordata; class Chondrichthyes; order Heterodontiformes; family Heterodontidae; genus Heterodontus; species Heterodontus francisci. Next base: position 216,889,722 of record NC_090371.1, on the reverse strand, counting down.
AACAGCCAGTGGTCGTGTTACACATTGGTACAAACGACATAGGTAAACAAAAGGATGAGGTCCTAAAAGCAGAATATAGGGAGCTAGGAAGTAAGTTGAAAAGTAGGACCTCAAAGGTAGTGATCTCAGGATTACTACCAGTGCCACGTGCTAGTCAGAGTAGAAATAGCAGGATATATCGGATGAATACGTGGCTAAAGAGATGGTGTGAGTGGGAGGGTTTTAGATTGCTGGGACTTTGGGACCGGTTCTGGGGGAGATGGGACCAGTACAAACTGGACAGGTTACACCTGAGAAGGACCAGGACTGATGTCCTGGGGGAGTATTTGCTAGAGTGGTTGGGGAGGGTTTAAACTAAAATGGCAGGGGGATGGGAACCTTTGCAAAGAGTCAGAGGCGGGGGGATCAAAGACAAGAACAAAAAACAGTAAGGGGAATAAGAAAAGTGACAGGCAGAGAAATCAAGGGCCATAATCAAACAGGGCCACAATAGTAGGAAGGGGACAAGTAATGTTAAAAAGACAAGCCTTAGGGCCTTGTGCCTTAATTTGTGAAGCATTCGCAATAAAGTAGATGAATTAATCACGCAAATAGATGTAAATGGGTATGATATAGTCGGGATTACGGAGACATGGCTGCAAGGTGACCAGGGATGGGAAATGAACATGCAGGGGTATTCAGTATATAGGAAGGACAGACAAAAAGCAAAAGGCGGTGGAGTTGCATTGCTGGTTAAAGAGGAAATTAAGGCAATGGTGAGGAAAGATATTAGCTCTGACAATGTGGAATCTGTATGGGTAGAGCTGAGAAACACTAAGGGGCAAAAAACATTCGTGGGGGTTGTATATAGATCCCCAAACTGTAGTGGTGATGTTGGGAATGACGTTAAACAGGAAATTAGAGACACATGCGAAAAGGAACATATGTAATTGTAGGTGACTTTAATCTGCATATAGATTGGGCAAATCAAGTTAGTCACAATACCGTAGAGGAGGAATTCTTGGAGTTGGTTTTCTGGACCAATACATTGAGGAACCAACGAGAGAACAGGCCATCCTGGACTGGGTATTGTGTAATGAGAGAGGAATAATTGACAATCTAGTGGTGCAAGACCCCTTGAGGATGAGCGACCATAATATGATAGAATTCTTCATCAAGATAGAGAGCGACGTAGTTGATTCTGAGACTAGGGTCCTGAATCTTAGTAAAGGAAACTACGAAGGTATAAGGTGCGAGTTGGCAATGATGGATTGGAAACGTTACTTAAAGGGATGACGGTGGATGGTCAATGGCAAACATTTAAAGAGCGCATGGATGAACTGCAACAATTGTTTATTTCTGTCTGGTGCAAAAGTAAAATGGGAAAAGTAGCCAAACCATGGCTTACAAGGGAAATTAGATATAGCATTAGATCCAAGGAAGAGGCATATAAATTTGCCAGAAAAAACAACAGACCTGAGGATTGGGAACAGTTTAGAATTTAGCAAAGGAGGACCAAGGGATTGATTAAGAAGGGGAAAATAGAGTACGAGAGCAAGCTTGGGGGGAACATAAAAACTGACTGTAAAAGTTTCTGTAGGTATGTGAAGAGAAAAAGATTGGTGAAGACAAATGTAGGTCCCTTACAGTCAGAAACAGGGGAATTTATTATGGGGAACAAAGAAATGGCTGACCAACTAAATGCATACTTTGGTTCTGTCTTCACAAAGGAGGACACAAATATCATACCAGAAATGTTGGGGAACACGGGGCTTAGTGAGGGAGAGGAACTGAAGGAAATCAGTATTAGTAGAGTATTGGTGTTGTGGAAATTGATGGGATTGAAGGCCAATAAATCCCCAGGGCCTGATGGTATGCATCCCAGAGTACATAAGGAAGTGGCCCTAGAAATAGTGGATGCATAGGTGGTCATCTTCCAAGATTCTATAGACTCTGGAACAGTTCCTACAGATTGGAGGGTAGCTAATGTAACCCCACTATTTAAAAAGGGAGGTAGAGAGAAAGCAGGGAATTATAGACCAGTAAGCCTGACGTTGGTAGAGTCCATTATCAAAGATTTTATAACTTAGAGAACAGTGGTAGAATCAGACAGAGTCAGCATGGATTTACAAAAGGGAAATCATTCTTGACAAATCTACTAGAATTCTTCGAGGATGTAACTAGTAGAGTTGATGAGGGGAAGCCAGTGGATGTGGTTTATTTGGACTTTCAGAAGGCTTTCGACAAAGTCCCACATAAGAGATTAGCACGTAAAATGAAAGTGCATGGGATTGGGGTTAGTGTATTGTGGTGGATAGAAAATTGGTTGGCGGACAGGAAACAAAGAGTAGGGATAAGTGGGTCTTTTTCCGGATAGCAGGCATTGACTAGTGGGGTACCGCAGGGATTGATGCTAGGACCCCAGCTATTCACAACATATATCAATGATTTAGATGAGGGAACTAAATGTAATATCTCCAAATTTGCAGATGACACAAAACTGGGTGGGAGGGTGAGTTGTGAGGAGGATGCAGAGAGGCTTCAGGGTGATTTGGACAAGTTGAGTGAGTGGGCTAATGCATGGCAGACGCAGTATAATGTGGATAAATGTGAGGTTATCCACTTTGGTAGCAAAAACAGGAAGGCAGATTATTATCTGAATGGCTATAAACTGAGAGAGGGGAATATGCAGCGAGACCTGGGTGTTCTTATACACCAGTCGCTGAAGCTAAGCATGCAGATGCAACAGGCGGTAAAAAAGGCAAATAGTATGTTGGCCTTCATTGCGAGAGGATTCGAGTACAGGAGCAGGGATGTCTTGCTGCAATTATACAGGGCCTACACCTGGAATATTGTGTGCAGTTTTGGTCTCCTTATCTGAGGAAGGATGTTCTTGCTATAGAGGGAGTGCAGCGAAGGTTTACCAGACTGATTCCTGGTATGGTGGGACTGACATATGAGGAGAGATTGAATCGGTTAAGATTATATTCGCTGGAGTTCAGAAGAGTGAGGGGGGATCTCATAGAAACCTATAAAGTTCGAACAGGACTTGACAGGGTAGATGCAGGAAGGATGTTCCCGATGGTGGGTGAGTCCAGAACCAGGGGTCATAGTCTAAGGATATGGGGTAAACCTTTCAGGACTGAAATGAGGAGAAATTTCTTCACCCAGAGCATGGTGAGCCTGTGGAATATTCTTCCACAGAAAGCAGTTGAGGCCAAAACATTGTATGTTTTCAAGAAGGAGTTAGATATAGCTCTTGGGTGTAAAGGGATCAAAGGGTATGGGGCAAAAGCGGGAGTTGGATGATCAGCCATGATCATAATGAATGGTGGAGCAGGCTCAAAGGGCCGAATGACCTACTCCTGCTCCTATTTTCGATGTTTCTATCTGGGGGCTTCTCTCAGGGTTCTCCCGGTTTGGCCAGTAGCTCCAAAACCCCTCTGCCAGTGTTGCCAGTGCCTCCATCATCACCAATGACAGAGGGGGTCCCTGCACTCTGTGCAGGAGGTCCTCAGTGTGTCAGGACCCTCCAGGCCTCAGGCAGCCAGAGGACAGCTGCCAAAGTCATCCCAAGCCACGGGGCAGCAAGGTCAGCAGCCTGCATGGCGATCTATGATATCCTCACTGGTCAATGCCTCCCCACTCCATAACGCCAGGTTGTGCAGCGCACAGCAGACCACCATGATATGCGAGACCCTCCCTGGGGCATACTGAAGGTCTCCACCGGATCGATCCAGGCACCAGAATCTCATCTTCAGGAAAAAAGTGGTTGCTCAATGGTTGCTCGGGTGGTCCCGTGGCAGGTGTTGTACCTCTCAGCTGCATCCGTGTGCAGGTTCCTCACAGGCATCAGCAGCCATGTCCTCAGTGAGTCCCTGTATCCATCCCTGAACGCACGCGGAGGACTGGAAAGGCTCTGGCACCTGGGAGTGTGGAGGTGTGTAGGTATCAGGGCCACTTCCCAGGAGTCATGCACAGACTTGCAGGTTTCATTTATGGTGGTCACAGACCCATCGTGCCTTGAGCGAATGGAAGCTCTTCCTGTTGATGAAGGCTGCTGGATGGTCTGTGGGAGCCTTGAGGGCCACATGCCTGCAGTCAATCACATCATGCACCTGTAATATAATACAGAAAGGGAGAATACAGTAAATTAGAACCATCTGAAAAGAGAAACAACATCCAGATTAGAAGTTGACTGTCACGAGTACTGTCTGTCCCACTGAGTAAACTGAGATGCTTTGCTACTCCAATTATTGATTTAAGCAAATTCAACTAGCATACAACAGGCCTGAATGAACATCAAATTGCATCTCTGCGAGACTAAAAATGCTTTTTGGTTCTAACTGGCTATCGCTAACCATTTAGACAGAATGTGAGCATGCTGAATATAATCCAAATATATTTTTCATTTTTCCCAGATAAATCTGTAAATGCAAATTCTCTTTAATTCTAGCTTATCAAATCTCACATTCAAAAGTAAGAGACCATGGATTGAATTTTCATCTGTTTGTTTCCATTGGGTAAAAGCTGCCTGCTCGTTTGAATCAGTGTGAGGTTTGAAACATTTTCATGACCATGTTTCAGGATGTGGATGGTCTGTTTGATGATGTTCCTTGTGATAGCATGGAATACGGGTGGCACAGAGAGCTGGCAAAGAATGAATCCATCATGGCTGCTGCCAAAATAGTGAGAGTAGACCTGCATGATGCACTTTCTGCCCATAAATCCAAAGCAGTTGTACCTGGTCCATTTGAACCACTTGGATCATGGAAAATGGGACAACTGGATCAGTTGTACTGGTTCCAGTTGACAATTTGTACTTGTTCCGGTTGAAAATTATATTGGCTCCAGTTGTGACCAATTAGACTGGTTTCTGTCTCAACTTGTTCCATTTGAAACCAAAGTATTAACTTGCGATGTGTTCCTATAAGTCCCACTAACAAGTGAACATTACCTATGTGGTGTGTGTTGTGATCATGCAGTGAAGCTGAAAACACTCTTGACTGAGCTGTTTGTTTCAAATTTTATTGTGATGCAGACAAACATAAAACATAGCATTAAACACAGTACAGAAATAAATAAGTGAACACAGCAGTTAAAGTGCAAAAATGTTACATTACAGCTGTAATCAAAATACAAAACTTAAACATTAATTACATTTCGACATTTTGCTGAATTTTGGCCTTCTATTTTATTTTTTTATATTTAGCACTGAAACAGGCCCTTCGGTCCACCGAGTCTGTGCCGACCATCAACAACCTATTTATACTAATCCTACACTAATTCCATATTCCTACCACATCCCCACCTGTCCCTATATTTTCCCTACCACCTACCTATACTCGGGGCAATTTATAATGGCCAATTTACCTACCAACCTGCAAGTCTTTGGCATGTGGGAGGAAACCGGAGCACCCAGAGGAAACCCACGCAGACACAAGGAGAACTTGCAAACTACACACAGGCAGTACCCAGAATTGAACCCGGGTGGCTGGAGCTGTGAGGCTGCGGTGCTAACCACTGCGCCACTGTGCTGCCCTGTATAACTGAAGCATAACCTCCCTACTTTTGTATTCAATTCCCCTCATAATAAACAGTAATATTCTATTAGCTTTCCTAATTACTTGCTGTATCTGCACACTAACCTTTTGCAATTCATGCTCTAGGACACCCAGATCACTCTGCACCTCAGAGCTTTGCAATCGCTCACCATTTAGATTATATGTTTCTTTTTTATTCTTTCAGCCAAAATGAACAATTTCACATTTTCCTACATTGTACTTAATTTGCCAGATCTTTGCCCACTCACTTAACCTATCTATATCCCTTTGTAGCCTCCTAATGTCCTCTTCACAACTTACTTTCCTACCTATCTTTGTGTCATCAGTATATTTAGCAACCATACCTTTGGTCCCTTCATCCAAATCATTTATATAAATTGTAAAAAGTTGAGGCCCCAGCACTGATCCCTGTGGCACACCACTCATTACATCTTGCCAACCAGAAAATGACCCATTGATGCCTACTCTCTGTTTCCTGTTAGCTAGGCAATCTTCTTTCCATGTCAATACGTTACCCCCTACATCATGAGCTTTTATTTTCCGCAATAACCTTTGATGTGGTACCTTATCAAACGCCTTCTGGAAATCTAACTACAGTACATCCACCGGTTCCCCTTTATCCACAACACATGTTACTTCTTCCAAAAATTCCCATAAATTGGTTAAACATGATTTCCCTTTCACAAAACCATGTTGACTCTGATTACTTTGCATTTTTCTCACTGCCTTGCAATAATGTCTTTAATAATAGCTTCTAACATTTTACCTATGACAGTTAAGCTAACTCAGTTTTGTCCAACCTTCCTGCGTGGGGGGCCACATTACAATTTTTCTCTTACATAGCGGGCCGGTGAGGTAATTTCTGAAAGATAAAGCAATTAAAAATGTATCTTACTATTACTCAAAACAACAACAAATGGACATTTTTGTGAAGAAGCTTTAAATGTGAAGACTAATTTCTCTTCACTATATTGGACATTGATTTAATGAGATATCTGGCATTTTTTTGCTTGCACAAGTATTCAATGTTTGCCCACACACTTGTAGCAATTCAGAGTATTCCGGATAGCTGTCCATCTGTCAGAAGTGATCTTGATCACTCTCTTTTGCTCTCTCTCTCCCTTTCTCTCTCTGTCTCTCCCTGTGTCCCCTCTCTGTGTGTTCCCTCTCTGTGTCCCCCCCTCTATGTTGTTCCCCCCTCTGTGTTATCCTCGCTCTCTCTGTTGTCCTCGTTCTCTGTCCCCCATTCCCTCTCTCTGTTTTCCCTCGCTCTCTCTCTCTCCCCCTCTCTCTCTGACCCCTGCCCTCTCTCTGTCTCTGCCGCTCTCTGTGCCCCTTCTCTCTCTCTGCCCCCTCTTTCTCTCTGTCCCCCCCCTCTCTCTCTCTGTTGCCTGCTCTGTCTCTCTCTGTCCCCTCTCTGTCTTTCTCTCTCTCTTTGGCAGTTGCAGAGAGTGGGAACACTCAGTAGATGGTTGGTCAGCTTGTTTTTATTTTTTAAAAGGCACAAGTCTGATTCACAGTTGACATCGGGAACAGCGGTTTCTCAACTTCTGACTGATTCGGGGTTTCCCAGTGGGTTCCGACTTTTTTTTGAAACCTCGAATGCAACTTTTTTTAACAGCCGGTCTGCAAGAAAAAGACAAAGGGATTTTTCTCATCTCCGGTCACGGATCCCTGGCAAGAGTGAAGAACGGCCCAGGACAGTTTACATCCATGGGCTGTATGTTGGACAACTCTGAGCTAACTGGTCTGTAGTTTCCTGCTTTCTGTCTCCTTCCCTTTTTGGTGTTACATCGGCTATTTTCCAATCTAACGGAACCTTCCCCAAATCTAAGGAATTGTGGAAAATTAAAACTAACGCATCAACTGTTTTACTAGCCACTTCTTTTAAGACTCCAGGATGAAGTCCATCAGGACCCAGGAATTTGTCAGCCCTCAGCTCCAACAATTTGTTCAATACCACTTCCCTGGTGATTGTAATTTTCTTGCCTTCCTCCCTTCCATTTCCAGATTTACAGCTATTTTTTTTTTGTTTTAGTTTTAGAGATACAGCACTGAAACAGGCCCTTCAGCCCATCGAGTCTGTGCCGACCATCAACCACCCATTTATACTAATCCTACACTAATCCCATATTCCTACCACATCCTCACCTGTCCCTATATTTCCCTACCACCTACCTATACTAGGGGCAATTTATAATGGCCAATTTACCTACCAACCTGCAAGTCTTTTGGCTTGTGGGAGGAAACCGGAGCACCCGGAGAAAACCCACGCAGACACAGGGAGAACTTGCAAACTCCACACAGGCAGTACCCAGAATTGAACCCGGGTCACTGGAGCTGTGAGGCTGCGGTGCTAACCACTGCGCCACTGTGCCGGGATGTTACTTGTATCCTCTATAGTGAAGACTGATGCAAAATACCTGTTCAATTCATCTGCTTTATTTTCCATTATTAATTCCCCAGACTAACTTTCTATAGGATCAAAGCTCACTTTGTTAACTTTTTCTTTTTTAAATACCTATGGAAACTCTTACTGTTTTTATATTCCTAGCTAGCTTTCTTTCATGCTCTAATTTTCCCCTTCTTATTAATCTTTTCGTCATTCTTTGCATTTTTTTATATTCTGTCCAATCTTCTGACCTGCCACCCATATTTGTGCAATTATATGTTTTTTCTTTAATTTTGATACTATCTTTATCTGTTTTATTTAACCATGGATGGTGGGTCCTCCCCTTGGAATTTTTCTTTCTCATTGAAATGTATCTATTCTGTATATTCTGAAATATCTGCTACCGACATATCCCTTAACCTACCTTGCCAATTCACCTTATCTAGCTCTGCTTTCATGCCCTCATAATTGCCCTTATTTAAGTTTAAAATACTAGTCTTAGAGCCACTCTTCTCTCCCTCAAACTGAATGTAAAATTCAATCATATTATGATCGCTGCGGCCTAGGGGAGCCTTCACTATGAGATCATTAATTAATCCTATTTCGTTGCACAATACCAGGTCCAGTATAGCCTGCTCTCTGGTTGGCTCCAGAATGTGCTGTTCAAATAAACTGTCCCAATAACATTCTATGAACTCCTCATCTCGGCTCCCTTTGCTCATCTGATTTTTCCAGTAGATTAAAATCCCCCATGATTATCGCCCTACCTTCCCATTATATCTTCCTTTATACTCTGTCCTACCATGTGGTTGCTGTTAGGCCTATACACCACCCACACAAGTGACTTCTTGCCCAATCATTTCTCATCTGTACCCAAACCACTTCAATATCCTGGTTTCCTGAACTTAGGTCATCCCTCTCTATTGTGCTAATACCATCATTAATTAACAGAGCCACTCCTCCACCTTTTCCTAGCTTCCTGTCATTCCTAAATGTCATGTATCCTTCAATATTCAGGTCCTAAGCAATGTCATCCTGCAGCCATATCTCTGTAATGGCTATCAGATCATACTTATTTATTTCTATTTGCGCTATCAATTCATCTGTTGTGTTTTAAATGCTATGTGCATTCAAATACAGAGGCTTTGGTTTTGTCCTTTTATTATTTTTGTAACCGTTAGCCTTATCTGCTGAATTACTCTTAGTTTTGTACTCTCTGTCCCTTCCTGTCACAGTCTGTTTATCATTTTACATATTAGTACCATTCCCTCTCGCCTTGTCTCTACTCTTTGATTTACCACATCTTCCCAAATTTGATCCCTTGCCCCCACTATTTAATTTAAAACCTTCTCTACTTCTCTAGTTTTGCAGCTCGCTAGAACACTGGTCCCAGCACGGTTCAGGTGAAGACCATCCCAATGGTACAGCCTCCACTTTCCCCAGTACTGGTGACAGTGTCCCACGAACCGGAACCCACTTCTACCACCCCAATCTTTGAACCATGCATTTATTTCTCTACCCTTATTTTCCCTATGCCAATTTGCATATGGCTTAGGTAATAATGCAGACACTATTATATTTGAGGTTCTGCTTCTTAATTTGGTGCCTAGTTCCTCATACTGACTGTGCAGAATGTCTTTCCTTGTCCTGCTGATGTCGTTGGTACCTACATGGACCACAACGACTGGATCCTCCCTGGACTGAAGCATGCTGTAAATAAGAGAAAAAAATAAGATCACAGACTTCCAACACAGGTGACAGAGGCATCCTACTGAGCTACTGTTGAGAGAGATTTGTGATGTTCCGAACTCTAATTAACTAATTAATTTACTACAGGCTCCACATGAAGGCAGATTATTCAATGGTTCAGCCTGGCTAAATGACATGTCATTATGGGGCAATTTAACACCGCACCAAATGACATAATGATCCATCACCTTCTGCTGAAATCAATAATGATTATCTAATGTTTTGAAAATTAATTATAAGAATCATTACCTTGCCATCCATTGCAGTGTACAACTGCTCAATGGCCTCTTCATGCTCCATAAGGACTGGGCCTTGCTGACTCTGTCTGGTTTGTGCTGGGGTGCAGGCAGGTCTGACACTGTTTGTTTGTGTGATGTTGTGGGTGCACTGCCATGCCTAGACATGTCCAATTTTCTTGCTGCAACATAAGGAAAATAACTGGCATCATTCATAGATCAGAGTTGGGAGTCCATTTTCGCAACTCCAATTCACTCCATCATCTGTTTCTGATCAGACAGAGCTGTGTAAGATTATCACATTACTAAAAAGTGACTAACCAGAATACTAATTGCTAACATCTAATTATTATAAACTAACAACTGACTTATTATCATTAACTAACATTTAGCTTTATTAAAATCCTTCTTTGTAGTATGATAAAGTAGGAAAACTTAGGAAATAGGGCACAGTATAGATGTCAAGGTCGAGGGATTCTGGGAGATGATGCCAAGTTTTAAAATGCTCACTTGCAGTAAAATCTTGAAAACAGCGTTATGAGAACAAAATGTAGATTTGTCTCGAAATGAGATAAGGAACCTCGGAATGTAAAAGCATGGAATACAATAGTCAACACAAAGGGGTATTACCAACATAAATCTGAAAGATTAGCAACAATCAAAGAATGACCCTTGATTGGTTAAGAAATGCATTGTTTAAACACAAAGCTAAAGTTGATTGGGAGAAGGGAGGGTTAATTGGATAGTAAGTAGCCAGGCTAAAAAATGTCTTGACTTTATTCCTGTATGGCAGAGAATTTTCAAACGACAACAAGAGACGAGAGAAAGACAGAGAGACCAAAAAACTTGAAGATCAGAAGCTTCATGAGAAAGAGTCATGCACTGTGCCGGCCAGTTTCTGATATGGGTAGTATCTGTACTGGACTGTTAATCACTTTGTTTGAGTTTGTGACTATGGTTTATCTGAAAACCTATTAAACTTGTCCTGCCCTTTATCTCAATAAAGTCGATTTACAATAAAGCTTTTGCTGCCAAGTCTGTTCCTGCCTTAGAAGGGGGCATTAAACTCCGACTATCTTATCTATTCTTACAGCTGTAAGGTCCCTGACCTTAGCTGAGTTCTTGGTCAAGTCAAAAAGGGCATCATACAATGGTTTTGGTTCAACAAATCAACAGAATAAATGCTTAAATAAAATCCTTAACCATCGGCAATAGTAGACAAGCTGCTTTCGATCCTTGCTCCTTGAAGTTGCCTGGACACAGGTGATGATGTCTTCGGTCTTTCTCTGATGCCTTCTTCTACTCTGGCTTCTTCTTCTATGTGATTCTGCCGTGGTTCTTCCTGTGTCTCTGTCTTTGCCTGTGTGTTTGGTGGTTCTTAGGACACTGCTTTTATATCTTTTTTTTCAGAGCTGCCTTGTGCCAAACTCTGTAGCTTTGCATCCTTTCTGACCTAATATAATATATACTGTTTTCCTAACTTGGCTTAATTTGATTGGTTTCTCCTTTCTCACCACAGAACTTATGGCACCATCTGTTGCAACAGAATTTTTAAAGACATTGTTTTAACATCTTTAAAAACTACTAATACAATAATCCTTTCATTAAAAACATGTTCATAAATGACTTTAAACTTATTTTACAGTCTTTCCAATCAAAGCATGAATTTAAATATATTTACACCTTTTTAATCTGAACATGAATTTAAACATATTTTACACCTTCTCACAGAGCTGCATTAAAGAAAGGTGCAGCAATGCAGAATGCAGTCCAATTCAATGGCTATCATGTAGGCAGCTCTGAAAAAAAGGATACAAAAGCAGGGATCTAAGAACTACAGATCACTCAGGCAGAGACAGAGACACAGGGCCATTTTTTTAAGCTGCAGGCAGCCTTGATCCTACTGCTGCCTGTAGATATTTCCTACCAGGAGATCTGCTGTCATGGTATGTCATGCTCGTCTATCTTGCGCCATCCTCACACATCCACTATAGCTCATCTGCAACCACCCTGTGATGTCCATCATCCAATTACACCTAGGTCAACTCCTCTTTCTGCTGCACTCCACTTTGCTCACTGGAAGAGATCTCTGTAGTTTTTCAGCTCTGATCAAATGGCCAAAATACTGACATTTTTCATTCTGGCTGTCACTTTTTAGAGTTCTTTTTGCTCTTGCAATTTCAAGCACCTCTTCATTTGTCTTATGGTCTGTATAAGGAATTTTAAACATATGTCTTACCATCCACATTTCAAAGGCCACTATTTTCTTCCACAGATCTTTACTTATTGTCCAGGTGTCTGAGGCACACAGGAAAGTGGATAGAATGTAGCCTCATGAATTTTTTCCTTGCTAAAAGCTTGATCTTTCTTGTTGCTAACATATCCTTCATCCTCACAAAATTACTTCTGGCTATCTCTATCCTTCTTCTGACTTCAGCATTACATCTACCATCTTCTGTTATCATTTGTCCTAAATTGACAAACTTATCTCCTTATTCCAGTGTGACACTATCCACTTCAATCTTCACTCTGATTTTCTTTAATGTATTTCTTCTAACTCCATTGTTTTTTGTCTTTTTGGTGTTCATACTCAATCCATATTCTAAATTTCTAGATTCTACTTAATCTAAGATATTTTGTAGGCAGTCTTGCTGGTTTGATTAAGTCAATCCAGTTGGATTCAACAGATTTGACTATCAGTAATATTTTCCAGTTCAAAGATTCGGTTTGCCAACTGGTTACAGTCTAAGCAGCTATATGTCAACTGTCTCCACTTAATACCGACTGGTTCCACTTTGTCTGCCAGCTGGTTTCAGATAAGCCCAAATAGTTCCAGCTGAAATCGACTAGGCAATTGAGAATACCAAATGGTTACAAATTAAGATTTCCAGTTATCCTAGCTGGATCCAGACAACACCAGTTGAGACCACTTATTTGCAGTTGAGACCAGAAAAGACCAGTTAAGACCAAATGACATTTCCAAGTGGTTTCAACTGGTTTGGAAATATGGGTGTGGTCACAAACCAGTTGCACATTGAGGGAGCAGAATCCCTTTCTGTTGAATAAGATTGCAGAATTCAGATTGTTATGACCGAGGCAGGAGTAATGCACTGTCAATTCAGTCCCAATACTCCACAGGTCACAGCATATCATTAAAGTTTTCCCACTTACTGGAAATTAGCCAAATTAAACACTTTAGTAACCCCTAGAATAAAACGAGACCAACCAGGTATCTTTAGACAACAACAAACTGACTATTTGTTAATAAACTAAATCTTAAACACTATTAAGATAAATTTATGTCTGAAGACCTTATAACTTCTTATTTATCCTAACTCCCCCATTCACACACATACATTCAAAAACTAAATGGTTAACAGGTTTTAAAAATAGTGTTTTAAAGAATTAGCTGTTTCTTAATAATAAATAAATAACTGGGTTGTAAGTCTTTGTGGGTTACATTCCCGATGGGTGAGGTATCCTAGTGTAAAAATAATCAGATGCCACTCAAAATCTCCAGGCAGATATGATGAACAGTCTTTACTTGATAGGCATTCAAAGCACTTTGGTTGCAGCAGGAATCACACAGTTCCTCCAACAAAGAGCACAGCAATGGGTCCAATCGGATTTTAAAAACAGCCATCTCCCCGTAGGAACTTTACTGCAGCAATACAAATGTTCTCTTCAAAGGGGTTTTTTCTCCTTAGGCAATTAACACAGCCTGTGGCTCATTGTAGAATTTCTGCTGAGAGAATAGACAGCTCCTTCCTCCAGTAAGCACACTTTGCTGGTGTCTAACTCAAACCGGTTGAAGCTGTTTTTTTACACAGTCAAAAGTTACAGTACACGATGTGACCTCTCTCTCCTGCTGTTGCCTAGGAGACAGGTGCAGCTGGCATACTGTGCCTCTTAGTTTTTAAAGGCACACTGTTTTTAAGAAGAGTCTGAAAAGCACACTGTTTTAATCAGAGGAGAAAAAAAAACTTCCATGACACCTCCACCCTTGGTGAAATGAAACACCATTCTAAAAATGTGTTTCATTACAATGCAAAAAATGAAAACTGGAAAAAAACACTTTAACATTTTTCACATTCATGCCCCCATTCGCTCTACTGATAATTTACAGAATTTTCTTCATACTATCGCTATCCATATAACATGGATAAATTTATGACAAAGTGTCAGCGATAATATTGTTTTTCCCTGAAATATGTAAAATTTTCAAATGATAATGCTGTAATAACAAACTCCATCTAAATATTCTAGCATTTCGGTTTTTAAATTTTTCCACAAGTGTTAATGGGTTATGGTCAGTCTATATTAATGTTTCTTTATAGTCTTGTTGGTCATACACTTTGAAATGTTTGAGAGCCAGAAAAAGTCCAAATGTTTCTTTTTCCACAGTGGAATACTTTTTTGATGGTAATTTAGTTTTCTTGAAAAGTACCCACTGGCTTCTCTATGCCCAATTTGTTATCCTGTAATTAGACTGCACCAACCCCCAGGTCGCTAGCATCACTATTTTATAGGGTTTCGCAAAATCTGGAGCAGTCAACACTGGTTCATTAGTTAAGATAGCCTTTAGCTTTCCAAAAGCTGCCTGGCATTCATCTGACCACACTATTTTTTCTTTTTTGTAGCAAATCGGTTAATGAAGCAGCCACAGTACTAAAATTTTGTACAAATTTCCTGTAAAAATCACACATCTCCAAAAGCCTCATTATCTCACGTTTACATTTAGGGATAGGAAACTCCATTAAGGCTTGTACCTTTGCTGTTTTTGGCAATACGTATCCTTGCCCCACTATGTGTCCCTGGTAAGTTACTCTTGCTTTTCCAAATTTGCTTTTTCCAGATTTATCACTAAGTCCACTGCTTGTAGTTTTTTAAACAGAATTTTTAGCTGATTTAAATGTTCTTACCAAGTGTTATTGTATTAGTACATCATCACGATATACTACACAGTTAGGAACACTGGCTACTTCCTAATTCATTCATCTTTGAAAAGTGGCTGGGGCATTTTTTAGCCCAAATGGCATCATCCGGCACTGATAAAGACCGTCAGGTATTACAAAATCTGATATCTCTTTGGCTCGAAGAGTCAAAGAAACTTGCCAGTATCCCTTTAACAAGTTGATCTTGGTAAGAAACCTAGCACTGCCCACTCTGTCGATACTGTCTTCTAAATGCGGAATTGGGTAGGAGTCTGCCTTCGTTACCGCATTGACTTTTCTGTTGTCTATACAAAACTAGGTTGGCCCGTCAGGTTTAGGTATTAGAACTATTGGTGAACTCCAGCTGCTTTGACTAGGTTCAATCAAGTTGTTTTCCACCATGTGTTGGATTTCTGCTTTTACTTGGGCCTGTTTGTCTGGACTTAAGCAGTAAGGATGTTGTTTTAAAGGAATAGATTCCCCTATACATCATGTGTGGCTAAGTTTCTACATCCCAGCTTATCCCTACAGACTCTTTTAATTGTTGTGAAAAGCATGGTTAGGTTTTCAAGTTGTTTTGCCTTTAAATGCAAAAGCATGTTGTCCAACTTTCCTAGCCATTTTGTATTCGCTAATCTGATAGTTGGAGGTTCAATCTGAAATTGTTTAGGCCTCCTTCTGTCTCATCCTCATTATCCTTTTCCTTCTCAACAGACCTGATTACCTGACATACCTGTACTGGCTTATCCACCTCCCTGCGATAATATTGCTTTAACATTTTGGTATGACACAATCTGTTCTTCTTCTGGCGATCAAGGGTGTCAATCAAGTAATCTACCTTATCCACCCTTTTGATCACTCTATATGAGCCACTGAACCATGCTTTTAATGGTTTGCCCTGTAACGGTAACAACACCAATACTTCATCTCCTGGTTGAAAATTGCAGGTCCTTGCATTCTTGTTTGCCCATTTTTTCATATTGGCTTGAGATGCTTTAAGGTGTTCCTGAGCCACACTGCAAGCTTTTGTGAGCCTTTCTCGGAACACAGATACATGATCTAGTAATGAAGATTAATTCCTTTGTTCTAAGAATCTGTCTTTGATGCGTTTTAGAGGATCTCTTACTTCATATCCATAAACAGGCTCGAAAGGACTGAAGCATGTATACTCATTCGGTGAGTCTTTGGTGGCAAATAAAAGAAAGTCTAGTCCTTTATCCGAGTCATGCAGATATTCGTGACAGTATGTTTGTGACAGTATGTTCTAATCATTGTTTTGAGAGTTTCGTGGTACCTCTCTAAAGCTCCCTGTAACTGTGGGTGATATGCTGAAGATTTCAGCTGTCTAATACCCAAATTGCCTATGACTTCTTGAAATATCTTAGAAATAAAATTAGAACCTTGATATGCTTGAACTTCAAGTGGTAATCCATATCTCGTAAAGAATTGGGTTAACTTATCTATTTCTATTTTAGCAGTAATTGTCCTCAAAGGAATGGCCTCTGGAAATCGAGTAGCCATATCTATGATGGTAATTATGTATTGATGTCCTGCTTTAGTTTTTGGCAAGGGCCCTACACAGTCTATTAATACCCTAATAAATGGTTCCTCAATCACTGTTAGGGGAACGAGTGGTGCCGGTTTTGTGATAGGTTGTGGTTTTCCCACCATTTGACATGTAGGGCATGTCCTACAAAATTGTCTCACATCCTTTGTAAGACCTGGCCAGTAATAATGTTAGCTTATACGTAATTTAGTCTTCCAAATTCCCCTATGTCCTGCAAAAGGAGTGTCATGTGCTATCCTAGCAATAATTAGTTTGTAAAGCTAAGTAATGGCAGGGCAGATCGGCCAAGCGGAATGAGCCTCCTGTGGCATGTGGGAAGTTGTGGACGTGCCATGTGTCCTTGACAAACACATCTGCAGGAAGTGTCACCGGCTGCAGAAGCTTGAGCTCCGGGTTTCGGAATTTGAATGGCGGCTGGAGTCACTGTGGTGCATCTTCTGTGGGCTGTGGACTGTGGGGTTTGTGGTAGGAATATGGGATTAGTATAAATGGGTGGTTGATGGTCGGCATAGACTCAGTGGGCCGAAGGGCCTGTTTCAGTGCTGTATCTCGAAACTAAAAACTAAACATCTGCGAGGCAGAGAACTATGTGGATAGCACATTTCAGGAGGTAGTTACCCCAGAGCTTAAGAGAGCACAGGCAGAGAGGCACTGGGTGGCTGCCAGACAGACAAGAAGGTCAAGGCAGGTAGTGCAGGAGTCCCCAGAGGGCATCCCATGTTCTAACCGGTATTCAGCTCTGATTACTGATGGGAGAGAGTTTTCCTCTGGAGAGTGCAGTGAGAGTCATGACCAGAGCACCATGGATGGCTCAGCTGTGCAGGGAGGGAGGAGAAAGGACAAGACAGCAATAGTGATAGGGGATTCTATAGTTAGGGGAACAGATAGGCATTTCTGTGGTCGCAGACATGATTCCAGGATAGTATATTGCCTCCCTACTGCAAGGGTCATGGATATCACCGAGCAGCTACAGAGCATTCTGGAGGGCGTGGTCCACATTGGTACCAACGATAGAGGAAGAAAGAGGGATGAGGTCCTGCAGGCTGAGCTCAAAGGTAGTAATCTCTGGATTACTCCCAAGGACACGTGCTAGTGAGTATAGAAATGGGAAAATACACCTGATGAATGCGTGGCTGGAGAGATGGTGCAGGAGGGAAGGCTTCAGATTTCTGGGGCATTGGGACAGGTTCTGGGGAAGGTGGGACCTGTACAAGCCAGACGGTCTGCACCTGAACAGAACTGGAACAAATATACTTGCAGGAAGGTTTGCTGGCGCTGTTGGGGATGGTTTAAACTAGTTTGGCAGGGGAATGGGAAGCTGAGCGCAGTCTTAGATAGGACAATTTCTGGGCAGGGAACAGGAGGCAGAAAATTAGCCAGTGACTCTGAAAGACAGAAGAAGCAAAGGTTAAAAAGTGTACAGCACAGGAATTTGGCAGTGTTAAAAGATATTTATTTAAATGAAAGGAGTATAGTAAATAAAGCCAATGAGCTGAGGGCACAGATAGACACATGGCAACATGATGTCGTTGCTATAATGGAATCTTGGCTTAAAGAGGGGCAAGAATGGCAGCTCAACATCCCTGAATTTAGAGATTTAGGAGGGATAGAGAGGGGGGTAAAAAAGGAGGGGGTGTAGCATTATTAATTAAGGAATCGATAACAAATTTGAGGAGGGATGATATGCTAAATGAATTATCAAACAATGAAACGATGAAAAAAATAGTTCCTTGCAAGATGAGATGCATGCAAGACAATATGCATGTGGTCATGACACCCTGCACTATGGTGAAGGTTGCAATACTTACAAAACCTTGTTTCTGCTAAGTGGAATGTGATGCAAATGTTCCTCCTTTTATAGATACCCTTGGTGACCTCCCTTATACAGACCACAGCAAACTATGAAATATTACTTATATCGCCAGTTGCAGCTTGAAATGAGCCAGTGGTATAAAAAATTGAACCTACTGTGACCTTCATAGCCACATGCCATGCTGTCCTTGCCCTGCTTTGCAGTTACAATTGTGCCTGCAGCAGCTGACGTATCTCACTGGCTATCTCCTTGGTGAAGTAAAGACGGCTCATGCATGATCCTCAATGAGGTATGAGAATTGCTCCCAAAAGACCCTCAGTGCATATGGCCTCCTGTGGAGAGCCCTTCCCTCCTCTTCCTCCTCCCTCATCTAGCAAATTGTTCTGCTCTACATCAGGGACCAAAAAGGGGATTTATATATGGAGGCAGAGGGCATGTCTGAAGGTACTAAATAAGTACTTTGGTAAGTCTTTACCAAAGAAGAAGATGCTGCCCAAGTCATGATGAAAGAGGAGGTAGTTGAGATACTGGTTGTGCTGAAAATTGATAAAGAGGGGTTGTAGAAAGGCTGGCTGTATTTAAAGTTGATTAGTCACTAGGACTAGATGGGATGCATCTGAGGATACTGAGGGAAGTAGGATGGAAATTGCGAAGGTGCTGGCCATAATCTTCCAATCCTCCTCAGATATGGGGATGGTGCCAGAGGAGTGTAGAATTGCAAATGTTACACACTTGTTCAAAAAAGCTGTAAGGACAAACCCAGCAACTACAGTTTAACCACAGTGGTGGGAAAGCTTTTAGAAATGATGGGCTAAATTTTCCTAGCTCAGCAGGAAAACTGGCAATATGTGGGGGAAGGCATTGGGAAGGGAGACCAATGTCTACCCATTGCCATGGCATATTGGGGCCATTTTTCCCACGTCGGGAGGGCTTGCTGCCATGTGGGGAGGCAATCAGATCAGCCCTGGTGGCCTCCCAGTGGGTTCTGGGGTTGGGGAAACCCTCCTTGGTGGATGCTCCATGCCCATGGAGGGAACCCCCGCCAGCAATGG
Organism: Heterodontus francisci; assembly: GCF_036365525.1. Lineage (NCBI taxonomy): Eukaryota > Metazoa > Chordata > Chondrichthyes > Heterodontiformes > Heterodontidae > Heterodontus > Heterodontus francisci. The sequence goes on along the minus strand of NC_090371.1, from coordinate 216,870,436 downwards.
CTGCTTACCACTGGTGTTCCATGGCCCTTCCCCTTGATCACTGGGCCCTGGTTGCCAGGCTCTGGCTTACCCCAACCAAACTGACCTCTCTTCGAGGGTGTCCTGCCATTGAAGCGCCCTCTCCCAGGTGATGTAGCCTTAGCAATGGCCACTGTTAGCAGTGGCACTGCTGAGGCTGCTGAGCTGCTGGGCCAGCAGCTCTTGGGTACGGACCATCGTTCTCAATTGCATGATGACCTCTTAATTGGCCGCCCCCTGCTAAATGCCTTCCCTGGGTCCCGCTGCTCACTGAAGCAAGCTCAGCTCCTGCTTTCAGCCCTGGCAGTGGGACTTCCTCAGGGCTATCAAAATTCAGCCCAATAATTTGGGACAAAATTTGCAGTCGCTTGGACAAGTGTATATTAATTAAGGAAAGCCAGCGCAAATTTGTTAATGGGAACTTGGTTAACTAACTTGATTAAGCTTTTTGATGAGGTAACAGAGAGGATTGATGAGGATAATGTGGTTGATGTGGTGTATATGGATTTTCAAAAGGTATCTGATAAAGTGCCACACAATAGGCTTGCCAGCAAAGTTGAAGAACATGGAATAAAAAGGTCAGCAGTAGCATGGGTACGTAGTTGGCTGAGTGACAGGAAACGGAGAGTAGTGGCGAATGTTTTTCAGACTAGAGAAATGTATACAGTGGGATTCCCCAGGGGTCAGTACTAGGAGTACTGCTTTTCTTGATGCATATTAGTGACCTAGTCTTGGATGTGCAGGGCACAATTTCAAAATTTGCAGATGACACAAAACTCGAATGTACTGTGCACTGTGTGGAGGATAGTGCTAGACTTCAAGAGGACATAGGCTGGTGGAACAGGCAGACTTGTGGCAGACAAAATTTAATGTAAAGCAGAGTGAAGTGATACATTTTGGTAGGAAGAATGAGGAGAGGCAATGTTTAAAATAGAGTTCGAAAGGGTTTGCAGGAGCAGAGAGACCGAGAGGTATAGTTGCACAAATCATTGAAGGTGGCTGGGGCAGATTGAGAAAGTGGTTATAAAGGCACATAGGATTTTGGGCTTATAATTGGAGGCATAGAGTACAAAAGCAAGGAAATTATGATGAACCTTTGTAAAACACTGGTACGGCCTTAAATGTAGTATTGTGTCCAATTCTGGGTCACTGCATTTTTAGGAAGGATATGAAGGCTTTGGAGAGGATGCAGGAAAGATTTACGAGAATGGTTCCGGGGATAAGGGACTCAGTTACGTGGATAGATTGAAGAAGCTAGGGTTGTTCTCCTTCGAGAATAGATGGTTGAGAGGAAATTTAATCGAAGTGATCAAAATAATGAGGAGTCTGGATAGAGTAGATGGGGAGAAACTATTCCCATTGATGGAAAGGTTGAGAACCAGAGGGTCCTAATACAAGGTGATTGGCAAAAGAGCCATCGGTGACATGAGGGAAAACCTTTTTCGCAGCGATCTGGAATTCACTGCCTGAGAGTCAGGTGGATGCAGATTCAATTGTGGCTTTTAAAATGGAATTGGATAATCACCTGAAGAGAAAAAAATTGCAGGGCTAAGGCGAAAGGGCAGGGAGTGGAACAAGCTGAGTTACTCTTGCAGAGAGCCAGCATGGACACAATGGGTCAAATGCCCTCCTACTGTGCTGTAACCATGCTATGATTATATGATCTCTCTTTGTTCGCCCTGTCATGCTTTATCACAAGAGGAAGCCCTACCAAGCCACTCACATATGGAGGCAACTTCTTTGTGCAGTATATTCCATTAGACACAAACAGGACTGCAACAGCAACCAAACCACTCCTTCTAGCTTACAGAAAGTTTGATTAAGTCTAGGTATCCTCCAAAATGCCTACAAGTCAACAAGCATCAGGAATAATACAGCAACTAACCTATGGATACTGCATGATCCCTTTAAGTAGCATTGGTGGAGTTCCATCATGCTGTTTAGCATCATATTTTGCCCAGTGAGGTAAGCACAGGAGGTTCATTTGTCTGTTAAGTTGAGCCAGCAAATCAACGTTATGATCTGCCTGCTTTATCCACTGCTGGTGCTCTGTAGGCAATCGTGCACTAACTTTAACAAGATGAGGACCTGCTCTCTTCTCATTGGAAGTGCGTGCGTGCGTCTCGGACACCATTTTCAAACCATAGTTGGCTGCATAGAGCCTAAAACGAAGGTGCTTCTCAGCCCAATTTAACCCCAGTATGTTTACAGGGAAAAATGCAATACTGACCTTTAAGAGGCAGATCTGCCAGAAAATAAATACAATCGACTTATGAAGAATAAGATATCAGCTCCCATTTCATATTTCCAAGTACATATTTTTATTTTATATAGTAAAAGGACTTGACTTATTTAGATTTAAAAATGTACCTGCAACACGTTGGAAAGAATTATGGTTATTTAAGCCTAATTTGCAGAGTGCCATTTCCTTCAAGATCTGTGGGTAATTAACAAACACAATAGTGAGACTTATGTCCATCAATTTCATAAAATCATAAGATTATAAGAAATAGAACAGGAGAACACTGTTCAGCTCTTCCAGCCTTCTCCACCATTCAATAAGATCATGGCTGATCTGATGGCGGCCTTAACTCAACTTTCCTGCTGGTCCCTCATAACCCTTGACTCCCTTGTAGATCACAAATCTGTCTAACACAGCCTTGAATATATTCAATGACCAGGTCTCCACTGCTCTCAGGGCAAGAGAATCTGAGAGAAATTCTCAACATGCTGGTTTGAATTTTACCGGCCCCTTGATGCCGTGGATCGCAGTGCGGGGGCCAGTAAAATGCTGCGGGGAGAGGCCCGCCTTGACTTGCGATGACAAGACAGGCCCGCCACATTTTGCCGGCAGCAGCGGGACCTCGGTGTGCCTCCCCTGCATGTATTTGAAGGTTACTAACACGGCATGGATTGGTGTCGATGGGTACATCAGCTGCTTTCCTGGATCAACTATGTGGCGTGCCATGGCATTGCCCATCTTGGCCAACACTCAGAGTGGCCAGTGAGGATGTCCGCTTCAGGACAGAATCTCACAGCCAGGCCCAGAGGACCATTGGTTCTGGCACCATTGCCGGAGAACCATAGGTTGTAATGTTCATAGACTGCACGTATGTGGCCATCGGACCTACTGCCAGGCTACCACCTGCAGACGTCACCATTAAAGGAGCCTTCAAATCCTAGGTGAAGCTGGTATGTGAACACCACAGATGTTTGTAGCGAATGTGTGACCGCTTCTCAGGCAGCTGCCATGACACCTGAGTCTCGCGCCAGTCCCGGCTGCCACCGCTGTTCACTGAACTGGCTCAGATGGAGGGGTGGCTTCTTGGAGATAAGGGCTATCCTTTGCAGACATGGCTCCCAACACTGGTGAGAGATTCCACCACGTCTGCAGAGGAGACATACAACGCCAGCCACTGAGCTACATGAGCCACCATTGAGCAGGAGATCGGCATGCTGAAAGAGCTCCTCCAAAGCCTGGACGGATAGGGTGATGCCCTGTACTACAGGCCGAAAAGGCCAGCTCCTTTCTTCGCTGCTCTGCACAACTACGCACCTAATAGGGCCCAGGTCTGGCATGATGAGGAGAGACGTCAACAGGATTCCTCCTCGGACTATGAGGACGCTAAGGACCTACAATATGAAAGACGTGTGGGAGGGCAGCTGGCACCCAGGCTCTGCATGCAGAGATAGCAGTGAGCTAGGGATTTACAGCAGTGGCTTATCAGACAAAGGCTCTCTGCTCCATAGGAACCGACATGAACTCTGCAAGCCACACATCACCCTCGCTCACCTGCTGTGCACCAGTCCACATCTGCAGCATCCCTGTGTAAACCATTAGAGACAGCAGCTGACTGAGTCAATGTCCATGTCACTGCATCCGTGGAGACGCTCATGAGTAATGGTGGCATGGCAATGATGTTATTGCATACGTTGGCTCTCCTAAAGGGCCAACGGTGTAAAGGGATGTGACATTGGCGCTACATGCTGGCACACATCATTCACACAGAGGAAAGGATACACATGTTGGTGAGCAATATTTAGTGAAAGACGTATTTACATTGCTGTGGCACCTGTGCATTTCCATTTGTGTCAGTGTGTTCTATGCAATAATATCTTTTATGGTCTATTTAAGTCTCATATCCTGGAATGTGAAATATTAAGATTATTCGCTAAAATAAAAGCAAAATACTGCAGATGCTGGAAATCTGAAATAAAAACAAGAAATGCTGGAAATACACAGCAGGTCTGGCAGCATCTGTGGAGAGAGAAGCAGAGTTTACGTTTGAAGAAGGGTCACTGACCTGAAACGTTAACTCTGCTTCTCTCTCCGCAGATGCTGCCAGACCTGCTGAGTATTTCCAGCATTTCTTGTTTTTAATTAAGATTATTCACCCAGGTACGGCACGCCTACAAGAAGGAATGTTACACTTGAGTGGGAGAAGAGGATCGCAACTTCACAGGACACTGGGACACAGCAGGGTAAGTATGTGGCAGCAAAGCGGAAAGTGCCGGGGTCACTCAGCAGGTCAGGCAGCATCTGTGGAGAGAGAAGCAGAATTAATGTTTCAGGTCTGTGAACTTGGACAAGTTAACTCTGCTTCTCTCTCCACAGATGCTGCCTGACCTGCTGCATTTCTGCAGCACTGCCAGATTGACAGCAGCCCCACTCTTCAGTAGTCAGGTAAGTATTTCTTTGACAGCTGTCAGGAAGCAGGTGCTGGGGCGCTTAAAATAGGACCCCAGCACCTGCTGCGCAACTGTCAAAAAATCTCTCACTGCGCCAAAAGTCCCGCCTCTCCCCACGTTATATTGGGGGGGAGGCTCGGCACAGTGATGCTAATGAGCACCCATGCGTAATTTTGCGGGGGCTCTGTGGCGGCCGCTAAATGCAGGTGCCGTGCTGAGTTCAAAGCGTGCCACTGTGGATGGTGACGCCCCAGTAAAATTCAGCCCGCTGTGTGAGATTTTGGCTTAGACTCTTCAGCTCTTTCAGGTTTTAAATATTGATCCTGGCAGGTTACCAGGAGTGTTCTTCCACTGGAGCCAACTTAAAAAAAGCAATAAAGTTTGAATTGGTAGTGGTTGTGAGGCAGAATCTGCCTCCTCCTGAGGTCCCCAGCATCACAGATGCCAGTCTTCAGCCAATTCAATTTACTCCCCGTGATATCCAGAAATGGCTGAAGGCATTGGATACAGCAAAGGCTATGGTCCCTAACAACATCCCAGCTGTAGTACTGAAGACTTGTGCCCCAGAGCTAGCCGTGCCCCAACCAAGCTGTTCCAGTACAGCAACAACCCTGGCATCTACCCGACAATGTAGAAAAGTGCCCAGGTATGTCCTGTCCACAAAAGCAGGAGAAATACAATCTCGCCAATTACCACCGCATCAATCTACTTTGAATCATCAGCAAAGTGATGGGAAGTCTCATTAACAGCGCTATCATGCAGCAGTTACTCAGCAAGAACCTGCTCACCGATGGTCAGCTTAGGTTCCGCCAGGACCACTCAGCTCCAGATCTCATTACAACCTTCATCCAAACATGGACAAAAGAGCTGAACTCAAGAGGTGAGGTGAGAGTGACTGCCCTTGACATCAAGGCAGCATTTGACTGAGTCTGGCATCCAGGATACCTAGCAAAAGTGAAGTCAATGGGAATCAGGGGAAAACTCTCCATTAGTTGGAGTCATACCTAGTACAAAGGAAGATGGTTGTCATTTTTGGATGCCAAATATCTAAGGCCCAGGACATCACTGCAGGAGTTCCTTAGGATAGTGTCCTAGGCCAACCATCTTCAGCTGCTTCAACAATGACCTTCACTCCATCGTAAGGTCAGAAGTGGGGATGTTTGCTAATGATTGCACAATGTTCAGCACCATTCACAACTCCTCAGATACTGAAGCAGTTCTTGTTCACATGCAGCAAGACCTGACAACATTCAAGCTTGCGTTGCTAATTGGCAATAACATTCACACCACACAAGTGCCAGGCAATGACCATATCCAACAAGAGGGAATCCAACCATCTCCCTTGACATTCAATGGCATTACATTCGCTCAATACCCCACCATCAACGTGCTGGGGTTACCATTTGTAGTGCTGTGCTGTGTTCTTATGTCTTCATTAAACGATAACTGTAGGCTTTATATTCAGATTCAACACAAACACTATTTATTATCTTACATATCTACATTGCATGAGCTCTAAGCTTTGCTCAGGATCAGGTCTTTACCACACTGGTGTGTGTATTCTGTCTGCAGGTCATGTGTGCAGAGCATCTCTCAAAATGGTGTCCCCTGCTTATATATGTATGATGATATCATCAGTTGCATAAGTCTCTTAAAGGAAAGGTTTCTTAAAGGTGAGGTCACCATTACACTAAATTATATTACCCCCTTCTTTTAGATTTAAAGTTTCCCCCTTTAAAGGTTAACAATTGCTCTCTCTAGCTATTTAATCGTGCATTACATTGAACAAAACTCAGTTGGACTGAAGTTTGAAAACTTGGAAAGAAGAGGATTCAGGCGCATCACTCTCAACAATAGACCTTTTTCTGCCTGGCTCCCATCATCAACGATGCATGATATAGTCTTTAAATCAGACAGGTAATCGATGAGGTTTCAATGACCTTCCTTGTGGATCTTGCAGTATCGAGCTTGGCTGTGCTTGATTGAGCTGAGCTGCTTCTTTAGATGTCGCAGGTGTGATGTCATTGAAGTTGTCTTTGTCACTGTCTTCTGGAAGTGTTTTAGCATTGACTCTTTTGAAGAAGATTACATTTATCTTCACAATATAGTTTCTTCTCTTCGCTATGATCATGCTTCCTTTTCTCTGAACTAACGTAAGCACTCTTGGGTCAAATGTGAGCTAACTTTCAAAGTTTTCTCTTGCTGAACCAGGACTTTGTCTCTTTTAAAGAAGAATCTTTTATCTCACTATCTTTTGCGTGTATCTGTCCGTCTGCACACGTCTTTATCCTCTGTTTTTGACTCTTGTCTCTATCCCTCAAGCCTACTGTTGAGTGCGTGTAGGGTTGTGTAGGTATGAATTGTGGCTGTGGATACTTCCTCTTGATGTCTCCTGTCTTCGAAGAGTTCTGTCCTCTGACGGTGTTAGTTGTGATCAGTTTCAATTCGCTGCCAGTTTCGAAACTTAGCAGATTTCCTTTGCTTGAGTCTACAACATGGAACTCAGTCTGACATGTGGACCCACGGGAGGATTTGAGAGTAACTTAGATCATCCCTAGGACTAGTAGAGGGGTATCTGATCCATAGGAGAAGATTTTAGATATAGGCTTATTCAATTGCAGTTTCTGTTTTCTCTGTAACTTGTGGAATGTCGGGGCATCCATTATGTTGACTGTTGCTCCTGAGTCAATTACTGCAAAGATAGTTGAATTGCCGATGAATACATCACACATGGGCAGGTGCTGGTACTTGTGGTTGTGAGCTACAAAAATCTTCTCTAGTGCTGCGACTATGTAATCTTCCTTCTGGCATTTAACTTTATTAATGTCTTCTGTAGTCTTCGGTTGGCATACTCTTGTGAAATGTCCCATTTTTCCACAGGCTTTACACTTCTTTCCTCTTGCTGGACAAGTTTTATAGTGGGGATATGCACCACCACAATGACTGCATGTTTGAACGTGATGTGATTATAATCTCTGTCTTGATCATCCTTGACATGTCTTGGACCTTTCTCTGGGTTTCCTCTGTGTCCTTGCGTTTGGTGGGTTTCTCTGGTGAAATCTTCCTCTTGAGGCATTCACAGATGTGTCAACAATCCTGACCTGGCCTCAGGAGTTTTTTGTCGTAGGTTATATGCCCCTTTTCCTTCTAAGACTTTGGCTTGTCTTTCGCTGGCTTCCAGTGTTCTGGCAATATCGAGTGACACTTAGCAAGTTTAACGATTAGCCCTCTCTAAGATCTTTTCTTCTTAGTCTTGGTGATTGGTAAGTCATAATGATCTGGGAGATGATTTCATTGTCCGCGTCTGTTAAGTTACAATTCTGGCTTAGACTTCTGAGTTTCGTCACATAGTGGTCATAGGGTCTCGCACTTATCTTGTTTTGCTTGTCTGAAGACATACATTTGAAAGTGAGGATTTGTCCTCCATTGAAAATATCTTGTTAGAGCATTCTTCACTGCATCATAATCATTGTCAGTTCCAGTGTCAGTGAGTATATCGAAGATATTGTTAATTTTTGGTTCAGCATAATGTAGGAGTAATGCTCTCTCGCTTTGCGGTGTATTGATATCGAGTGACACAATTAGGCATTCGAATCTTACGAGCAATTTGCTCCAGTGTGGCCCTGAGTTGCTGTCCATCTCTGTGAAAGCTGGAAAGACTGGCAATTGTTGCACATACATGGTGATTTTTTTTTTGCTTAAATCTGGAATTGTCAATGCAAGTCTTTTGTATGTTCCTGGGTTGTCTGTGTGGTTCGCCATCCCGTAAAGCCTTTTTTTTCTGTTCCAACTCAGGTTTTCTCTCTTTTCCAGTCCATGTTTTCTCTCTGATCCAGTCCTGGTTTCCTCTCAACTTTTTTGTTTACCCCTGTGTTTGTTTGTTGCCCTTGGATGCTTCTGAGCCTTGTCTTTTTTTCTCTTTTATTTCCACGTTGCCAGAAAAAAAATTTGTGTTGTGCTGTGTTCTTAAGGCTTCATTAAATGATAGCCTCAGGCTTTATATTTTGATTTAACATAGACACTATTTATTATCTTACTTATCTACATTGCATGAGCTTTACATATTGCTCAGGTCCAGGTCTTTTCCACGCTTGTTTGCATGTTCTATCTGCAGGGCATGTGTTCAGTGTGTCACTCAAAATGGGGTCTCCTCCTTATTTTGATGTCATCAGTTGCATCAGTGACCTGGTCTCTTAAAGATAACGTTTCTTAAAGGTGAGGTCGCCATTACACTACTTTACACCATTGGCCAGAAACCTAACTGGACCAGCCATATAAATACTGCAGCTACAAGAGAAGGTCAGAGGCTGGGAATTCTGTGCTGAGGAACTCACCTCCTGACTTCCCAAAGTGTGCCCACCATCTACAAGGCACAAATCCAGAGTGTGATAGAATACTCTCCACTTGCCTGGATGGTGCAGCTCCAACAGCATTCAAGACACTCACACCATCCAGGACAAAGCAGCCCGTTTGATCAGCATCCCATCCTGCACCTTAAACATTCACTCCCTCCACCACAGGCGCATAGTGGCAGCAGTGTGTACCATATACAAGATGCATGTCAGCAACTCACCAAGCCTCCTTCGATAGCACCTTCCAAGCTCACAACCTTTACCACCTAAAAGGATAAGGGCAGCAGATGTATGGGAACACCACCATTTGCAAATTGCCCTCCAAGCCACACAGCATCCTGTGATTCTATGACCTGGATCTATATTGCCGCTCCTTCACTATGGCTGGCTCAAAAACCTGGAACTCCATCCCGAACAGCACTCTGGATGTACCCGCACCAGATGGACTGCGACAATTCAAGAAGGTGGCTCACCACCACTTTCTCAAGGGCAATTAGGGCTGGGTAACAAATGCTGACCTTGTCAGCGATGCTCACAATCCATGAAATAATTTTTAAAATCACGTTTGTGATTCCAACCCTGTTCAGGCTTTGCTTATGGCTTATTATAATTTCATATTTATTGCTTTTTTGAGGGACTTATTCAAACATAGTTTTGTTGAACAGTAAGTACCAATGCCATTGAGGTTACTCACTGGAAAGAATTATCGAGCTTTCAGACGAGATATTAAACTAAGGTTCGCTCTGCCTGCTCAGGTGGACGTAAAAGATCCCATAGCACTAATTTGAAAACGAGCAGGTTAGTTACCCCTGGTGCCCTGGACAATATTTATCCCTCAATCAACATCACAAAAACATTTCTGTTTGTGGCAGCTTGCTGTGTACAAATTGGCTATCATGTTTCCTGTATTACAACAGTGACTACATTTCAAAAATACTTCATTGGCCGTAAATTGCTTTGGGACATCTGGTGTTCGTGAAAAGCACTTTATAAATGCAAGTCTTTCTTTCAAATTGTGAGGAATCTAAATTAATCTGGAGAGCTGAAATGACCCAATTGTTGAAGTACTCTGTGCTTAACTGACCACAGACATCATTCTCAGACTGTCAGGCATAACAGCCCTTTGGAAAGTTTACACTGCAATCAGAATTTCTGAGAAATGTAGACAGGGGCATCTGGAAATCAATCTGAAATTTGTAACCAAAATTTTCGACATCATGACAAATCAAGTTGACTTTTTCTGAATGAATGAAAACCACACTGTTAGAAGAAAATCAAATAAATATGATTAGTATAGGAAGAGAAAGGGCTGGATTTTGTATCCAGCCCGACATTGGGTTCTGTGGTGAGGGTGGGGGGGTGCCGGAGAATTGGAGTGGCAGTGGCCGCCACAGAACCTGGCGTCGGGATTGCTGGACCCAAACCTCCCAGGGGGCGGGATAGGCCGACGTCAGCCTTACTGCCCAGAGTAAGTGGCCTATTGACGGCCAATTAAGGGCCTCTTCCCGCCGCCGCTGGGATCTTACCACTGGTGGGCATCCGCCACACGGGGAGGACACCTTGGAAAATGGGCGCCCTCCCTTCAGGCTTGCAGTGCGGATCCCTCCTTCGTGAGCAATTTGTGGCCCATGGAGGATGCCCCCCCACCAGGAACCACAGTACCCCCCAGGACACGCCTCCCCCTGGACCGAACACCCAGTCCCCTTCCCCCCGCACCAGGGCCTTCCAGACCAGCCCCGGCAACCCCGCCTCATCTACCTCGTGTCTGGTGTTCCAACGCTGGGCCTGGGTCCAAGGCCTCTGCAGTACAGGCAGTGGCCATCGTTCCCAGTGACGCTGCGGATACTGTTGAGCTGCCAGCCCTCTGACTGGCCGGCAACTCTTCGGGGTGGGATCCCCATCTCTATTAAGTGTTTAAAGGGACAGGGATCCCGACTCCTTAAACTTTGCTGACCAAAGACCGGAGGATCGCTCCCGGGTCCTGAAAAAGTGCAGAAGCGGGGTTCCCCCCAACCTTTCGGCCTGGTGCCTGGACCCCTGCCTCCTGCACAAAATCCAGCCCAATGTATTAAAGTGTACAACCTTTATCTTTGCTCAAACATCATGAAAATGCAAAACCATTCCTTCCCTTATATGCCACAATTTACAGAACACTATTTGATCTAAGACTAGCAGCGATATCAATGTTCTCAATCTACTACTCTATTTGCACCCCAACACCTGGTTCGTCTCTTTCATTCCATGTTTACTGACCTAGGGAAAGTAATCAGATACAGCAGAAATTGAGAAGAACATTGATTAGGCTTCAGATTAACTTAAAATTCCTTTTTTAATAAAAAGTGTTCAGTGCCCCCAATCTTTTTCCATAATTAACGATTAGTGAACAACATTGACTTCTCAGAAATAGTACGATTCAAAGCTTGTAATTTTGTAAATAAGTCACTCAAAGCCGTTCTTCTCTCCTACTTTTATTTGTTCAGTAGGAATTTTGAGCACTGTTATAAATGTGATAACAAAAAAATTACCTTGTTGTTCTGAGCATGTAATCCTCTGCTTTTCACAAAAAGACCATTCTTGTCTGCTGAGCTGAAATTTCTGGTTGACATATTCAGGCAGATGTTGCTAACGTAATACCTGACATGAATAAATTGCTGGATTTTTGATTGCAGTGGCATGAAAGTGGAAAGTGTCGGACAGCAAGTCAGGTGTTTGTTGCATATGGCTGGATCCCTGTTTGATTTTATCAGCCCTTAACCTTCCAGGCAACATTTTGGGCCAGCCCGTAATGCTCTTACATATTCAATGTGAGAGCTCTATTTCCATATGTAAATTCATGCAAATTGTATTTAAATTAGACTGTGCAGAAAATGTGCTGTGCATTCAGCTCCCCCATAGAAAGTTGGTAATGAAGGTTCAACACATCCTGGACTTTGAGGATGTTAGTTGTTAAAGCTTAAACTGTAGTATTTCAACAGATGTTGTGATAGCTGGATTCATGATTGCTTGTTTGCTGGTTTTTGCTACAATCAAAAGAGGGAACATGGGAATTTCTATGACCATCCATCTCGCTTTGTGTTTTAAGGAGAGGATGGAAGGTGGGGCGTGTTCACTTACATTGGAGGTGCACTTACATCATCCTTACTCCTGCAGCCCACAGAAAGATTCAGGCACAATTAGCTTGGAATGTCCAAGAACAACCGCTTTTGCAGACTCCCCTTCAACAGGAACAGTTGGGGTAGTGCCATCTCCTGAAACCTGTCAACAGACAACCGCCCACAGGCCTGGAATAGCCTCGTCATTCCCACAGCCTTGAACTTTTAATCCTTAGACTCATTTCCAAGCTATCGCAGGGAACAGTGACAGCATGAGTCAATCTGCAATGCACTGATGCATCAAAGAGGTTTGACAGGAGAAACACTTTCATTATTTTCCCATGAGAAACTAGCAGCCGATTGAGAAGGTGCCACAACTCATCCACTTGCAAAATTCCCCAAAGCTCAAGGCTTTATTAATAGCATCCATGCAGCCACCTGGATCCATACAGAGTCCTAAATCTTGAACAAGCTCTAGAGAGTTCCACTCCATCAGTATCCAAGTGGTCAATGACCAGCAACAAGGAATATACAGGTGAACGCCCACCTCTCTTGCAAGTCATGATTATTTTATTTTGAGGAATCCTATGTCCGGATTATTTGAAGGAATAACCAGACTGGAAGGATGACTCATAGGTCTCAAAGGCTATCCTCTCATGACACCATTGCAATAGCCAGGAAGACTGAATGAACCCACATACAATGAGGATTATGCTACATTAGGAGTAGTATCCTAAGCATCTTGATGCAGTGTTTCTGACACCTGGACAGATTTATTACAGTGCATCTCCACCAGAGTCTCCAAAATCATTATTGTCCCCTTCATGCCATATAACTCTGTAATCCATACAGGCCTGGCAACAGAGCAGGTGGAGGAGGCCCAATTGCATCCAAGGGCATATCAGGACCCTGGCAACGACTCTGAAGATACTCCTGCTGAAACACCTCAATAGACAGACTCTCATAGACAAGGCTTTCAGTTAAGTACCTCACCTGCACAATGCCATAATAGTTCTCACCAATTATACACAATAGCCAATAATACGATAACCAACAATTTCTGCTGCATTAACTCAGCTGTCCTTCAATCTGCTGTTATCTTGCACTGCACTATCTGAGAAAACTCTGAAATTTTTTAAAAATTAAGTATAGTAATATCTCATGCCCAATATATGATCAATGTTTGTGCTATTACTGAATTATTACCCTGGTGCTTCCCTTTAGTAACATTGTCTATTGTATATCTCCAAAGCCTGTTCTAGTGCTTCTCCTAGATCCTTTCCCAATAGGACTTGCAAGTGAGATGGCTCTTTTGTCCATCAATAATTTTTTGTTTGCCACAGTGGTCACTTCCCTTAAATTAGCCACCTTCCCTTGAACTAGATTTCCCACCACCTGTCGCCTGTTGAATGAGTTCTTGGCAGCAGGTATAATCTATGATACAAACTCACACTTGGAAGGCCTAATTTTAACTCTGTATAAGAGAATGGGTATTGAGTGAGTTAAAATTGGGCCTTGATTATAATTGTGGTAATGCAAAAAGAGCAGTTAGGACCAGCGATTCCCGGTTCAAATGCGCACAGAATTCTAAATGTATGAGTTCTGCAACCTCAATGTAGAATGGTAAAATATTGGCCAAGACTTTTTCTGCCAAAATAATGGCAAGTTTAATGGTGCTTGCTGTTATTAATATGTAAAATCATCCAACTTGTGGTGAGAAAGACATACCCCATGAATTGTGAAGTCCAACAATTTACAGGTCAAAAAAGGTTCGGGCTGATGGGTAAGGGAATAAATCTAACTAATGGGGCATGCTGTGATATGCAAATCCTGAGCTATTGTTTCAATGAATCTGTTAGATAACAACAACAACATATATTTATTTAGCACCTTTAACATAATAAAACATTCCAAGGTGCTTTACAGGAGCATTATAAAACAAATTATGACACCAAGCCACAAAGGAGATATTAGGTCAGATAACGAAAAGAGGTGAGTTTTAAAGAGTGTCTTAAAAGAGGAAAGCAGGATCCAAAAAGAGAACATTTCAGAGCTTGAAGCTTAGGTGACTGAAAACACAGCTTCTCGGCAGTTGGGCGGCGCCGTACCACCTATCCTTCGTGGAGCAGTTTCTGCGGAAAAACACCTTTGACCACCGGTCCATCAGGCAGTGGTCTGCACGGAATGTCCTCAAGGCCCTACGGGAAAAGGAAACGGTGGATCCTGTCGGATGGTTCCCCGAGCAGACCGTCAAAGTCATTTGGCGGAATGCCTCATCACCAGAACTTTCAAACAAGCACCAAGACGTAGCTTGGCTGGTGGTGAGAAGGGCCCTCCCCGTCAGATCCTTCATGCACACCCGAAGTCTCGCCCCCTCCGCACAGTGCCCCCGCGTTGGCTGTGGTGGGGAAGAGACGGCCGCCCACCTCCTCCTGGAATGTTCCTTTGCAAAGCAGGTGTGGAAAGAGATGCAGTGGTTTTTGTCAAGGTTCATCCCAAGCAGCTCTGTAACACAGGAGTCTGTGCTCTACGGGCTGTTCCCAGGGACGCACACCGAGACAAACATCAACTGCTGCTGGAGGACTATCAATTCGGTGAAAGACGCCCTTTGGTCTGCCCGGAACTTGCTGGTCTTCCAGCGCAAAGAGTTGTCCACCACCGAGTGTTGCAGACTGGCACATTCCAAGGTCCAGGACTACGTGCTGAGGGATGCACTAAAGCTTGGGCAGCCGCAGCAAAGGCTCAATGGGGAAAGACCACAGTGTAAGGTTCCCCCACCAAGCTGGACTGAGGGGCTGGATCAATGGGAAACCCCTCGAACTGTATCGTTAATATTCTCAATTGCTGTAAATGTAAAACTGTAATTGACATGACAATTGTGAAACGGAAGGGTTGGGAAGAAACTCATGACAGTATAGAAGGAAACTGATCTCCCTTGCAATGTTTGCATTTTTTGGTGCTGTTTGGAAACTGTTTGGCAATGTAATTTTTACAGATTTTTATGAATAAAGTATATTTTGGAAATAAAAAAAAAAGAAAACACAGCTTCTCGGCCTTTTGGCTAAGATCAAGTGTAGTATCTTTTCTTATCAGTGCTTATTTGATTGAGAAGAGACCATGATCATTGCCTTTTGATCCTGGGGAAGCTTTGAGTAAAATGGCTATAACCAATTTTCGAGCTTCGGGCCAGGGAGTGCGCAACACCTTTCGGGTGGTCGTGAAGGACAAGGAAGGAGATGCACCGGTCGATCGCACCTTCTTCATCAAGAAAATTCTCTTCGATTGCTGCGGATTTCAAGCGACGGACGTCTTCTGCCTGCAGGATTTCCCCAGCAGTGGATACTTCGACGTGACGTTCCGGAACGTGGCGGGATGCATCAAGTTCCTGAAGGCGTTCAAGGAGAAAGGGGACCGGGCGCCACTGTCGATCCTCACAGCGGAGCCACTCTTCACGCTTCCGTTACAACGGGACCGGGTGGTGACGATTCACCTCGACAACCCCCATGTTCCTGTGGTGGATGTACTCACCTTTCTCGCCAGGTACGTCGAGGTGGCCGGCAGCAGCACTGATGTCAAGGACCCCTTTGGGATCTGGACCAGTAAGCGGCAGGTCAAGGTGACCTTGAAGGTAGATCCCAGTGGAGCCATCATCCACCCTCCCTCCAGCTTCGCTATCGGGGGAAGTCGAGGCTTCTTGGTCTACGCTGGGTAGCCCAGAGTTTGCCGCACCTGTGGCAAATCTGGTCACATGGCAGCCAACTGCAGCACGGTTGTTTGCAAGAACTGCAAGGAGGAAGGCCATCAGACCAAGGACTGTAAGCAGACTAAGTGTTGCAACTTGTGCGGTGCGGCAGGCCATCTCTACAAGACCTGCCCCAAACGTTGCCTCAGCTATGCTCAGGCGGCAAGGTCCAAGGAAAGGCCGGGAGAAGGTTCGACGAAGGCGTCCGCTGTTCGAAAGGAGACCAGCAACCTTCTCCGCAGTGAGGAACTTCAACCTGAGAAGGAAGGGGAGGCAGCTGAAACCAACGACCCAGCACCTACCCAGCGCCCGGAAACCCCTCCTCCACAGACAGAATCAATGGAAGAGGAGGCAGCAGATGGACAAACAGGTCAGTGGCAAGTGGTCCAGAGGAAAACCACAAAGAAAAAACATCCCAAAGCCACCACCCAAACCAGTGGCAAGAGGAGGCTCTCTTCTGAATCAGACTGCAACAACTCCTCTTCACTGGATGGGGAAATGCTGGAATGACAGCCCCTTCAAAAGAGGCGGCAGAACTCCGAGATGGATGATAAAGCATCCCAGCCCCCGAGCACTGGAAACTGTGATGGGCCCGGCGTGCCCCAACCCCAATGCCCCACACGTAATGACGTGGCCAACGCATCTCAGCTCCGGGACACAGGGAGCAAAGACACGTCTGGCGCACCTGAGCTCCGGGAGACCGGGAGCTGTGATGTTTTCGAGGAGGAACAGATGGAAGCAGCTGAAGACAACCCAATGCTCTCTGCCTACAAGACCCCCCCGATGTCACCCGAGCGGCACAAGCCCTGCATGAAAAATCAGGAGGGGTTTCTGAGCCCAACCAACGTGAAACTGCTTGCGCACACGATGGGTATGCAGGAACATCCCGAAGGACTGGGACTAGCGAGGACAAATGGTATGGGAAGCAACAACTAATTTTTAGTAAAAAATGGGTGTAAGAATTGCTTCCATTAATGTGCGTAGCATTAAATCTACTACGCGATGTGTTTCAACCTTGGATTACCTTGCCTAGGTCAAAGCTGACCTACTGTTTCTGCAGGAGTGTGGAATACCACACCTCAGCACCTACAGGCAGTGGTCGCGATGGTGGTCCCACGGGCCATCGATCTGGTCGGGGGGTAATGACTGCCGTTCCTCCGGCCTGGGTATTCTGCTGCGGGGAGGTAACTTCACCATCTCCGAAGTTAAGGAGGTGGTGGGCGGCCGCCTCCTCGTAGCAGACGTGATGTACAACAACGCTCCGCTCCGGTTGATCAACGTGTACGCCCCGGTACAACGCAGCGAGCGGCTGACCGTCTTCCAGCAGCTCCCACTGCTGCTGGCGACGTCCAGGCCGGTCATCCTAGGCGGTGACTTCAACTGCATCATCGATGCGGCTGGACGATCCGGCAGTGACGACAGCAAACTGGACGCTACGTCCAGATTCCTAATAGAAACAGTTAAAGATGCCAAACTGCACGACGTCTTCAGCAAACCTGCAGACGGAGCGCAGCGCAGATACACATGGTCAAGATCGGACGGGTCTGCCCGTTCCAGGATTGACTTCCTGTTTGTGTCCCGTGCTGTCACGGTCGGATCCACCGACGTCAAGCCGGTGTTCTTCTCCGACCGCTGCCTCTTACTGGCCGACTGTCACTTACAGGACGACCAGCGGGTGGGCAGAGGGACGTGGAAGCTCAATGCGACACTGCTGACCCCAGAGAACGTTGAGGAACTCAAAAGGGATTACAATGGTTGGAGGACCATGAAACCCCTCTTTGAGTCTCCAGTTCACTGGTGGGAAGCGATTAAGGAGAACATCAAGAGGTTCTTCATCCACAAAGGTGTTCAGAAGGTGAGAGAGAGACAGAGGGAAGTGTCCTGACTCCAGAAAATTATGCCAAATCTACTCCGGTTGCAGTCAATGGGGGTTGAGGTCAAGGAGGACCTCCAAGAGGTGAAGAGCCAGCAGGCCTCGCTCTTTGCCAAGGAGGCCTCCAAGATCATCTTCCGGTCCAGAGTCCGCTCCATCGAGCAGGATGAGACGTGCTCGCGTTACTTCTTCCAAAAGGTACACACAGAGAGCTCTGTTATCAGCAGCCTGAAGGAAGAAGATGGCTCGGTAACGTCTTCGCAGTCCGACATACTAAGGATCAGCAAATCCTTTTATGCTGGGCTGTATGACGCGAAGCCCACAGACAGCAGAGCCTCCCAGTCCTTCCTGTCATCTATCACAGAGGTCTTAGATGACAGCAGGAGGGAGAGACTGGACAAGCTGCTAACTCTGGACGAGCTGACAAAGGCCGTCGAGTCTTTCGAGACGAGTAAAACTCCCGGGAGCGACGGCTTACCGGTCGAGTTGTACTCGGCCCTGTGGGACTGGGTCGGCCCGGACCTGCTGGAAGTATACGAGAGTATGCTCCTGGCCGGCAGCATGTCAGAATCCATGAGAAAAGGCATCATCACCCTCATTTACAAGCAGAAGGGGGAGAGGGCAGAAATCAGAAATTGGCGACCCATCTCACTGCTTAATGTTGATTACAAGATTCTGTCCAAAGTCATAGCCAGTCGAGTCAAGTCTGCTCTGGAGTTGGTGATTCACCCCGATCAGACCTGTACTGTACCCGGCAGAAAGATCTCTGATAGTCTCGCGCTACTCAGGGATACGATCGCCTACGTACGGGACAGGAGGGTGGACACCTGCCTCATCAGCCTGGACCAGGAGAAGGCTTTTGACAGGATATCGCACACCTACATGATGGACGTGCTTTCCAAAATGGGGTTTGGGGAGGGAATCTGCAATTGGATCCAACTGCTCTACACAAACATCAGTAGCGCAGTCTCAATCAACGGGTGGGAATCTGAAAGTTTCCCGATCAAATCTGGAGTCAGACAGGGCTGCCCTCTGTCCCCGGTCTTGTTTGTTTGCTGTATTGAACCCTTTGCTGAGTCTATTAGGAAGGATGCGAGCATAAGAGGGGTGGCAATCCCAGGCAGTGGAGGCACTCAGGTCAAAACCTCCCTGTACATGGATGACGTCGCCGTTTTCTGCTCGGATCCGCTGTCCGTGCGCAGACTGATGAGCATCTGCGACCAGTTCGAACTGGCCTCGGGAGCCAAAGTTAACCACGGCAAGAGCGAGGCCATGTTCTTTGGCAACTGGGCTGACCGATCCTTTGTCCCCTTCACCGTCAGGTCAGACTACCTGAAGGTGCTGGGGATATGGTTCGGAAGGGCCGGGGCGTGCACCAAAACATGGGAGGAGCGAGTAGCCAAAGTACGACAAAAGTTGGGCATGTGGGGGCAGCGATCTCTCTCCATTGTGGGTAAGAACCTGGTCATCAGGTGCGAGGCGCTCACGTTGTTGCTGTACGTGGCGCAGGTCTGGCCCATACCCCACTCCTGCGCCGTGGCAGTCACCCGAGCCATTTTCCGCTTCGTCTGGGGATCTAAAATGGACCGGGTCCGGAGGGACACGATGTTCAAATCTCTGGACAAGGGCGGGAAAAATGTACCCAACGTGGCCCTCATCCTGATGATCACCTTCGTGTGCGGCTGCATCAAGCTGTGTGTAGATCCCCAGTCCGCAAACTCCAAGTGTCACTACGTGCTGAGGTTCTATCTGTCCCCGGTGTTGCGAAGGATGGGCCTGGTCACATTGCCGCGGAACGCTCCATGCAGTTGGGCGGTGCCGTACCACCTATCCTTCGTGGAGCAGTTTCTGCGGGAAAACACCTTTGACCACCGGTCCATCAGGCAGTGGTCTGCACGGAATGTCCTCAAGGCCCTACGGGAAAAGGAAACGGTGGATCATGTCGGATGGTTCCCCGAGCAGACCGTCAAAGTCATTTGGCGGAATGCCTCATCACCAGAACTTTCAAACAAGCACCAAGACGTAGCTTGGCTGGTGGTGAGAAGGGCCCTCCCCGTCAGATCCTTCATGCACACCCGAAGTCTCGCCCCCTCCGCACAGTGCCCCCGCGTTGGCTGTGGTGGGGAAGAGACGGTCGCCCACCTCCTCCTGGAATGTGCCTTTGCAAAGCAGGTGTGGAAAGAGATGCAGTGGTTTTTGTCAAGGTTCATCCCAAGCAGCTCTGTAACACAGGAGTCTGTGCTCTACGGGCTGTTCCCAGGGACGCACACCGAGACAAACATCAACTGCTGCTGGAGGACTATCAATTCGGTGAAAGACGCCCTTTGGTCTGCCCGAAACTTGCTGGTCTTCCAGCGCAAAGAGTTGTCCACCACCAAATGTTGCAGACTGGCACATTCCAAGGTCCAGGACTACGTGCTGAGGGAAGCACTAAAGCTTGGGGCAGCCGCAGCAAAGGCTCAATGGGGAAAGACCACAGTGTAAGGTTCCCCCACCAAGCTGGACTGAGGGGCTGGATCCATGGGAATCCCCTCGAACTGTATCGTTAATATTCTCAATTGCTGTAAATGTAAAACTGTAATTGACATGACAATTGTGAAACAGAAGGGTTGGGAAGAAACCCATGACCGTATTGAAGGAAACTGATCTCCCTTGCAATGTTTGCATTTTTTGGTGCTGTTTGGAAACTGTTTGGCAATGTAATTTTTACAGATTTTTATGAATAAAGTATATTTTGGAAATAAAAAAAAACACAGCGACATCCTCAGACAGAATCAATGGAGGAGGAGGCAGCAAATGGACAAACAGGTCAGTGGCAAGTGGTCCAGAGGAAAACCACAAAGAAAAAACATCCCAAAGCGGAACCCAAACCAGTGGCAAGAGGAGGCTATCTTCTGAATCAGACTGCAACAACTCCTCTTCACTGGACAGGGGAGTGCTGGAACGACAGCCCCTTCAAAAGAGGCAGCAGAACTCCAAGGAGATGGAAGATTAAGCCACCCAGCCCCCGGGCACTGGAAGCTGTGATGGGCCCGGCGTGCCCTAACCCCAAAGTGCCACACGTAACGACGTGGCCAACGCATCTCAGCTCAGGGACACCGAGAGCAAAGACACGTCTGGCGCACCTCAGCTCCGGGAAGCCGGGAGCAGTGATGTTTTTGAGGAGGAACAGATGGAAGCAGCAGAGGATAACCCAATCTTTGCTGCCTACAAGTCCCCCCCAATGTCACCCCAGCGGAACAACCCCTGCATGAAAAACCAGGAGGGGTTTCTGAGCCCAACTATTGTGAAACAGCTTGCTCACACAATGGGTATGCAGGAACATCCCGAAGGACTGGGACTAGCAAGGACAAATGGTATGGGAAGCAACAACTAACTTTAAAAAAATGGGTGTAAAGATTGCTTCCATTAATGTGCGTAGCATTAAATCTACTACGCGATGTGTTTCAACCTTGGATTACTTCGCCAAGGTCAAAGCCGACCTACTGTTTCTGCAGGAGTGTGGAATACCACACCTCAGCATCTACAGGCAGTGGTCGCGATGGTGGTCCCACGGGCCATCGATCTGGTCAGGGGGTAATGATTGCCGTTCCTCCGGCCTGGGTATTCTGCTGCGGGGAGGTAACTTCACCATCTCCTAAGTTAAGGAGGTGGTGGGCGGTCGCCTACTCGTAGCAGACGTAATGTACAACAACGCTCCGCTCCGGTTGATCAACGTGTACGCCCCGGTACAACGCAGCGAGCGGCTGACCGTTTTCCAGCAGCACCCACTGCTGCTGGCAACGTCCAGGCCGGTCATCCTAGGTGGTGACTTGAACTGCATCATCGATGCGGCTGGACGATCCGGCAGTGACGACAGCAAACGCTATGTCCAGATTCCTAATAGAAACAGTTAAAGATGCCAAACTGCACGACGTCTTCAGCAAACCTGCAGGCGGAGCGCAGCGCAGATACACATGGTCAAGATCAGACGGGTCTGCCCGTTCTAGGATTGACTTCCTGTTTGTGTCCTGTCCCATCACGGTCGGATCCACCGACGTCAAGCCGGTGTTCTTCTCCGACCACTGCCTCTTACTGGCCGACTGTCACTTACAGGATGACCAGCGGGTTGGCAGAGGGACGTGGAAGCTCAATTCTACACTGCTAACCCCAGAGAACGTTGAGGAACTCAAAATGGATTACAAAGGTTGGAGGACCGTGAAACCCCTCTTTGAGTCTCCAGTTCACTGGTGGGAAGCGATTAAGGAGAACATCAAGAAGTTCTTCATCCACAAAGGTGTTCAGAGGGCGAGAGAGAGACAGAAGGAAATGTCCCAACTCCAGAAAAGTATGCAAAATCTGCTCTGGTTGCAGTCAATGGGGGTTGAGGTCAAGGAGGACCTCCAAGAGGTGAAGAGCCAGCAGGCCTCGCTCTTTGCCAAGGAGGCCTCCAAGATCATCCTCCGGTCCAGAGTCTGCTCCATCGAGCAGGATCAGACGTGCTCGGGTTACTTCTTCCAAAATGTACACAGAGAGAGCTCTGTTATCAGCAGCCTGAAGGAAGAAGATGGCTCAGTAACGTCTTCGCAGTCCGACATACTAAGGATCAGCAAATCCTTTTATGCTGGACTGTATGACGCGAAGCCCACAGACAGCAGAGCCTCCCAGTCCTTCCTGTCATCTATCACAGAGGTCTTAGATGACAGCAGGAGGGAGAGACTGGACAAGCCGGTAACTCTGGACGAGCTGACAAAGGCCGTCGAGTCCTTCGAGATGAGTAAAACTCCTGGAAGCGACAGCTTACCGGTCGAGTTGCACTCGGCCCTGTGGGACTGGGTCAGCCCGGACCTGCTGGAAGCATACGAGAGTATGCTCCTGGCCGGCAGCATGTCAGAATCCATGAGGAAAGGCATCATCACCCTCATTTACAAGCGGAAGGGGGAGAGAGCAGAAATCAGAAATTGGCGGCCCATCTCATTGCTTAATGTCGACTACAAGATTCTGTCCAAAGTCATAGCCAGTCGAGTCAAGTCTGCTCTGGAGTTGGTGATCCACCCGATCAGACCTGTACTGTGCCTGGCAGGAAGATCTCTGATAGTCTCGCGCTACTCAGGGATACAATCGCCTATGTGCGGGACAGGAGGGTGGACACCTGCCTCATCAGCCTGGACCAGGAGAAGGCTTTTGACAGGATATCGCACACCTACATGATGGACGTGCTTTCCAAAATGGGGTTTGGGGAGGGAATCTGCAATTGGATCCAACTGCTCTATACAAACATCAGTAGCGCAGTCTCAATCAATGGGTGGGAATCAGAAAGTTTCCCGATCGAATCTGGAGCCAGACAGGGCTGTCCTCTCTCCCCGGTCTTATTTGTTTGCTGTATTGAACCCTTTGCTGAGTCTATTAGGAAGGATGCGAGCATAAGAGGGGTGACAATCCCAGGCAGTGGAGGCACTCAGGTTAAAACCTCCCTGTACATGGATGACGTCGCCGTCTTCTGCTCGGTTCCGCTGTCTGTGCGCAGACTGATGAGCATTGGCAACCAGTTTGAACTGGCCTCGGGAGCCAAAGTTAACCACGGCAAGAGTGAGGCCATTTTCTTTGGGAACTGTGCTGACCGATCCTTTGTCCCCTTCACCGTCAGGTCAGACTACCTGAAGGTGCTGGGGACAACGTCGCCCTCATCCTGATGATCACCTTCGTGTGTGGCTGCATCAAGCTGTGCGTAGATCCCCAGTATGCAAACACTAAGTGTCACTACGTGCTGAGGTTCTATCTGTCCCCGGTGTTGGGAAGGATGGGCCTGGTTACATTGCCGCTGAACGCTCCATCCAGTTGGACCGTGCCGTACCACCTATCCTTCGTGAAAATGTTTCTGCGGAGAAACACCTTTGACCACCAATCCATCAGGCAGTGGTCTGCACAGAATGTCCGCAAGGCCCTACGGGAAAAGGAGATGATGGATCCGGTCGGATGGTTCCCCGAGCAGACTGCCAAAGTCATTTGGCAGAATGCCTCATCTCCAGAACTTTCAAACAAGCACCAAGATGTAGCTTGGCTGGTGGTGAGAAGGACCCTCCCCATCAGATCCTTCCTGCACGCCCGGAATCTCGCCCCCTTCGCACAATGCCCTTGAGGTGGCTGTGGTGGGGAAGAGACGGTTGCCCACCTCCTTCTGGAATGTGTCTTTGCAATGCAGGTGTGGAAAGAGAGGCAGTGGTTTTTGTTGAATTTCAATCCAAGCAGCCCTGTAACACAGGAGTCTGTGCTCTACGGGCTGTTCCCAGGGACGCACACTGAGATAAACATCAACTGCTGCTGGAGGACTATCAATTCGGTGAAAGACACCCTTTGGTCTGCCTGATACTTGCTGCTTTTCCAGCGCAAAGAATTGTCCACGACCGAATGTTGCAGACTGGCACATTCCAAGGTCCAGGACTACGTGCTGAGGGACGCACTAAAGCTTGGGGCAGCCGCAGCAAAGGTGCAATGGGGAAAGACCACAGGGTAAGGTCCCCCCACCAAGGTGAATTCAAGGGCTTGATCCATGGAAACCCCTCGGGCTGTATCCAGAAAATATGGGTTTGCTGCAAAAAGTACATGGCAAAAAGTACACGGAAGGGTTGTGAGGCAACTCACTCCTGTATTGAAGGAAACTGATCTCCTTCGCACTGTTTGTATTGTTGACTTGGTGCTGTTTTGAACTGTTTTGTAATGTATTTTTTACAGATTTTTATGAATAAAGTATATTTTGTAAATAAAAAAAGAAATCAGAAAGTTTCCCGATCCAATCTAGAGACAGACAGTGCTATCCTCTCTCGTCTGTCTTGTTTGTTTGCTGTATCAAACCTTTTAATGAGACCATTAGGAAGGATGTGGGCTCAAGAGGGGTGACAATCCCAGGCAGCTGAGGCACTCAGGTAAAAATCTCCCTGTACATGGACGACGTTGCTGTCTTTTGCTCAGATCTGTCAGCTCGCAGACTGATGAGTATCTGTGACCAGTTTGAACTGGTCTCGGGAGCCAAAGTGAACCGCGGCAAGAGCGAGGCCATGTTCTTTGGGAGCTGGGCTGACCGGGCCTTTGAGCCCTTTACCGTCAGGTCAGACTACCTGAAGGTGTTGGGGATATGGTTCGGAAGGGCTGGGGCGTGCGCCAAAACCTGGAAGGAGCGATTAACCTGGATATACCATAAACTGAGCATGTGGGGGCAGGGATCTCTCTCCATTGTGGGTAAGAACCTGGTCATCAGGTGCGAGGTGCTCACGTTGTTACTGTATGTGGCGCAGGTCTGGCCCATACCCCACTCCTGCGCTGTGGCAGTCACCCGAGCCATTTTCCGCCTTATCTGGAGATCCAAAATGGACCGGGTCTGGAGGGACACGATGTTCAAACCTCTGGATAAGGGCTGGCAAAATGTATCCACCGCACCCTCATCCCAATGACCACTTTCGTGTGCGGCTGCATCAAACTGTGCGTACAGCCCCAGTACGCAAACACCAAGTATCACTACGTGCTGAGGTTCCATCTGTCCCTGTTGTTGCGAAGGATGGGCCTGGTCACATTGCCGCGGAACGCTCCATGCAGTTGGGCGGTGCCGTACCACCTATCCTTCGTGGAGCAGTTTCTGCGGGAAAACACCTTTGACCACCAATCCATCAGGCAGTGGTCCGCACGGAATGTCCTCAAGGCCCTACGGTAAAAGGAGATGGTGGATCCTGTCGGATGGTTCCCCGAGCAGACCGTCAAAGTCATTTGGCAGAATGCCTCATCACCAGAACTTTTAATCAAGCACCAAGACGTAGCTTGGCTGGTGGTGAGAAGGGCTCTTCCTGTCAGATCCTTCCTGCACGCCCGGAGTCTCGCCCCCTCCGCACAATGCCCTCGAGGTGGCTGTGGTGGGGAAGAGACAGTTGCCCACCTCCTTCTGGAATGTGTCTTTGCAAAGCAGGTGTGGAAAGAGATGCGGTGGTTTTTGTCGAGGTTCATCCCAAGCAGCTCTGTAAAACAGGAGTCTGTGCTCCACGGGCTGTTCCCACGTACGCACACTGAGATAAACATCAACAGCTGCAGGAGGACCATCAATTCGGTGAAAGACGCTCTTTGGTCTGCCCGAAACTTGCTGGTTTTCCAGTGCAAAGAGTTGTCCACGACCGAATGTTGCAGACTGGCACATTCCAAGGTCCAGGACTACGTGCTGAGGGAGGCACTAAAGCTTAGGGCAGCCGCTGCAAAGGCTCAATGGGGAAAGACCACTGTGTAAGGTCCCCCCACCAAGCTGAACTGAGGGGCTGGATCCATGGAAAACCCCTCGGGCTGTATACACCAAATATGGGTTGGCTGTAAAATGTACATGGCATGAAAAATGGAATGGAAGGGTTGTGAGGCAACTCACTCCTGTATTGACGGAAACTGATTTCCTTTGCACTTTCCTTTGAATGTCAGCTTGGTGCTTTGTTGAACTGTTTTGTAATGTATTTTTTACAGATATTTGTGAATAAAGTACATTTTTGGGAAAAAAAAATTAAAATCAGGGATGCACAAGGGGCCAGAATTAGAGTCGCGTAGGTATCTTAGAGGGTTTTGTGGCTACAGGATATTACAGAGATAGGGAGGGACGAGGCCAAGAAGGGATTGGAAAGCAAGGATTAGAATTTTAAAATCAAGACGTTGCTTGACCAGGAGCCAATGTAGGTCAGTGAGCACAGGGGTGACAGGGGAACGGGACTTGGTGTGAGTTAAGACATGGGCAGCAGAGCTTTGGATGACCTCAAGTTTATGGAAGGTAGAATGTGGGAGACCAGCCAGGTGTGCACTGGAATAGTCAAGTCTAAAGGTCTTGAAGGCATGATGAGCTGAGACAGGGGCGAAATCGGGCAATGTTACGGAGGTGGAAATAGGTGATAACTGACCTCTCCTTTCAGCATCATCACAAAAGCAAATTCAATGCAAGCATAGCTGAATTACTAACAAAAGTCAATTGTATTTTTATTCTGGATCTGCTTTCCACAAACATTTCATAACATTCCAGGATAAAGATTCACATACAACACTTCAAGTCATAAAAAAGCAATGGAAGCGCATATGGTCTAACAAGCAGTTCATAACTGTCGCCTTCAGAGTAAACAAAAAAATGAGAAGATTTGCTTTAATTGTCAACATATCAATAGTATTTTGTTGAAGCAAGGCTTCTGCAAGCATGTCTAAATGTTACTTTGAGCTGAAACAACACCACAAATGCCGTAAGTACGGTAAAGAAGGTGCAAAAAAATTCATGAGCTTTGCCCCAATTGATCTTTCATTTGGCCTTTCACACTTGGAGTGTTCTCTTTGAACTAATCAAAACTCAGCATAGAATTGTGATAAGTTAATTGTTTTAATTACTTGATAAAAAAGTATAAAAATTCCAAATCTTAATTGATTCCCTCGTGCATGCAAAGAAGCCTTTGTTATTCTAGATCAATATCAGTGAGTGCAAAGTCACAGATCTCAATCTTCTATTTTTGTGGCAAGATCTATCAAAAGAGATTTAACTAATCCTAGCTTTTCAGCAGGGCATAGGAATTGGGCTCAAGCGTGATTAAGTCGTTTTCCTGTTTGTCCAAATAAGAATGGAATCCAACTTTATATAACATTATGAGACTTGACGACAATCTTCTTCAGGTCTCGATCAGATGCACAGCTTCCTGAGAATTAAGGGACAAAGAAGGGAAAAAAAATCAGTGATAACACAATGACAAAAATAATCTGGTTAGCACAAAGTGCTTTTGAGCCATAAGCTCTAAACCTTTAGAGAACAGCTGACAGATATGGCTTTCAACTGGGCTGTACAAAGTAGTGCTTTGTCTGTAATGAAATATTGTGTTGATCAGTGAAATAACTAGTGGGATAGTCAAAGCACTAAATCTCCACAAGCATGGTGCAGCCTCTTGGTTAAGTGTCCCCTCAATGTCCTGCACAGTAAGGTATTTGTATCTGTGGAATGATTCACCGGTTTATTCAACTCATATTTTTAGAAGTCAAATGAGTTAAGTTGCTCAGCTGGTGAGAAATGGCCACATATACATTTTGGTATATTTGAGTTTTTGAATTCTGATGAAAGGTCATCGTCCTGAAACATTAACTCTGATTCCTCTGGTCATTTTTTTTAATTCATTCATGGGATGTGGGCATCGCTGGCTATGCCAGCATTTATTGCCCATCCCTAATTGTCCTTGAGAAGGTGGTGGTGAGCTGCCTTCTTGAACTGCTGCAGTCCATTTGGGGTAGGTACACCCACAGAGCTGTTAGGAAGGGAGTTCCAGGATTTTGACCCAGTGACAGTGAAGGAGCAGCAATATAGTTCCAGGTCAGGATGGTGTGTGACTTGGAGGGGAACTTGCAGGTGGTGGTGTTCCCATGCATTTGCTGCCCTTGTCCTTCTAGTTGGTAGAGGTCGCGGGTTTGGAAGGTGCTGTCTAAGGAGCCTTGGTGCGTTGCTGCAGTGCATCTTGTAGATGGTACACACTGCTGCCACTGTGCGTCAGTGGTGGAGTGAGTGAATGTTTGTAGATGGGGTGCCAATCAAGTGGGCTGCTTTGTTCTGGATGGTGTCGAGCTTCTTGAGTGTTGTTGGAGCTGCGCCCATCCAGGCAAGTGGAGAGTATTCCATCACACTCCTGACTTGTGCCTTGTAGTTGGAGGACAGGTTTTGGGGAGTCAGGTGGTGAGTTACTCGCCGCAGGACTCCTAGCCTCTGATCTGCTCTGTAGCCACAGTATTTATATGGCTACTCCAGTTCAATTTCTGGTCAATGGTCGCCCGTAGGATGTTGATAGTGGGGGAATTCAGCAATAGTAATGCCATTGAATGTCAAGGGGAGATGGTTAGATTCTCTCTTGTTGGAGATGGTCATTGCCTGGCAATTGTGTGGCGCGAATGTTACTTGCCACTTATTAGCCCAAGCCTGGATATTTCATTGCTGTTTGTGGGAGCTTGTGGTACACAAATTGGCTGCTGCGTTTCCCCAATTACAACACCGACTACACTTTAAAAATTGATCGTAAATACTTTGGGCATCCTGAGGCCATGAAAAGTGATAGATAAATGCAAGACTTTCTTTCTTACAACCAGAAGCACTTTCAGGAGCACCTTGTTAAATCAGCACAAATTGTGGAGCAGAATACTGCGAGGTGAGCGACGATCATGCCAAATATTGTATCACGAATTCTAGTGTCAATTTTTTGATCCTGGCACTAAGGCAGTGGAGCTGGAGCATCGGGGAATGCAATATTGGACAACTTCACACTTGGTCAACAGCATGGGATTTTCTGGGGTCGTCCCTAATTCATTATTCATGTTGTGCTCCCAGCCGACATTGCAGCCAGTGCAGGAGAGGATCAAAAACAATGACAACTTGCATTTATATAGCACCTTTAATGTATTAAAATGTCCGAAGATGCTTCATAGAAGCATCATCAATCAAACTTTGACACAAACTGCTGAAATTTAAAGAGATAAGAACAAAAGAAAGCCCAGAGAGGAGAAAGACAATCAGGCCCAAAAAGCCTGCTCTATCCAAAGGCCACACATAATTCTTCTATTATTCTCACTCCTGCACCTACATTAGGGAACACTAATTTCCTTTCCCCAAATCTCCCTGCAAAATAAAGGTAAGTGACCCTCTTTTGGGGTCAAAAGATTTACAGCTTTTACAAAAGACTGCAAATTGATCTTTATCCTTTGCAGAAGACTAGCTGGTGTAAATTGATGGTAGTTAAAATACACATGGAAGTAAGAACTATCTATAGGTTGGTGATTGTCAGCACAGTGTGCAAACATCAGGGGACCAACTTCTACTTTCAGCACTGACACAAACCCGATGGTAGCAGATCTTCAAGCAGCAGAAAATTACCCTCTATTTTTGATGTTGAGTAAAGTGGCACTGCTGGTGTTAGAAGGGTTGCCTTGTTTGGCATTCTAGGATACCCTCTCTTGGAGATGATAATGCAGCATAGCTTCTAAAAACAACAGGTAAGATTCATTGCTAGAAGGGGCTAAGCATGCAGTGGGATTCCTTTGTAAATGTCAAGATTAAAGGATGGACAAATTGAGGGGTTGAAGATGATTAAAGGAATTGATAGGGTAGTTAGAAACTATTTTTTTCTGGTGGGGGAGTCCAGAACAAGGGAGTGTAACCTTAATAGTAGCGATTGACTGTTCAGGGTTGATGTCAGAACAATTCACCACAGAAAGGGCTGGATCTTGTTTCGGAGGCAGGGCTCCAGATGCCAGGCAGAAAAGGCGGGGGGAACCCCGCCTCTGCATTTTCGCAGCCCCCCGGAGCAATCCTCCGGTGTTTTTAAATGTAAGTTTCAGGAGGTGGGATCCCCGTCCCTTTAAAGAGAACCTGCAGCTCAGCAGTATCGGCAATGCCGCTGGGAATTGTGGCCACTACTGGTACTGCAGAGGCCTTGGACCCAGGCCCAGCACTGGAACCCCAGACCCAAGGTAACTGAAACAGAGTCGCTGGAGCCAGTCCGGAAGACCCCGTCGATGAGGGGGGGGGGGTGGTGGTCTTGTGGACTAGGGGGAGGGGGCTCCCGGGGGTGAATTGGTTCCCAATGGGGGGCCCTCCATGTGCCAAGAATTGCCCACGGACTAAGGACCCAACCCCAAGCCCACAGGGAGGCGACCTCGTATTACAAGGCATCCTCTCCACGTAGTGGAAGACCTCCCCCACCCCCCCCGCCTTTGCTAAGATCCCATCAGTGGTGGGAAGAGGCCCCTAATTGGCTGTTAATACGCCACTTAAGGGCCTCAATTGGCCTCTGGGTGAGAAGGCCATCATCGGCCTATCCCGCCCCAGGAAGATGTTGGATAGCGGGGAGGCAACAAGCCCCGCCAGACTCGTGTCATCCATCGTTTTACTCTGTGTCCCTCACCTCACAACCCACTCCTCCCCGCCCCCGCCACCTCCAATCTCACCTTGTGGTGGTCCCTAAAATCCAGCCCAAAAGGTAGTGGAAATCTGGAATGTTTTCCCCCAAAAAGCCATTGATGCAAGGTTAATTGAAAATGACAAAACTCAGATTGATAGATTTTTGTGAGGCAAGGATATTAAGGGTTACATAACCAAGGTGGTTACATGGAGTTCAGATAGATTAGCTGTGATCTAATTGAATGGTAGAACAGGCTTTAGGGGCTAAATGATCTATTCCTGTTCCCATGTTCCTATCAGGAAATCACAGGCTGGATTTTTGGCCCCACCCCCCCAGGATGGGGTCGGAGGCGGTAGGGGGAGGGTGTGGGGGGTTGCCCATTGAATCTTGACGTCTGGCGGGGGAGCGGAGGGCCCGTCACTGTCTTGTCGCCTAACGATTTTGCTGAGGGCAAGATAGGCTGATGACAGCCTTCCCACCCAGAAGCCAATTGAGGCCCTTGCGTGGCCTATTAATGGCCTCTTTCCGCCTCTGCTAATTTCTAACCAGCAACAGTGGTGGGGGGAGGGGCGGGCCTCCGCCACACAGTGAGAATGAATTGTAATACGAGACGCACTCCCTGCAGGCTTGGGGGGATCCGTCCTCCATCAGCACTATGTGGCCCACGGAGGACCCCCACAAGCAAAACCTCCACCACCCTGGTCCCCCTCCCCTTGGATTTCAAGCCCACCACCCCTCCCACCTCGCTGGGACTTCCAGACTGGCCCCGGCAACCCCTCCTCATTTGCCTGCGGTCCAGGGTTCCAGCACTGGGCCTGCGTCCAAGGCCTCCGCTCCCGGTGGGTCTGCCAATACTTCTGAGTGGCTGGCGATTGGCCAGCAGCTCATGGTGGCGGGATCCCCGTCTTTAAAGAGACAGAGATCCCGGCACCGGAAACTTCGCATCCAGAAAAGTAATCACACCGGTGGTGGGCGGGGTGTGCGTTAAGGCTGAGGTGGGGTTCTCCCCACCTTTACGTCCTGACGCTGGGAGCCCTGCCATCTCCACAGAATCCAGCCCCATGTGTGCTCACATTTACATGAAAAATCAACTTATTTAACTTAAGCTCTTACATAATATCTGTGTGTGGTGTGGGGGGGGGGGGGGGGGGGGGTGGTGTTTAACCTTAAATTGAAAATATTGCTATTATATTTCCATAAAGTAATGTGTGGGATTATGTGCTACTGAATTTCCCATCCCCTGCCTGCCTGAGTCGCGCTGATGGGAATGATCTCTCTTTAGTGCAGGAGTCATTCAGTCCTTTTCAATGCTGGAAACAACCCCAAGCTTGAGGACAGCAGCTTCTCCACACTAACTCAAATAACAGGTCTCACTAAATGTTATGCAAGGGTGGTCAATGGATTCTGATCCTTTCTATCATTTGCCAACCTACTTACACTGACTAGCCAAGGTATCAAGACAGACACAGTAGATGTAAAGTGATCCCATTGCTACAAAGATTAATCAAAATGACTTTAAAACTAACAGAAAAGTCAATGGGTCAACAGCATTAAAATCAAGTTCTCAACCCCTGAACTATGGGAAGTGCACATTTCATCCATGTCTGGACCCTAGTATACCTGTCCGGCTGATCCTCACAACCTTCCACTTTCATTAAAACCACATTTTAAAATTACTTGCAATGCCTTGGATTAAATACTTTGCTTTTAAAGACTTTGACAGTGCAGGTTAAGCAATTCTCCAAAGCTTACACAGCACCCAAAAAACCTTTTTATTAAAAAAAAAACTGTTGTTTATTAAAAAGAAAACAGAATAAGAGTGACTGCTCCATCACAAGTTCATAGACAGTTAGACACCCGTGGGCTAATTTGAAATCCTAACCACCTCCGGACAAAAACAAAGGAAATACTTTGCACGTAAAATAGCAAATGGCATCAAATGAAACCTGACACACCATGACAACTGTGCCTCAGGATCTTAAAAAATAAACATGTCATCAACACCCACAACATTTCAATAAATTATACACATCCTGTGATGAAATATAGAGTTCTGCATGTCAAGACAGAGAATGAAATCATCATCTAGAACAGCAACATCTCTTGGAGATTGACTGCCATCCTGACAGGTCATACTGGTGTGAGGAAATTAAGGTGCTGAGATTAATGGTTATTATGTGTAGACTAAGATCACAGGCTCCAGCTTTATTCAACATTGAAGACAAGCGTCATTGAATGAAGAAGTCAAAAAAAGGAAAGAATGGACTTTAGAGGTGCATCGATCGAGGCTTTGTAGGGACAGCCTGTGAGAGATGAACATTTAGATGACATGACTGTCTTTACCACTATAACAGGTTACAGTTTTGATCAGAAGATTTTCTTCTTAGTGTATGGCAAAAATGATCAGTGGTCCCTCTTCCTTTCAGGTACAAGAGACACCACCAAAGTGCCGGCAGCCTAACAAGTTCCTGAGTAAAGTAACAGCACACCAAGTGCTGTGGCCTGCCCACTGGAAACTCAACGTCACACCAGATGGAAGACCCAGAACTGGGACCTATGACATTAGTGAACCATGTCGTTAAAATCTCTTATTTTGTGTCAGCAACAGATATATTTACGAGCAGTCACCAAGGGGGAGCTTTAAAACACTGTGACCTTCCAGGCCTATCCCACACTAAATATCCTTTCTCTTAAATAGACCTTTCCCAGTCACAGACCTCGGATAGCCGACCTCACTGCCTCCCCATACACTGGAACTTGCAGCCAAGAAACAGACACCTGCAGCAAAATGCAGCTGTGTTTTCATTTCTCTGTCACATTGGACTGTTGCTGAACTCAAAATCATTTCATTTAGCTTATGAACTCAAATTACAAATTAGATGCAAAAATAAAAATTGGAAGCCTTACTGGAGGTTCAGTTTGATCAGGTCACACCTAGAACTAGTATTCAAAAACAAATAGTTTGGTCATTTTTACATTGCAGCTTGTGGGAGCTTGCTGTGTACATATTGGCTACCACACTTTCGATATTACAACAATGACTACATTTCAATAACTGTACCTCATTGGCTGTGCGGAACTTTGGAATAGCCTAAGATTTGAAAAGGCGCTATATAAATGCAGCTTTGTTTGTTCTTTTATTCATATCCATCAAGGATTGAGAACTAATATTCTATCTCGAGTGATTGTAAATGATTATTTTTTGATGGATAAGCAGTACAATCCTCTTCAAATTTTCATTTGCACCTTTAAATTCCCCTCCCCTCCTTTGGATTCCCCTTGGTACTCCCCATACTCACTCCTTTATCTTGCTGCTCCCCACACTCACTCCTTTATCTCACTACTTCCCACACTCACTCCTTTATCTCACTACTTCCCACACTCACTCCTTTATCTCACTACTTTCCACACTCACTCCTTTATCTCACTACTTTCCACACTCACTCCTTTATCTCACTACTTTCCACACTCACTCCTTTATCTCACTACTCTCCACACTCACTCCTTTATCTCACTACTCTCCACACTCACTCCTTTATCTCACTACTTTCCACACTCACTCCTTTATCTCACTACTCTCCACACTCACTCCTTTATCTCACTACTCTCCACACTCACTCCTTTATCTCACTACTCTCCACACTCACTCTTTTATCTTGCTACTCCCCAAACTCATTCCTTTATCTCGCTACTCCCCATGCTCACTTCTTTATCTCGCTACTCCCCATGCTCACTCCTTTATCTCGCTACTCCCCATGCTTACTCCTTTAGCTGGAAGAATATGATGGTCTGGGCGAAAGGCTTCTCCACAGTTGCTGTCATCACTGTTCCATGACAGGAGATGAGGCTTTTCTGGCATCAGTGTTGTGCTGCTCAGTTTTCCTTGCTTCCCTTTCTCCTCACCAAGATGGTGGACTGCTCTGCTGTGAAATGCTCCACAAGGCATGCCAGCCAAAATCTTGCATGAATCTTGGCCAATGAGAGAACACAAGATCAAGCAACAGATTGAGGCTGCAATTTCAAACTGCAATCCAATAGCCCAAGGCCAGCATTACACAGCAGCAGCACTAATGGCTAGTTACTTCAGTTAATATAGAGTGATGATTGAAGGCCGGCAAGTCCTACAGCAGACAACATGCCAGGGTTCTGTGGCTCTTTACTGAGAACAAAACCACCTCATTACTTGTCATTCAACAGCACCCTTCAGCCATACCTTTACTTCAGTGAATACCATTATAGTTTGGTCATTCTTACATTTAAGGTAAATACACATCCTCGTTAACATATACACACACTTTCATTATCACAGCTTTGGGTTTAATAAAATTCTGTTTGCTTATTCTGCTTTGTGTTTAGTTCATGAAGTGCTTTCTGCTGCTACATTACAGAGGGATGTGGCTAATGTACAGATGCAAAAGTTACTGCCTGGCCTATAATAGGTTTAAATGTCAGTATAAAAATAGGAAATGTTTTTAAATAGTCTTTTCTTACTCCTGCAACCTTCAGGCTTCTTTTATGGGAGGGAAGGTGGGGGAAGGCTGTGATTTTACTTGTGAGGTCTGAGGAGCACTTCTGCTCTTCCTAGTCCCACAAAGATAATTTTTTCACTTACTTCATCCTTCCCACCAGCTGCCAGTCTGCTCCAGCCTGGCAGTAAAGCCACGGTGACCTCCCTGCACAGATCCCAGTTAAAATATCATTGGCATCCAACTGACATCACAGGGCCCCTATTTGTATAAATTGGTCAGCTTCTTGCCCGCTTTAGTTGGGTGCCTCAGCTGCCTGCAGAATGCTGCTGGTTAAAGTTAGAATTGGGTTGCGAATGGGAAAGTAGCTAGCTCTATTTAAACTGGTCACCCTCCCGATTTCCACTGGGTGGGTCAGGTTAAAATCGGCCCCATAATTTGTTGTCCTCCTCGGATGCAACTGGATCATCAAACAGTGTCTTCAGCTGTGAGGAATCTAATAACCTAATTACTTCAATGATCAAGAATAATTATTCTCTCTTGTACCGGTCAAGGTCAGAGAGTTAGTCTATATACAAAAAGCTGCTGAGCTTGCAGTAGGCAGGTCCAGAAAGCATTGGATGGTATTGAAATATACTGGAATGTACACACTTTAAATATGTAACTATTAATAAAGTAACACTTAAAGACTGCTCATCATTAATCAGTCACAATACATTTGTAATTAAATAGAGTTGAAACCCATTTTAGAGATAGGCATCACTACAGTAAATTGCCTTGCAGCTGGGTGAATACCGAGTCATGAAATGTTTTATAGTGTTTGCACAATAACAAAAGGGACTATTTCATTGACTGAAGTGTTCTGGGACACCGAGATTGAGCAGGCACTGTAAGGCACTTTACCATTTACTTAATATGAGAAACTGTAATTTTATTGTTTTTTACCCAAGTTTTGATATATTTGACCAAATTAAAGGGGACTAACTCTATCAAAGACAATTTGGCAAATCTAATGAGCATTTTACGGCACATTGACAGCATGGCTGGAATTTTACACACCCTACTTCTCCCCTTGGGAGCAAGCTGGGAGGCGGGAGTGTAAAATCGGGTGGGACGGCAGGGGATGCTGTACCAATCGCTACCCGCCCCTGTTGATATTTTACCAGCTGTGGGGGAGGTGCAGCCTGCCCACCTGTCCTTAGGCCAACTGTGGCTCTAAAATGGCCAATTAATGTTTACCTGAGAGCTTCTTCCTGCTACTACTGGTATTTTACCAGTCGTGTATGGACTCCGCCACCTGGGGAGGCTGCTCAGTAATATCTGGTGGCCTCCTTGCAGGTTGGGGGAGGGGGGTCCTGCTGATTGGGTACCCTGTGCCCCATGGAGGGCCCACCCAGCGGCATAAGATGCCCCCGCTGGAACACCACCACCCCACCCTCGTGCTTACTGGTCCCAGGCGAGCCCCGACCCCACTTACCTTTCTCTCCAGCTCCCATCGCTGGCTGGGTCTGAGTCCTGCTGCAGTCCCAACAGTGGCCACTGGGAGCAGTGGCCACTGCTGGGACTGAAGAGTTGCTGGCCCTCTGATTAGCTGGTAGCTCCTGGAGGTGGGAAATTGTGCCTCAGAGGGGCGGAAGCCATGACTACAGGCAATTAATTGCCTGAGCCACACAAAATACAGTTCTGGCTTCCAGAGTTGGTGGAGACAGGCTCGCTCTGACTTTCCAGCCTGGTGGGTGGGGCCACCACCTCCTCGTAAAATTTCAGCCCATAAGTAAATTATGCAATGTGATTTTCACCATTTGCTCCTAGATTTGTAAACAAAGAAAAAGATTGGCAAAGGCATTTTTTTCAGTAGGATGGCATCCCTTTAGTTTGGTTCTGGGAAAAGGACATGTGGGATGTTACCCCATGTTTCCTCAAGTTTTGCATCTAGATCCTAGTGCAATCTGGGTGGAATTGGCCAAACTACACAAATGATTGGGAATTTAAAACATAGGTGAGTTATGACCAAAACCACTCATGCATATGTTATCCACGAGCTTTTACTTCAAGTTTTAATTCACCGGTATCAGGCTCCGACACAAAACTGGCTACACCTGCAAGTCAAAATTGCAAGCGTACACTGATTGCACTGGTTCAGGAAGGCTCTTCAAATTGCTTTCATTTACTTAGGTGCACAGGCACATTTTAAAAGTTTCTTCATATCAAAAAATATTAAATTTTTGAAGAAACCGATTAGTTACACCAATGAAATTATTAAATGGTTCAGTATTTTTTTTTCAGTAATTTTCAGTGATTTTAAATCAAATCAGTCGCAGGTGGAGGTCTGGAAACCCTGATTAAAAATGCTTAATTTTGGTGATAAACCTGTTTTCAGCTGTATTAATTAGCTCTTAAATATATCAAGGAATAATTTTTAGTAGGAAATGTAATGAGAAGAATCACATAACAGGAAGAAGAAATGAAACAATTATGTTGACCAATTGCACTGGTTCATAGAAGACCTTACGTTTGTGATTTTACAAATGAAGTTTATTGGAAACTTGATGCGTAGCCTAACAAGCACAATTTCAAGCACATTTTGGATGTAATTCCCCAAATGCACCTGAAGTAGTTTTACAATGTTTTACCTGCTGTTTTTCCTTGGGGAGCTAAAGAGATACATTATAATGGGAGTCTGCTGTGTCACTTTAGAACACCTGAATCCTTTAGGTACTTATTTTCTGTTTCCTCTTCAGTGTCTTCCTCCTACTATAAAACACTCCAAGAGGTTCTTCTAGTGAAGTGCAGTATATAAAAGTGAGTTGTGCTGCTGTTATTTAATCATGGCTGATTACAGAATCTTTGGGAACATTGTGTTTTGATAGACAGTAGCAGACAATTCCCTAACTGCATTATTTTCTGATGGTCTCCAGGACTGATAGCTGCTCCCAGATCTCCAGCACATTTTGAAGAGATGCCCATTACATATCAGATTAGCATTACTGTGGATTAGCTGGACTCTGGTAGAACAGCACCTTATTGTTTCACTTTCAAATGGACCTCCCTGAGTCAGAATGTCTCTTTTCTCATTTGGCTACCTTCGAGCCCCTTACAATAACAGTTATAATTGTTCAAATATAAGCATATTTAACACTTCAGTTGAAACTTAAGAATACTTAGCTGCATCCACACAATGGTGTTAAAAGCAGTGGTTTTCTTTTACCTATTTATTTTGTTGGCTGAACCTTTTAATCTTTGGAAATTTCTTTTAAATCAGTTCCTGTCCTTCGTGGGTTAACAATGAATCATGTTGGGTGATCTAGTTATTTGGTGATTTGCAATTTTCCAGCCAAGATATAAGTGATTCTTAGCTGTTTCCTGAGAAATTAACTTATCAAGTTTTGAAATTACTCAATGTGCATACTCATATATGAATGCTTAAAGCATTCATTTCAAGTTTCTCTATTATTTTAATAAAGGTTCTCCAATAAATAGTGAAGAGTGGAAGTCATTTCAGGGCTGAACACATTTGCAAATAATCTCTATTTTCCCCAACATTGGCAAAATAGATTCTTTGTGAGATAACTCTAACCCTTTGACAAGTTTTGTGCTCATCAAAATGAAGAATGCCAGCGCTGAGGAATTTCCACTTCTGAATTCCAATGTCAGTATCTAGCACTCCACGCCGGGACAGTGTAGATCAGAGACAGAAGCTGGAATTTTTCAAAAAAGTTAGTAGTCCTGCCACCAGGACCAAAAGTGGGACCTGACTGTACGCAGGTGGGTGGCGGGGCCCTGGGCAGCATTTTGCCAGTGGCGGCCAATTAAGTGGCCACTGCCGGGACCACCGTCCAATTGAAGATGATAGAGGTGGCCGCTGCTGAGGCTACAGGAAGAAGAGGGTGCCACCACACTGAGGCGTCCTCAAAGGCAAGGTAAGTTTTTTAAACCAGGCCTGGGCCAAGCAGGCAGGCACTGGTGATTGGGCACGAGTGGTCAGGGGGTTGTACCTTCCAGCAACGGCACTCTAGCCACGGGGGTGGCCATTGCTGCTGTGGGGCCCCTCCTTGGGCCATGGAGCAGCAGTAAAGGAGGCCACCCCTCCCCCACCCCTCCCCCACCCCCGAGAACCCGTTAAGAGACCACTAGGTTTTACCTGGTGTTCTTCCCACACGGCAGCGACTCCTGCTGCCACCTGTAAAATGTTGGTGGAGGTGGGAAGTGGCTGATAATGGGCCAATTATTGGCTGAATTGGTTGCCTGCCTCCGCCGCTGGTAATATCCCATGGCAGCAGGAAGATGGCAGGCTCTCCTCCTGATGCTTTCAACAACCATTGTACCATCCCTCCTACCTCCAAGCCCATCTTCAGCAGGCTGGTCAAATCAAACTCTTAAAAAAGAAAGGAAGAACTTGTAATTATATGGTACCTTATTAGAATGTTCCAAATGCAAGTGCATTGGATGGAACATCTTGGGGATCACACATTTCAATTCCTGATATGTCTCCCAATCAGGAATGCAGGTTTCTACATTTATCTTTACAAAGCAAAAAGCATTGATCCCTGGAGCACCATTTGTCACTGATCATGAACCCAAGAATATTCCTTTTATCCCAACTTTTTGCCGCTTACCCATGCACCAATTTCCTCTCCATGACACAATGTTATCTCCAGTTCTATAAACTTGAATTTAAGCTTATATCTTATTGTTTCGAATTTTATCAAATGCTTCTACAAAGCTATGTGTACAACATCCATTAATCCTCTATCTATCACCTCAGTGCCTCTTCAAAGAACATTATTAGGTTATTTAGATGCAGCCTGTCTTTCACAATGCAGTGCGAACTCTCACTTTTCAAAGTGCACACGTCATCTGTCCTTGATAATGGATTCCAGCAATTTCCCATTACTGACATTGAAATCTCTTGGTTTGTCCCTTTCTCCCTACTTGAATAATGGTGAAAAACTTTTTATCTTTCAATCCTCTTATATCATTTTCAAATCAAATGTGCATTGGACACCATAACCAATGCATCCCCTTGTACAACTTCTCTCTGTCCCAGAATACACCCGGAACTCCAGAAACCTGGGCCGGAATTTTACGTTAGGTGAGAGGCACCACCCACCGGCCAAAAAGTCATTGGTGAGCCCGCCTCCACTGAGCTTGGGGTGCCACATTGGGATTTTTCACTCCCCAGGTCCTTAAGTAGCCTTCGGTGGGACTTTACCGGGAGAGAAGGCCACTGCAGGGACTACACCCAGCCACCACAGCAATAGGAAGGACGGTAAGTTTTTGGGGCCTCGCTGGGGACAATTGGCCAGCCCCTGGGGAGGCAAGGGTGG
This sequence comes from Heterodontus francisci, assembly GCF_036365525.1. Taxonomy (NCBI): domain Eukaryota; kingdom Metazoa; phylum Chordata; class Chondrichthyes; order Heterodontiformes; family Heterodontidae; genus Heterodontus; species Heterodontus francisci. Next base: position 216,829,975 of record NC_090371.1, on the reverse strand, counting down.
TCGGTTGGGGGATGTGGGGGGCGTGTTGTGGGGCGGGCGTGTGTTGTGCTGTTTCACGCCATTGCCTCTGCCCCACGTCAAATTGCAGCGGGGACAGGAGGGGGTCGGGAATGGCTACCCCCTGCCCTCACTGCCTCCCACTCACCACCAGCCCATTCGTTTGGGACCGTAAAATTCCAGCCCTGATGTCTTCCCTTCAACGTCACAGAATCATAGAATCACACACCACAGAAGGAGGCTCCTGTGCCAGCTCTTTGAAAGTCCCACTCCCCTACATTTTCCCATATCACTGCAATGTTTTCCCCTTCAAATATATATCTTTTTGAAAGTTACTATTGAACCTGCTTCACCTTCCTTTAGGCAATGCGTTACAGATCATAACAGCTCACTGCAGAAAAAAATCATCTCTCAAGCAATTATGTACCTAATCTGCTTCTCTCTGAATTTCTGGTTTTCCTTCTCTTTTTTTAAGATTGCATCACAGTTTAATTTAACTTTGCATCTATAATAAAGTGTGATGCCTGGACAGTGGCATAAGCAAGTTAAATGTAAACCTTTTACTTTTACAGATATGTATTCTAAAGTAGTAATATAGACCCTCCTAGGGTCACAAAATGTCCAGCAGGATCCTGAATTTTCTTATGAGTCTCACACTGGAGTGATTCGACTTGTCACTACATTCACATCTTTTCTGAATCTCGGTACTCACGGTTGTCAGCGATTGACTGATTTGGTGGTAATCCGTTGATATCAAACTGGTCACTGCAGTTCAGATTGATCAGTGGTGACAATGGCGCACATGGAAGATTTAAAGTAGGGTGCTCGACTGTCACAAGATCTACCTTGTTTTGAGATGTTTTAAGAGGGAGAAAAGCTCTTCTCAACTCAAAGAAGGAAAGCAACAAAAAAGGAACTTAGATGAAAAGAATTGGAAGAGTGAATATTTTGAAGAAACTTCACATACAGAGGAAAGAGGAACCTGTTGGAGTGAGCCTTCAGAGGAAAAAGACATTTCATCAAAAGCCTGAGATAGAACCTATTAGAAGGTTAAAAAAAAAACAGAATTTCTGCAGAAAGAATAAAAAATCTATTTACTGTTGTATTTAGCCAGGGTGTCAGAATAAGTGGAAAAAGGGAGACAGATTTTGTTTGAAGTCTGCTGACAGTCTATCGGTAAGTTGTAAGCTTTGTAAAAATAAGAAATTTGCTTCAAAGTTTACAGAAGGAAATTCAAAGAAACCCTTCTGCAGCAATTTGTTAAAATTATGCAGCAGAGATAATATTCGAAAATAAACACTACCTGTTGAAAATCTCCGATAAACTGGCGAGTCTCCGGAAATCACCACCTTGACTTCCCTATGCCATTGTTTAGAAGTTGGAAGATATAGTAATCATGACCAGCAGCAAAAAACACTCTGGATGATTCTATCCTCAGATCCTCATGCAGCTTTCAAGCTAGCTTCTGCCTGGATTCTAAGACTGTGCCAAACCTGGCTTTAGCTGCCTGTGACAGCCTTAGAAACAAGGTCCCTGGATGCATGAGGGACCTCCACCAATCAGCAAATGTTGAGGCAATTTTTCTTTTCCTTGCTTTCTCATCTATATGACTAGCACAGATCCTTATCTGTCTTGTTCCATCCCGGAACCACCTGGACTGTGGTTCACTGATGATAGGCACTGTGTTGATTCCAGTATGTTGCTCTAGATAGACCAAAGGGCCCCGCTTTGGTAAAAGACAGCCCTTGTTCTGGCTACTATGTTTGAGTTAAAGGTAAATATGCCATTTTGTTTCACACAGTGATCACTGTAAACCTTGTCAGATTGTAATGGCGATTGGCTGCAGCTACACACTGTATGGCTTGACTGTAACCTTGTAGCATATCATTAACAACATAGGGCCCAATTATAATTCTATGCAAGCAGATGGGTTTTGAATGGGTTAAACTCTTGCCCTATATTCTTCAATCTTTACTGACATTCTTGATAATACTTAAGAATAAAACAAATAGAATTAAACATGTATACATTGCTGGTGGCTTTCTCATGGCAATAGGCTGAGCTGGCTGTACCTTGAAGAGATTTTTTTGTGCAATTTGATTTGGTGGATTGTTTGGTGAAATGTCATTGGAGTGAAAATTGGAGAAAGCTTTTATGCAACATGAATGGTGAATAATGAAAATAAAATGACGACAGAAAAGGAGAAAAACACAGCGACTGAGCCAATGAGGAAAGGTAACAGGCTCAGCAATCGGGATCTAGACGACAGACTCAATGCACACGATAAAATCTGAAACATTTTATCAAGATTCAGTGCAACGGATCAGTTTAATTTATATTGTGCAATATGGTATTATTTTATTAAAGTGTGTCATTAAATATTGAGCTATCATTATTATGTAACTGAAGTTATGGAAAAGATTAGATCAGAAATTCCATTGACCGGCTTTTGGGATGGGGAGTTTGATCTGGGCAGGGGCAGAAGGTTTGCCTGTACATCCCAGAGGCCATCTAAATCCCAGGGTCAGAAGCAATTGAGCTACACAAGTGCCAGGAAATTACCATCTCCAACAAGAGAGGATCTAACCATCTCCCCTTGACATTCATCGCTGAATACCCCACTATCAACATCCTGGGGATTACCATTGACCAGAAACTGAACTGGAGTAGCCATATAAATACTGTGGCTACAAGAGCAGGTCAGAGGCTGGGAATTCTCTGGCAAGTAACTCACCTCCTGACTCCCCAAAACCTGTCCACCATCTACAAGGCACAAATCAGGAGTGTGATGGAATACTCTCCACTTGCCTGGATGGGTGCAGCTCCAACAACACTCAAGAAGATTGACACCAATCAGAACAAAGCAGCCCACTTGATTGGCACCCCATCCAGCACCTTAAACATTCATTCCCTCCATCACCCATGCATGGTGGCAGCAGTGTGTACCATATACAAGATGCACTGCAGCAACTCGCCAAGCCTCCTTTGACAGCACCTTCTAAACTCTACCACCTAGAAGGCCAAGTGCAGCAGATGCATGGGAACACCACCATCTGCAAGTTTCCCTTCAAGGCACACACCATCCTGACTTGGAACTATATCACCTTTCCTTCACGGTTGCTGGATCAAAACCTGGAACTCCCTCCCCAACAGCACTGTGGGTTTACTTATACCAGGTGGACTGCAATGGTTCAAGAAGGCAGCTCACCACCACTTTCTGAAGGGCAACTCGGGATGGGCAACAACTGTTGGCCTAGCCAGGGATGACTGCATCCCATGAAAGAATTTAAAAAATTCAGCTAGAGACTGCAGTTAAGGGATGGTTGGGATTAAAAGAAAAGTAAGACCTGGATTTATATAGTGTCTTTCACAACCTCAGGACATTCCAAGTGTTATAGTACATATGATGGTCCAGCAAAGAACATAGCAAAATAAGCACATGTAACAAGTCAAAAATTTGCAGTTATTAATAGTCTGAGTGAGAGTATCTTAAATCCATTACTGATAAAATGTAATGTGTTTGAATTACTGTGTACGAATGGTTATTGGATGGGATAAAATAAAACTGAGCAGTAGAGTGAAAAGGGAGAATGACCCCATGACCAACATTGTCAGGGGATATCAAAATGCCAGAACAAGTCCGAGTGAGTATGAGATTATTAGTCCCGGTACACATGCTAGATCTTTGATTTGCGGCTTTAAATTAGACTGTGATTGCAAGATTAGAAGACTGAAGTGCAAAATTAACAAGTGTCAAGTGAAATTGAAGATTAAAATATACATGTTTTCATGCAGCGTAACAGATATGAGGATCAGGCTCCAATCAAAGGCAACTAATGCTAATGCTATGTTGATTAACTTCTTTAAAAAGGAGCTGGAAGAATGTTTGGGTACAAAAAGGATTTGAAGTGCTTAAGGATAGTGTCATGCAGGCCCCCACCTGCCAAGAATGAGGCATATTAATTTCACCACATGGACATTAAACTTCAAATTGCTGCTGGGAAGAAAAGAGGGCCTTTTACAAGGTATTGCCAGGCCCCAAGCCGGAAAGACATATTTTCATACTAGCAGACAATGTTGGAACAAAGGAACCAGTCCCTGCTCCCAATACACAGAATGGACGTGGTCAGACCAGTTTAGTCACATGACTAACTGGCTGTTGCAGAGTTTTGAACTGAGAGTTTTAAATTGGAGAAACAGTGTTTTGAACTGACAGAAAGCTCCTGGATTGAGGACATCTTTCTCCTGTCTGCTCTCATCTCGTTCTTACCAGCTTTAGAATCCATTGGAGACACAGGAACCCCAAGACAGCAAAGTCTCCTACAGTGAACAAGGTTTAAGAAGAATACTGGGCCCCAACGAAAAGCAAGAATTACCTATAAGCAAGAACTACCTACAAAAGGACTCTACAGTGCGATCGAAGCACAGTAACAAGAAACTCTTCAAATATTGCCTCAAACCTCTCTACTTTATTTTTCTTCTGCTCTTTCCGGTCTCTATTTGCATGTGCGTATTACATATGCATGCTAGCGTGGGGCGCGGCATGTATCGGTAGGCGTTAACTGACTTAGAATTTAAGTTTAAGTTTTAATAAATATCACTTTTCATCTTTAAACCTGAGAAAGCCTGTTTGTGCTCATTTGTTTGCCTTGTAATTGGAAAGCGGTGAACAAGGATTCACCAAGGGGGAGCACAAAATACGGTGTGTTTAAAATTAAATCCTGTTGTAAGACCAGATGAAGACTGAATGGGACCCCTAGATGCCTTTCTCATCTGGTCGTAACAGAAATTTGGGTGCTAGCGTCCAGAGTTTTACCCACAAACGAGAGAAATTGGAAGTGGGAAGCCAAATTGCTCCCTATCAAAAAAAAAGCAAGATTAATATAGGTTTTCTTGTGGTTGTGTGTGATTGAATAGTCACATGTTTGCAACTGAAGCTAGTAGTTCGCCAAGCCAGGGTGAGGTAACTTGGGATAAGTTCAAAGCAATGTCTATGGAGGAGCTGAGAAAATTGGCTGAGCAATGTGCAATCACTTTACGTGGCAAGGCTAGGAAGTCTGAACTCCTAAGGCTAGTGGCCAACCATTTTTCCCTTGAATCTGAAGAATCAGAAGCAGTGTTAGAAGCAGACTGTGACAGGGTACTCTAGCAAAGATACAATTGGAACAGAAGAAACTCGAATTAGAAGACAGGGACAGAGAAAGAGAGAGAGAGAGACAGGAAAGAGAAAGGAAGAGACAGGAAAGAGAGGCAGAAGAGGGGGAAAGAGAGAGCCTTCCAGAAGGAACGGGAAGAGAAAGAAAGAGCCTTCCAGAAGGAATATGAAGAAAATGAAAGACAGGAGAGAGAGAGAGAGAGAATATTCCAGAAAAAAATGCGAAGAAAGAGAGTTGAAGCGGCTTGAATTAACTAGGGGGCGACAGAGTAACCCCAGCAAAAGCATAGCCAATATGGAGGAGCAGCGCCTGGCAAGTGGCCATTCTGGCTGATGAATTTGCTTTAATTTATAAGTCGGTTTCCCAGGGGAGAATCTTTCCCAATCATCCCCGCAAATCCAAAAAGGATGAAGGGTGGGAAGGTGATCTCTGCCCAAGCAGTCCTGGAAGAGAAAGGAAAGCAGGAGACACAGGGGACCCTCCTCCAGCCAAAAGGAAAGGTGCTGTGAGCAAGAGTGAGACCCGGAGATCTGTGTGTTTCCATTGTAATAAAGCAGGGCATTTAAAAGCTGACTGCTGGAAACTAAAGGCAAAACCGGTAGGGTTAATCAGGGCACACCCGTTCAACAAGGACGAGAACCTGATGGAAAGCACAGCAGAACAAGCTGTGGCTTTAACTGCAATAAGAATGCAACCCAGGAAACTTACTATGGCCAGTGCAGGAAAAGCTAATAGGATTCCTGAAGGTTATCAGGGTTTTGTGTTTGAAGGGAAAGTAATACCATACCCCTCGAGTGGGGCAAGCAAGCCCATAGTAATTCTCAGGGACCCAGGGTTCATTAGATCCCTTTTACTGGGGAAAGGCCTCACCTTTCCCCCAGAGAGTGCAGTGAACACCAGAATGGTGGTGAATGGTATTGGAGGGCACTTAATGCCCGTACCTTTACACCGGGTGCACCTGGAGCGCGACCTAGTTTCAGGATCGATAACTGTAGGGATTGTTCCTAGTTTGCCTGTGGACAGGGTTGACCTGCTCCTAGGTCATGATCTGGCCGGGGTGAAGAAGGTGGTAGCCCCTCCAGTAGTGAAAGAAAGACCGCAGGAGGGCAGAGAGACAGGGCAGTGGCGGGAGATGGACCCCTGCAGTTTCCCTGAATGTGCAATAGATCAGGCCATGATCAAACCAGCTCCTCCAGAGGAGATTGCATTGGCACTGCAGGCGGGTGACCATGAGGTCTGCCTGTCCGAAACTTTCTTTGGAAGGTTAGGAGACCCAGAGAATGAATTAAATGGATTTTCCCTAGCTGAGGCTCAGCGAGCCGACCCAGTATTGTAAGAGTTAGCAAAGACTGCCCAGTCTGAAAGTGAAGCAGAGGGAGTCCCTGATTGCTACTATTTAAAGAATGAGGTACTGATGAGGAAATGGAGTTCTCCTCACAGACCTGAGGGCAAGGAGTGGATAGTAGTTCACCAGTTAGTGCTGCCACAGAGGTACCGGGGAGAAGTATTAAGAAGGGCCCACGAGATGACATGCCAGTATACAAAAGATCAACGTCCACATAAGACAACAGTTTGACTGGCCAAAACTCCACAAAGATGTATTGGAGTATTGCAGGAGCTGCACATGTGCCAGATTGAGGAGAAACCCCAACCTACAGTGAAACCTGCACCCCTAAATCCTGCACCGGTGTTAGGAGGACCCTCCAGCAGAGGGCTGGTGAACCCCCACCGAGTACAAAAAGGGGCAGGCAGGCACATGGCTGGCAAAAGGTTAGACAGGGAAGGGGAAAAAGTGACCAAGAGGGTAGGTTAAAGGAAGTCCAGGAGGAATCCTGGATCAAAACCTCTACTGACCAGTCAGCCAATCCTGAAAAATTTGCAAAGTTAGATCCCACATCCTCCTATGTAAATGCAGACTCTAGAAGCACCCCACCAGAGTTGCTAACAGCATTTACAGGAACCTGCAGAGAGAAAGAGAGAGCTCTTGGGGGCACAGAAACTGTGAGGGTGATGTCTCACCTAGTCGAAGTGCCACAGGAGAGTGCAGTCAAGTCTGCTCAAGTCCCTACAGGCAGGGGTGTCCCAGAGAACAAAGGGGAGATTAAAAAAGAATCCTCGCCCACCGTCAGAGGAAAAGAAAATCACCCATCCCCTGAAGTCAAAGGCCTTTGCATGACTCAGCAAACACTGAAAGAGTGTTCAGGATAGACCCGCCCACTACTAACACGCCTGAAAAAAAAATGACCTCAACAGGAACAAAGACCCTAGGCAGTCATGGCAATCGGCAAACTGAAGAAAAACTTCCCTAAAGAACCACAGGGTTACTGGGATGTTAAAAAGGGGAAATTAAAGCAGCACTGGCACCCAGAAAAGACAATTTTAATAAGCTTTAAGATTTATGAATAAATGGAAATGAATGAGAAAAATGCATGTTTTTTCTTTCTGTATCTTATATTTCTCTCAAACCTTTTAATGACATGCACCTTTTTTCTCAAATTGCATTTTATTCCCCTGGGTGTGGAGGTGTCATGCAGACCCCCAACTGCCAAGAATGAGGCATATTAATTTCACCACATTTTCACCAAATTGTTGCTGGGAAGAAAAGAGGGCCTGTTACAAGGAATTGTCAGGCCCCAAGCCGGAAAGACATTTTTGCATATTAGCAGACAATGTTGGAATAAAGGAACCAGTCCCTGCTCCCAATATACAGAACGGACATGGTCAGACCAGTTTAGTCACATGACTAACTGGCTGTTGCAGAGTTTTGAACTGAGAGTTTTAAATTGGAGAAACAGTGTTTTGAAGACAGAGAATTCCTGGATTGAGAACATCTCTCTCCTCTCTGCTCTCATCAGCTTTGGAATCCATTGAAGACATTGGAACTCCAAGAGAGCAAAGTCTCCTGCAATGAACAAGGTTTAAGAAGAATACTGGGCCCCAACGAAATGCAAGAATTATCTACAAGCAAGAACTACCTACAAAAGGACTCTACAGTGAGCTCGAAGCACAGTAACAAGAAACTCTTCAGACATTGCCTCAAACCTCTCCACTTTATTTTTCTTCTGCTCTTTTCTGTCTCTATTTGCATGTGCATATCGCATATGCATGCTAGCATGAGGTATGGGGTGTATCAGTAGGCATTACCAAATTAGTGTTTAAGTTTTAATAAATTTCACTTTTCTTCTTTAAACCTAAGAAAGCCTGTTTGTGCTCATTTTTTTGCCTTATAATTGGAAAGGGGCGAACAAGGATTCACAAGGGGAAGCTCAAAACACCGAGTGTTTATAATTAAATCCTGTTACAGTAAGACCAGGTGAAGGCTGAAAGGGACCCCTAGACACCTTTTTCACCTGGTCGTAACAATAGCCATTGACATTGATCATCAGGTCCTCCATGGAACAATTTGGTTCCAGTCCTCCTAGGATCATGGTACTGTCATCTCTGGAAAATAATTGGTGAGTGTTGAGTGATACAGGTTGTGATATTCATCTGACATCCTGCAGTTCTCTCTTTGTTACTTTTAGCAATCCAGGAGAAATTTCAGAGAATTTTCTCTTTTCGGAAATTTTCTCTGTGCTTCTGTGATAAGTCAATACATTAGAAAAAGTTTGTTATGATGCCAGTAAATGGTCTACTGAAAGAAGTAGGAACAGACTCCAGGGGCCAAATGGCCTTCTCTTTGCCTAGAAATTAATATTGACAATATTAAAATACTAGCGTGTGTAAGTCATTCCTTTGTCTGCTGTTTTACCAGAGAAGTTAACAATTTCAAACAAACTTATTGAAGGCTCAGTTGGGATAGGAGACATAGGAATGTTATACAAATACATTGTTGTTTTCCAACATCACAGCAGTCATTCCTAAGGTCTTGTTCCAAAATTAATTTTCCTATCGTCTGCATAAGACAGTTGATCCCCTATCTTGTTTACAGTAGCTCAATGCTTGGCCTCCATTTAAGTTAGCTTTAAATCTGACACTCATATTTGACAGACTCACTGAATTAAAATCAAAGCAAAATACACTGCACCACACAAAGTAGCACATTTACTAAGAGTTACAGCCACCAGAAATATCTCTCTCCAACTGAAAATAGGGCTTCAGACAAGTATAGACCAAGAAAAATGTTAAAACACTAGGATATAATGATGACTTTAATTGTATTTAGTCTTCAGAATTGGAATCACACTTCTAGCTCAGCCAGAATTAAGCACCATTCAGTCCATAACTATATCTTGTGAGTCACTGTCAGAACTAGTCTAACACTCTACCATTGAAAAAATATGGCAGAATCTTATAGAATCATAGAATCATAGAAATAAACAGCACAGGAGGAGGCCATTTGGCCCATTGTGTCTGCGCCGCTTTTCAACTCTTGGTCTCTACCCTTGTAGCGTACGGCACTTAAAATGCATATCCAAATTGTTTTTAAATGTTATGAGGATTTCTGCCTCTATCACTCTTTCAGGCAGTTAATTCCAGATTCCCACCACCCTCTGGGTAAAAAAATGTCCCCTTGAGTCCCCTCTAGACCTCCTACCTCTTACCCTAAATCTATGATCCCTGGTTATGGACCCCTTAACCAAGAGGAATAGGACCTTCCTATCCACTCTATCTGGACCCCTCAGAATTTTATACACTTAACTAGCTCCCCCCTCAGCCTTCTCTGTTCCAAAGAAAACAACCCTAGCCTATCCAATCTTGCCTCATAACTAAAATTCTCAGTCCAGGCAACACCCATGTAAATCTCCTCTATACCCTCTCAAGTGCAATCACATCTTTCCTATAATGTGGTGACCGGACTTCACGCAGTACTCCAGCTGTGGTCTAACTAGTGTTTTATACAGTTCCGGCATAACGTCCCAGGTCTTATATTCTATGCCTTGGCTAATAAAGACAAGTATCCCGTATACCTTCTTAACCACCTTATTTATCTGTCCAGCAACCTTCCAGAATTTGCGGACATGCACTCCAAGGTCCCTGTGTTCCTCTACACTTCTTAGCATCCTGTCATTTATTGTGTATTCCCTTGCCTTGTTAGCCTTCCCCAAATGCATTACTTCACACTTGTCTGGATTGAACTCCATTTGACACTGTTCTGGTCACCTGACTAGTCCTTTTATATCTTCCTGCAGTCTATAGCTTTCTTCCAGAATATCAACTATACAGCTAATTTTTGTATTGTCTGCAAACTTCTTAATCATACGTCCTATACTCTCATCCAAATCATTGATATATAGCACAAAAAGCAAGGGACCTAGTACTGAGCCTTGCAGAACACCACTGGAAACAGCCTTCCAATCACAAAAGCCATTACCCTTTGATTCCTACCTCTAAACCAATTTTGGATGCAACTTGTCACTTTGCCTTGCATCCTATGGGCTTTTACTTCCATGACTAGTCTGCAATGTGGGACCTTATCAAAAGCCTTGCTAAAATCCATATAGGCCACAAACTCCACTTCTTGGCCACCAACTCCATTCCTAACCCTGGCAACTGTCTGAGACGAAACCAATATGTTCGCAAACTTGGTGTCATATTTGACACTGAGATAAGATTCCAACCACATATCCATGCCACCACTAAGACCACCTATTTCCACCTCTGTAACATCATCTGATTTCACCCTTATCTCTGCTCATCTGCTGCTGAAACACTCATCGATGCCTTAGTTTCCTCTAGACTTGATTATTCTCATGTACTCCTAGCCGGCCTTCCACGTTCTACCCTCGGTAAACTTGAGGTCATCCTAAGCTCTACTGCCTGTGTCCTAACTTGCACCAAGTCTTGTTCACCCATCACCCCTGTGTTTGCTTGCCTACATTGGCCGCTGGTTAAGCAATGCCTCAATTTTGAAATTCTCATTCTTGTTTTCAAACCTCCTCCAGCTCCACAACCCTCTGAGTATCTGCACTCTCTAATTCTGGTTTCTTAAGCATCTCTAATTTTAATCCCTCCACCATTGGTGGCTATGCCTTCAGCTGCCTGAGCCCTAATCTCTGGAATTCACTCCCTAAACCTTTCCACCTCTCTAACTTGCTTTCCTCCTTTAAGATGCTTGTTAAAACCTACCTCTTTGGCCAAGCTTTTGTTCACCTGTCCTTATATATCCTTATGTGGCTCGGTGTCATTTTTTAAATATAATGCCCCTGTGAAGTGCCTTGGGATGTTTTATTACGTTAAAGGTGCTATATAAATGTAAGTTATTGTTATTGTATTTTAAAATTATTACTGATCAAATCTCTCTCTCTCTCTTTGGCCTCCTTATCTCGAGAGACAATGGATAAGCGCCTGGGGGTGGTCAGTGGTTTGTGAAGCAGCGCCTGGAGTGGCTATAAAGGCTAATTCTAGAGTGACAGACTCTTCCACAGGTGCTGCAGAGAAATTTGTTTGTTGGGGCTGTTACACAGTTGGCTCTCCCCTTGCACCTCTGTCTTTTTTCCTGCCAATTACTAAGTCTCTTCGACTTCAATGCTGCATAAATTACTAAGTTATCTAAGTATCTAAGTTACTTCAACCATGATTCTCCCCTCCCAAGGTAGGATAAGTAAATGGTGCACATGCACACCAGGAAGATCACAGATTTAAACTACAGTCTGTTATTGTGTGCTGACTCAGCCATGGCAATGCTGGGGATGCAACAATTGGCTTTAGTTATCCCCAGCTTTGGAGGCCTAGAGACGGAAATACAAAGGAAGGGTTCCCACTCTTGATATGGATATCAGCAAAGAACAGGTTCAATTGTTACCCTCCACCTCCCTGCATGGTCAAATAGCCCAATACCACTCACTGTCCATGCTCAAATATGAATATGGATGGCCACCGGTGCTCACAGAACTGTGCTCGTGCATTTTTAGGACAGAGCTAAGAGCAATTAAAGTGTTCTTAAATAAATTCAGCCTAACAGTTAATGGGTTCAGTATGAGACCAGCTGAAAATGCATAGCAGCACAAGGACAGATTTCCCATTAGATGTAAAAAAAAGATCAACAGAGCTACTGAATTACACCATAGATCAATTTATATTTCCAGATCACCAACTTTTGTTTTGTACTGTTACAAGAATAAAATGTGAACCAATGAACATGGGAAAATGGTCCAAGCCCCTGTGCATGTTATAAATCGTTGTGGGGTGTTCCACAAATCTCACAAGTTTTCAAAGTATTGTGATAAATTTTATAAATCTGTGTTTCCGGCAATGATTTTCTGACTGTTAGTTTTAATGGGCAGAAAAATCTGCTGGGGGCGACTGACCTCCATGCAAACATTCTCACTGAGCCCTCACACCACATGAAGCTCTGTGCTTCATGAAATCTACCTTTCCTATGGGAGGGCAATTTTGAAAAAATATCTGGACAGATAAGGAAACATGAGCCTCTTTAAGCAATGCTTTTTAGCTCTTAATTAACACAAGCATTCCTGCAGTGCAAAAACCAGTAGCAGTGCATTTGTTCCATACCTAACTGTGTTAGGGAGGACAGATAAATGGACTGGAGTCTGTTTCGGTCCTTTGCCTTTTGCACATCTGAGATGTTGCTGAGATAAGACCATTGAATTATAGCAGTTCTCCACTGGAATTCACTGGCAAAGTGCTACCTGCTTGCTTCAACTGCCCCTCAGTGACATCTGCATTCTCAATAAAATGAGTTTGCATACATTTCTCGGCTTTGGTTAGTCTGCCATACCTGAGGATCTGATTCTGTACATTTCGCAGGATTAGGTTCTGGGTTATTTAGTTAGCTTTTTTTTGGATGAATGACTATCACACTAACATTCTACCAAAGATCAAGATTTGACCCCCAACCACTCAAAGCGGCCAAAATAGATGACAGCACAATTCTCCCAAGTGGATGAAGATTTGATTTCCCAAGATAATCAAATAAGAAGACTTGCTTTTAAATAGTGCCTTTCATGATCATTGGTTCTCCCAAAGCACTTTACAGCCAATGAAGTACTTTGGGAGCATAGTCAGTGCTGTAATGTAGGTAAGGAGAAAATATGAGAATAGAATGGCAGTCAACATAAAAGGGAACCCAAAAATCTTCCACTGGCATGTAAATAGTAAGCGGGTATTAAGAGGTGGAGTGGGGCCTATTAAGGATAAAGAGGGTAATATATGTTTGTGGCACAGAGCAAGGCTATAATACTTAATGAGTACTTTGTATCGGTGTTTACAATCTGACAAAATATCGGTAGAAATGGAGAGAATGCAGGGAAGGGATAGGGTAAAAATTGAGGGAGGAGGTACTGGAAAGGCTGGCTATGCTTAGGGTAGATAAGTCACCTGGTTCAGATGGCTTGCATCCCAGGTTGCTAAAAATAGTGGAAGGGTTTGCCATAATCTTCCAATCTTCCCTTGATATGGGGGAGGTGCCAGAGTATTGGAGAGTGCCAATGTGACACCCTTATTTAAGAAAGGGTGTAAGGACATTCCTACCAACTACAGGCCAGTTCGTTTAACATCAGTGGTGGGTACAGTTTTAGAAAGAAATCAACAGGCACTTGGAGAGGTATGTGTTAAGGAGAGCCAGCACAAACTTGTAAAAGGCAGATCATACTTAACTAATCTAATTGAATTTGTTGATGAAATAACAGAGAAGGTGAATGAAGAGAATGTGGTGGATGTTGTCTATATGGATTTTAAGAAAGCGTTTGATAAAGTACCACATAAAAGGCTGATTAACAAAATTGAGGCTCAAGAATAGAAGGGTAAGTTTCTAGTTGGATAAAAAAATTGGCTTAACGACAGAAAACAGCGAGTTGCAGTAGTAACTGGTTGTTTTACAGACTGGAGGATGGTAGACAGTGGCGTTCCCCAACATTCAGTGCTAAGGCTACTGCTTTTTTTGCAATATATAAATGATTTGGATCTTGGAATACAGAGTAGAATTTCAAAATTTGCTGATGATACCAAACTTGGAGGGGTTGCAAACAGTGAGGATGATACGAACTGTCGACAACAGAACATAGATAGGCTAGCAGAATGGACAGTCAAGTGGCAAATGGAATCTAATACAGACAAGAGTGAGGTGATGCATTTTGGCAGAAGGGATAGGGTGAGGTAATATATACTTAATGGAGCAGTTCTAAAGAGTGAGCAGCAACAGAGGGACCTGGGGGTGCATGTGCATTGATCTTTGAAGGTGGCAGGACATATTGAAAGAATGGTTAGCAAAGCATATTGGATCTTTGGCTTCATAAATAGAGGCATAGAGCGCAAAAGCAAGGAAGTTAAGCTGAACCTTTATAAAGCTCTGGTTAGGCCCCAACTAGAGTATTGTGTCCAGTTCTGGTCACTACATTTGAGGAAGGCTGTGAGGGTCCTTGAGAGGGTGCAAAGAAGATTTACTAGGGGTGGGGGATTTTAGCTACAAGGTTAGGTTGGTAAAACTGGGGTTGTTCTCCTTGGAGCAAAGGAGATTGAAGGGAGATTTGGTAGAGGTGTACAAGATTATGACAGGCTTATATAAGTTAGACAAGGAAACACTGCGCTACAAGAACCCAGTCCCAATTAATTGTGAAGGAACATTCAGACTGGCTAAGTCGGGGCTTAACACATGGTTAACACATACCCAAGTTGCAGGAATGAGCTCACATACAGCATGGCAGTAGTGATGTCACCATTTGATTTAATATTGGGAGAAATTTTAACATAACAGACCCATCACAACACGGGGGCTAGCAGTGGGTTAGGAATCCATTTGTCATTGAAGCAGGCTTTGCCATAGCTGTTTAACTCAATAATTGCATTAGCATCCCGCTTCTAGGTTTCCTGACTAATTACAGAGTGCGGACATGCTGATGACTCGCATCTGTCAAAGGAAGAATGTTTAGTTCAAGGGGCCATAGTAGGGGTCAGAGTGTCTGAACTGTACATTGCTTCCTGAGCCTTCAGCAACCACAGGAATGGAAAGGAGACATAGGAAGGCTGCCCCACCACAAACTCCCTGCCCTCACCCCCCACCCACCTCACTCCTCCTAGGTTCCTGTCTCTTCCCTGGAGGTCCCACTGTGGATCTGAGGAACTGAAGTAAAGTGTTCATTCCCATGGATGGAAGGTAGGGGCCAGACTCTCAAACCAATCAGACATGGAAGGAAGTCGCTGAGGGAGTGAGCAGCAGAAGTGTGGCCCCTCAAATCTGGATACAGTGCTACAAGAGTTTCAATTACCTCATGAGGGCAGGAAAGGTGAGTGGATCTCACTTTCAGGTGCCAAGCCCCCACTCTGACTTCCCCAGCATTCTCCTACACAGCTAACATCAACACAACTTGCAGCTTCACTCAATCCTCTCTTCGATACATCTCCTCACATCCCCACCTGAACAGCCCCACTCACCCTCATCTTATTGATATCTCACACCTATCCCTCACAGTCACTCTGCACAAATGTTGTCATTCCCTGCTCTCCACACAATCAATTTCTCACACTCATAACTCTCTGCTTTCTCTCTTTGCAGGATAAGAGAGTGCACAACTCCAGGGAGATGCACAGAATTGGAGGTGGCCATCCAGTGATAGGGACCTTGACAGCCTCAAGCAATCCGTGCCCACTGGGTCCACAACAGAGGAGGTCTTCCTCCAAGCGGCTACAGATGTCAGAGATGACCTGCCATGAAAGCCAGGGCCTCACGAGGCACTGTTGCTCAGACATGTCAAGAAAGCTGATGCTCTGCCTGTAGATCCTATGTTGGGGATATCGCCTGCTTCAAGCTGGTGCTCTGTGTCCACCTCCACTGTCCTGTAGAGCGGCAGGAGGTTGTGGAGAAGATAGCAGGTGCTGTTGCTGCTGTTGAGCCTGCAGTTCCTGGCATGGTTGGTCTTGGTGTTGCTGCCCCTCTTGTTCCTCATCAGAGGTCCAAGGTAGAGCTTCATAAGCTATTCCCCATGCTGCAGCGAAGGCTGACAGCAGGGAAGATCAGATCAAGTTGAGCAAAGTCCAAAATAAAAACAGAAAATGCTGGAAATACTCAGCAGGTCAGGCAGCAGCTGTGGAAAGACAAACAAAGTTAACGTTTAAGTCAAAAACATTTAATCAGAACTGATTCTCTCTCCACAGACGCTTCCAGATCTGCTGAGTATTTCCAACGCCTTCTGTTTTTATTTCAGATTGGAGCATCCACAGTATTTTGTTTTTGTATTGATGAGTAAAGGCCAAGGTAGTGAAGCAGTGAAATCAGGCTTTCTGAACAAGTGCTGTGAACACAAGCCTTTCACACAGGTGACCAGCAGCCATGCAATTTCACTGCTTAAAGGCTTTCCAGCCTGTCAGCTTCATTGTTCAATGGTTCCCCGCTGAGCTCTCATCTTGCTTACCGTGGGAAGTTTCAAACAGCACTGGAAACCCGTATGCTGGCTGTTAAAGACAGAATGCTGGAATAAATTCACAATTAATTTTCAATTTAAATATTGAAATTACTTTTTTTTATTTGTTTTATGGGGTGTCAGCATCACTGGCAAGGCCAGCATTTGTTGCCCATCCTTAATGCCCTTGAGAAGGTGGTGGTGAGCTGCTTTCTTGAAGCTCTGCAATCCATCTAGTGCGGGTACACCCAAAATGCTATTAGGAAGGGAGTTCCAGGATTTTGATCCGGCGACAGTGAAGGAAGGCGATATAGTTCCAAGTCAGGATGGTGTGTGGCTGGGAGGGGAACTTGCAGATGAAACTTGTCTTTTTAGATGGTAGAGGTCATGGATTTGGAAGATGCCATTGAAGGAAGCTTGGCGAGTTGCTGCAGTGCATCTTGTATATGGTGCACACTGCTAACACTGTGCATCGGTGAAGGAGGGAGTGAGTGCTTAAGGTGGTGGATGGGGTGCCGATCAAGCAGGCTGCTTTGTCCTGGATGATGTTGAGCTTCCTGAGTGTTGCTTGGAACTGCACCCATCCAGGCACATGGATAGTATTCCATCAAGCTCCTGACTTGTGTCTTGTAGATGATGGACAGGATTTGGAGAGTCAGGAGGTGGGCTACTCTCCACAGAATTCCCAGCTTCTGACCTTCTCTTGTAGCGACAGTATTTATGCGGCTGCTCCAGTTCAGTTTTCTGGTCAATGGTAACCCCCAGGATGTTAATAGTGGAGGTGGGGGGTGGGGGCGGGGAATCAGTAATGGTAATGTGTGGCATGAATGTAAATTACCAGTTATCAGCCCAAGCCTGAATGTTGTCCAGGTTTTGTTGCATATGGACATGGATTTCTTCTGTATCTGAGCAGTTGCAAATGGTACTGAACCTTGTACAATCATCAGCGAACATCCCCACTTCTGACCTTGTAATGGAGGGAAGGTCATTGATGAAGCAACTAAAGATGGTTGGGCCTAGGACACCACCCTGAAGAACTCCTGCAGTGATGTCCTGGGACTGAGATGATTGACCTCCAACAACCACAACCATCTTCCTTTGCGCTAGGTATGGCTCCAACCAGTGGAGAGTTTTCCCGATTCCGCATGACTTCAAATTTTTTAGGGCTCTTTGATGCCACACTTCGTCAAGTGCTGCCTTGATATTAAGGGCAATCAGTCTCACCTCACCTCTTGAATCCATGTTTGGACCAAGGCTGTAATGAGGTCAGGAGCCGAGTGGCCCTGGCAGAACCCAAACTGAGCACCAGTGAGCAGGTTGTTGCTATTTGCCTGGTGGTTGATAGCACTTTCGAGGACTCCTTCCATCACAATCCAACAACTCCCATGGAGGTTTCCCACTGGCCTCCAACACAGCCCGATTAAACCTGTAATTGGGCGGGATCATGCTGGGTTTCTGGCTCAACACCACTTTTCGGGGCTTTACCTCCCTGCCCACACCCAGACACACGCCCCCTTGGCAGTTAAAATTCTGATTATTGTCTCTCACACTCTAATGACCTTCACACACTCTTCCAGTTATTCCAGAATGGGCCAGGGGGCACCACAAATAAGAAAAGAAAAGTTGCACTATGATAAAAAATTATTATCTGAAAAGCAATACTACCTAAAACAATTCCAAAAAGCCACCTACAAATGACCTTACCATCAAAGTTTAGCTGCCTTCATTGTTTTTTGTTTCCCCAAGTTTATCACCTCAATTGCTGAAAGTTCCAACATTTTCTGGTGTATTGTTTAATGGGCTGATGTACAGCTCCATGGGCTGGTGTACAGTTACATGGGCTGGTGTACAGTTCCATGGGCCGGTGTACAGCTCCATGGGCTGGTGTACAGCTTCATGGGCTGGTGTACAGTTCCATGGGTTGGTGTACAGTTCCATGGGCCGGTGTACAGCTCCATGGGCCGGTGTACAGCTCCATGGGCTGGTGTACAGTTACATAGGCTGGTGGACAGCTCCATGGGCTGGTGTACAGTTCCACGGGCTGGTGTACAGTTCCACGGGCTGGTGTACAGTTACATGGGCTGGTGTATTATTTAATGGGCTGGTGTACAGCTTCATAGGCTGATGTACAGTTCCATGGGCTGGTGTACAGTTCCATGGGCTGGTGTACAGTTCATGGGCTGGTGTACAGTTCCATGGGCTGGTGTACAGTTCCATGGGCTGGTGGACAGCTCCATGGGCTGGTGGACAGCTCCATGGGCTGGTGTACAATTACATGGGCTGGTGTACAGTTCCATGGGCTAGTGTACAGCTCCATAGGCTGGTGTACAATTACATGGGCTGGTGTACAGTTCCATGGGCTGGTGTACAGCTCCATGGGCTGGTGTACAATTACATGGGCTGGTGTACAGTTCCATGGGCTGGTGTACAATTACATGGGCTGGTGTACAGTTCCATGGGCTGGTGTACAGTTACATGGGCTGGTGTACAGCTCCATAGGCTGGTGTACAATTACATGGGCTGGTGTACAGTTCCATGGGCCGGTGTACAGCTCCATGGGCTGGTGTACAATTACATGGGCTGGTGTACAGTTCCATGGGCTGGTGTACAGTGACATGGGCTGGTGTACAGCTCCATAGGCTGGTGTACAATTACATGGGCTGGTGTACAGTTCCATGGGCTGGTGTACAGTTACATGGGCTGGTGGACAGTTACATAGGCTGGTGGACAGCTCCATCGGCTGGTGTACAGTTACATGGGCTGGTGTACAGTTACGTGGGCTGGTGGACAGCTCCATAGGCTAGTGTACAGCTCCATGGGCTGGTGTACAGTGCATGGGCTGGTGTACAGTTCATGGGCTGGTGTATAGTTCCATGGGCTGGTGGACAGTTACATGGGCTGGTGTACAGTTACATGGGCTGGTGTACTGCTCCATGGGCTGGTGTACAGTTCCATAGGCTGGTGTACAGTTACATGGGCTGGTGTACAGCTCCATGGGCTGGTGTACAGTTCCATGGGCTGGTGTGCAGTTGCATGGGCTGATGTGCAGCTGCATGGGCTGATGTGCAGCTGCATGGGCTGGTGTACAGTTCCATGGGTTGGTGTGCAGTTGCATGGGCTGATGTACAGCTCCATGGGCTGGTGTACAGTTACATGGGTTGGTGTACAGTTACATGGGTTGGTGTACAGTTGCATGGGTTGATGTACAGCTCCATGGGCTGGTGTACAGTTACATGCGTTCTGGTCATTCTCCGGATCCCTGCACAAGTGATCATTTTTGATGCCTGACTCTAGACAGTGATGTCTGGATGAGCGTTATCCTGATCTGCCACCAGATCCTCTGTCTCACCTCTATTCAAGTAACATCCATCTGAAACTTACAGAGAGGATCGGCTATCTATTACCGAGCTTGTCGACTTTCATTCCAAGTGGTGGAGATGAAAGTTTATCCAGTTCTATTTTAACCTGATACCACTCAAATGCACTTTCCAGCATGGATAGGATCAACTGATCTATATAATGCTACACTAGGCAATGTCACTATTCACTTAACCACTGGGTGAGTTAGCTGTTTGTACTAGGGGTGGGTTGACTAAGGAGAATGCTATTACAAGAGCAAAATACTGCAGATGCTGGAAATCTGAAATAAAAGCAGAATATACTGGAAATACGCAGTAGGTCTGGCAGCACCAGTGGAGAGAGAAGTGGAGATAACATTTCAGATCAATGAACCTTCATCAGAATCCGGATGAAAAAAAAACCTTGTTATATTTAAGAGAGATAATGTGCTGCAGTATAATTAATGCAGCCTGAAAATGGGTTTATCACAAAATAAGCATTTTTAATCAGTGTCTAGTCCACCACCTGTGAATAACCAGATTTTAAATCACTGAAAATGACTTTAAAAACCTATACAGAAACATTTACTATTTCATTGGTGTCCATTAGTCAGTGATCAGTTTAACCTGGGGGTCTGGCCAGTTGTGTGGACAGGGCCAGCTTCCAATGCAATGTTTTTTAAACAAGCGCAAAAGATTGTGGAAACTCGATTTGCTTGGGTATAACTTGCACTGGAAATTTCTCTATCTTTTGGGCTGGTTTGGTGACTTTGGGCAAATTGTGCTGGAAAAACCAACGCATCCTCGCAGAAATTCTACCCCTAAGTTCTTTACAAAATAGTTAACATGTAATCTGCAACATAGTAAATATTAAACTGCAGCAATAAGCTGTTGGCACGGCATGAATCATTGTTACTGGTTATTAGGAAGAGATATTTCAGTGTTAGTGCATTTTAACTGACAAAGAGACAAGTTTGGGACATGGCTGGATGATTTTGCATTAGAAATTGTATTTTATCTAAGTAACCTTTCACTGAGGAATGTAGACATTTTTGGGTAATAGATGTTTCTTCTGACAGACCCCAGTTTCAACAGATGCTTTTTTCTCTAGGTCAGCCGTGTCTTTGACATGCAGAGAGGGGTAGAATTTCTGCAGGGCTTCTCCCAATTGAAACAGAGTATTCTGTTACTATCGAGTTTTTGTTGAAGGTATGGCAGATCATCAAGAGAACAGTGGAGAGAATTCCTGGTGAGAGGGAGCTAAATTGGATAGACCCCGAAAATGGGTGTGGGGATCATGATGCGTGATTAATCCATATCTGTTGATTGAAATGCAGAACAACTTTGTGCTTCCTGCTCATTATAATGATCGCTGCATGCTGCCAGCACTAACTGCGTTATTCATTGGCTTCAAGTATCAGCCCGGGGCCCAAAATCGTAACTTTCTAGCATCACTTAAAATGAGCCACCACTGCTTAAAGTTAATCTACATCTCTTAAAGGGGAGATACATTGTGGCCAGAGCAGGTGTTGGGAGTTGTGCAGGAAGTGAACCTGTCCTGGGAAACAGTGAGGAATGGCACAATAGGGTAGAAAACAGACTTCAAGGTTTCCAGGCATTGCATTGGAAGTTTTGATGGAGAAGTTGGAATGGAGGAGAGATGTCCTGTATACACAGTGGAGGCACAAGGCCCTCCAGACACATAGTCAAAGGGCATTGGGAGCAAATAGACATGGAGGTCAATGCCAGAATTTAAGCTCTGAGGACCTGGATGGAATGCTGAGTGGTCAAGGTCAGTGAATGCATCTTCAAATGCCATATTGCACCAACTGCACCAATGACCTCAGACACTGGCTCATATCATCACACGCTATGATCAGAGTATGGCAGGAAGGGACAGTGATTGCAAACTTAAGAGTGTGGCAGCAGATAGGGCCAGAGTTTACAAAAACAGTAAAAAAAATACTGAATTAAGGGCTCTGTATTTGATTGCTGGCAGCATTCGCAATAAAACAGATGAATTGTCAGCTCAAATAGAAATCCATACGTATGACCTGATAGCCATTACAACGACTTGGCTACAAGGAAATCAAAGCTGGGACCCAAATATCCAAGGGTACATGACATTCAGGAAGGACAGGAAGTTAGGAAAAGGTAGTGGGGTAGCTCTGTTAATTAAATTACATTAGTACTGTAGTGAGAGATGATCTTAGTTCTAAAGATCAAGACGTAGAATCAGTTTGGGTGGAACTAAGAAGCAGCAAGGGGCAGAAAAAATTTGGAGTCATTTATAGGTCACCAAACAGCAGTGGTACTGTAAATCACAATATGAATCAGGAAATTAGAGGTGCATGTAACACGGGTAATACAGTAATCATGCAGGATTTCAATCTACATATGGACAGGGTAAACTTTATTAGTACTAACGTTGTGGAGGACAAATTCTTGGAATGTATGTGAGATAGTGTTCTAGAGCAGTACGTTGAGGAACCTAGAGAATGGGCTATTTTAGATTTAGTATTGTGCAATGAAAAAGGGCTAATTAATAATCTTGTTGCAAAGGAGCCTTTAGGAAGGAGTGATCATAATATGATAGAATTTTACATTAAGTTTGAAAGTGATGTAGTTCAATCAGAAACTAGGGTCTTATATCTAAGCAAAGAAAACTATGAAGCTTATGAGGGGCAAATTGGCCATGATGGATTGGGAAACAAAGTTAAAAGGTATGACGACAGACAGGCAATGGCTAACATTTAAAGAACTAATACATAGTTTACAACAAAAATACATTCCTTTAATGCACAAAAACCCAGCAAGGAAAGTGTTCTAACTATGACTAACAAAATAAATCAAGGATTCTATTAGATCAAAGGAAGAGGAGTACAAAGTTGCCAAAAAATGGTAGCCTGAGGATTGGGACCATTTCAGAATTCTGCAAAGGAGGACCAAGAAAAAGATTAAGAAAGGAATGAATAGAATGAGAGTAAACTCGCGAGAAACATAAAATCAGACTGTAAAAGCTTCTATAGCTATGTAAAACAGAAAAGATTAGCAAAGACAAATGTGGGTCCATTACAAGCGGAATCAGGAGACTTTATGGTGGGGAATAGGGAAATGGCAGAGAAGCTAAACAAATACTGTCTGTCTTCACGGAGGAAAATACTAAAAACCTTCCAGAAAGAACAGAGAATCAAGGGACTGGTGTAAACAAGGAACTGCAAGATATTGGTATTAGTAAAAATATAGTACTGGAGAAATTAATGGGACTTAACATAAATAAATCCCCTGGACCTGATGATCTACATCCCAGAGTGTTGAAAAAGGTGGCTGTAGAGATAATAGATGCATTGGTGGTCATCTTTCAAATTTCTATAAACTCTGGAATGATTCCTGCAGATTGGAAGTGTAACCCCACTATTTAAGAAAGGAGGGAGAGAGAAAACAGGGAACTACAGAGCAGTTGGCCTAACCTCAGGGAAAATGGTAGAATCTATAATAAAAGGATGTGATAACAGGACACTTAGAAAAGGATTGTAGGATTGAGCAGAGTCAACATGGATTTATGAAAGGGAAATCACGTTTAACAAACCTGTTGGAGTTTTTTGAGGATGTAACTAGCAGAATAGATAAGGGGGAGCCAGTGAATGTGGTGTATTTAGATTTTCAGAAAGCTTTTGATAAGGTCCCAAACAAGAGGTTAGTTAGCAAAATTAGAGCACATGGGATTGAGGGGAATATACTGGCATGGACTGAGAACTGGTTAACGGACAGAAAACAGCGAGTTGAAATAAATGGGTCATTTTCAATTTAGCAGGCTGTGACTAGTGGGGTACCGCAAGGATCAGTGCTTGGGCACCAGCTATTCACAATCTATATCAATGATTTGGATGTGGGGATTAAATGTAATATTCCTAAATTTGCAGATGACACAAAACTAGGTGGAATTGTGAGGAGGATGCACTGACATTTCAAGGGGATTTGGAGAGGCTAAGTGAGTGGGCAAAAGTTTGGCAGATGGAATACAATGTGGAGAAATGTGAGGTTATCCACTTTGGTAGGAAAAACAGAAATACACAGTATTTCTTAAATGGTGAGAGGCTGGGAAGTGTTGAATTTCAAAGGGACCTGGGTGTCCTTGTTCATGAGTCACTGAAAGCTAACATGCAACTACAGCAAGCAATTAAGAAGGTAAATGGTATGTTGGCCTTCATTACAAGAGGATTTGAATATAGGAATAAAGATGTCTTACTGCAATTATATAGAGCCTTGGTAAGATCGCACCTGGAGTACTGTGTGCAGTCTCCTTACCTAAGGAAAGATATACTTGCCATAAAGGGAGCGCAATGAATTGTTCACCAAACTAATTCCTGGGATGGAGGGTTTGTTCTATGAGGAAAGATTAAATTGACTGGGCCTTTATTCTCTGGAGTTCAGAAGAATGAGAGGTGATTTCATTCAAACATACACAATTCTTACAGGGCTTGAAAGGCTTGATGCAGCAAGGATGTTTCCCCTGCTTAGGGAGTCCAGAACCAGGTGACACAGTCTCAGAATAAGGGACAGGCCATTTAGGACTGAGATGAGGAGGAAATTCTTCACACACAAGGTTGTGAATCTTTGGAATTCTCTGCCCCAGAGGGCTGTGGAGATTCAGTCATTGAGTATGTTCAAGACTGAGATCGACAGATTTTTACATATTAAAAATATCAAGGGTTATGGGGGTAGTGCAGGAAAATGGTGTTGAAGTAGAAGGTCAGCCAGGATCTCATTGAATAATGGAGCGGCTTTGAAGGGCTGAATGCCTTACTGCAGTCTATTTCACGTGTTCTTGTGTTCAGCCTCATTACTCACCTACCAACAATCTCTATCAGTCAAGACACATATGTAACATTCATATGCTTCAGCTCACCCTAACACACTTAGCACTGCTGCAAGCATCACACCCACATCTCACAGCTGGCACATACTGTCAGCTGTTCAACTATGATAGCCACATCACCCAAACGCTGACACACTTCCTCTCTCTTGCAGGACAAGGTGGCCCACAACTGGAAACAGCAGAAACTAACCAGAGGGTGGCTGGTTTGCTTGCATGTCTTTACCCTACTAGGAGGAGACGGCACAGGCCATTATTGGAACGGACATCGTTGAGGCCATGGCCAGTGGCAGGGCTGATACCATCAAAGATGATGGCACCCTTTTACCTACTCCTCCCTCTCACATCCCCTGCCTCCTGATGCCACAATCTCTTCAGATTGACAAGCTGCAGATGGTACAAGCATGCAACTATTACTGCCCCCTACCCTCCCTGCACCACAACCTTAACTTTGTTCCTTTTTCCTTTCGGAAACACAAGTGATACAATCAGGTCAGGCAGTGGAGGAACACCAAGAAGAGAGTGATGATGAAGACGCATTGTCATTTGATTTCACAGGCACAGCCACAGCTTAGATACAGGCATCGCACTTACCTTAGAGGACGTATTAGAGGTGGGGTCTGCATTTGGTGAGGCACTAGGCACAAGTGTACTACAGGCAGGGTAGGGGGCAAGTATAGCGCAGATGCCAACTTGCTGTAAGGCGAGATGGCACACAAGTTCCACTGCAGAAGACTCAGATGAGGATTTTAATGGGCAGCCTACAGAATAACGCTGATGGGTATGCACACAGAAATGTTTGGTGCATTTGGAAGCCTGCCTGAAAGCCTGCGTTCAATGTCCAAGGAGCAATGAGCAGTCCAGCACCAATTTGGCACAGGGCTATGCACAGAGCTTAAAGTCCATCCTTTCGAGCATGGAAGTGGCAGCCAACTTTGTGCCCACATTTGTGGACCCAACCATGCTGCAGCTTCTGATGGCCGATGTGGCAACTTTCATTGCATCATAAGCAGCCGCCACCCAACGTCTGAGTACTACAGTGGCAGCTCAGCCTACTGCCATCATGGCTGTGGATTACAGTTTGCAAAGGGGCTTGCAGACTGTCATAGCAGTCCGGCAGCCTTTCCTTAAACACATTACTAGGATTGCTGAGGCACTGGCCCGGGGGAGTGGCAGTGGCTCCAGGAACCATGAACTTGCTGTCCTCTCTAAGGGTGACAGCATTTGTCCTCCCAGCCCTGCCATTCCACCAATGTCCTTGCTGTTCACTGTCAGCCAGCCAGACTGCTGCTGCTCATGCCGAGATGGTGCAGTGCATTGCTGGGCCTTCTATGCCCGGAGATGCTTGAGGTCATCCTCCAAGGTCATCTGCAGACTCCTCCACTGAACATGCTCCAGACACTTGGGTAGCACAGCATAGGAGCACTAGGTCAGACAAAGGCACATGGAAAATAGGCACTAAAGGAATGCACAAGGGTAATTAGTTTGTGTTTGTATGCAATATAGCATGCTTTCATTTATAAATTTGGTTTGGAATGTTTATTTTGTATTGATTTTTATTTTTGCATTGTGGTCTAGAGGACAATGTGATGATCAGTGACAGAGGGAAGTGTCACAACTCAGGCTGGAATGAATCACACTTGAAATCACAGCTTTAACTTTAACAAAGATTTAACAAGTATTTTGTTAAAGACTTCTGTAGAGTTTTTTATTCATTTATTTATTTATTTTTTATTTAGAGATACAGCACTGAAACAGGCCCTTCAGCCCACCGAGTCTGTGCCAACCATCAACCACCCATTTATACTAATCCTACATCCTCTGCTTCCCCTTCTTCATCCTGATGAACCTGCTCCTGCTTCTCCTCCTCCACCTCACACTCCTGCTCCTCAGCTGCTCATCACATAGTGGTGGCAAGTGCTGTACCCTCATGATGAAGAGTTTCTGTAGCATGCAACAGACCACCACGAATCTTGACACCTGTCTTGCTGAGTGCTGCAGGGCTTCTCGAAAGCGGTCCAGAAGCATTGTTTCAGGATGCCTATGGTCACCTCAATCATATTTCATGTGGTAGCATGGATTTACTTGTACACATGCTGTGCAGGTGTGTGTGGGGGTTGCACACTGGAGTCATGAGCCATGTTGTCAGCGGATAGCCCTTTTCACCTCGAAACCACCCTTTGGTTTGTCATGGTGGTGGCTCAAATGCAACTGGCACAGTGGTCTGCCACAGGATGAAGACATCATGACTGCTGCTGGGATACCAGACTTTGACCGACATGATACGCTACCTATAGTTGCACACTAGCTTTATGTTGGGGGAGTGGACTCTATTTTGGTTGTGGGATAAAGCAGAGTTAACATGTGGAACCAGCAAACAATGCGTATGCAGTCAGTGGCATCCTGCACCATGGAGAAACCTGCAATCTTAGCAAATCTGCACGCTCGCTCCGCCTGCTGGTTTCTGGCAAGAGTGAATGAAATGTAATTAGATCTCTTTTTATAGAGAGCCTCAGTGACCTCCCTTACACAACAGTGGCTGGCTAACTGTGAGATGTTGCAAAGAACTCCAGCCTCAGCCTGGAAGGAGTCAGACACATAAATGTTCCAGGCCACAAGCAGCTTTATAGCCACTGGCAATGTGATCCTTGCCTGGCTCTGAGGCTGCAGTTGTGACTGCAGCAGTGGGATTTCAATGAGGATGTCCTTACTGAAGTGGAGACATCCCCCACATTGTTCCTCACCGAGGTTCAGGTAGGTAAATTTCTTCCTGAACACCCTGGGTGGATATGGTCGCCCGCTGAAAGCCCTTCTCCCTGTCCTCCTCCTCCCTCTTCCCGCAATTTGTTTTACTCTGTTCATTTTCCAAATCATGCTGTATTTCAAAGAGAATGCCTACAAGTCTGGGAGAAACTAATTATGCAAAAGCTTTGAAGCAAGCAAAAAATCTTTCCGTTCGCGGCACACCACTCCTTGTGGACTTTTGCAACTTGAAAGATCTATGGAAAGCACAAACACTTGTAGAATCATAACAACAGCCAGAAGAAATCAACCAGCAATTAAACTGTAAGTAGTTGCACAGTCATTGATGTCATGATCTGCCTGCTCTGTATACTTCTGGCAGACATTAGCTGCACATGGGCTAACACCCTCATCAAGATGGTGTCCAGCACGATTAGTGGCACATGCGAATCTGACATCATTTTAGTCTCCAAATGGCATCTGAAGCTCCCAAAATCTCTGAAGCAATCTACTGATGAGTCTATACAGGGATATTTTCTGCTTAATGGGCATGGAGTGGGTTGTCGTGTATCTCTTTTTCCTTTTGTTTAAACTGAAGTTAATAGTGTTGTCATGGAACTATTTCTTTTCTCTGTTTAAAACAGTATGCCTTTAAGACTCTGTCTAAAAATAGTGTACCTTTAAGACAGAGCAAGAAGTTTTTTTAGATTCTTTGAGAACAGTGCCACAGCCAGCCTGTTCCCTAAGTAACAGCAGGAGATGTGCTGTAATGTTTCAATTTAACTGCGTGCAAGGACTGGCTGAAACCAGTCTGATCTGACCACAACAAAGTGTGCCAACTAAAAAGAAGCTGTCTTTATCTCAGTAGAAAAATGTACATTGAGCTCAGACTGTGTTTGCCGAAGGAGGAAAAAACCCCTGAAAAGAACATTTTCATTGTTGGAGGTAATAAATTCTGTTTTACTTCAAAACTCTAAGAAATCTCTGCTACAGAAGTAACTCTCTCTATTGCCTGTTTGTGTTTGCTGGAATTCTCAGTAATGTTTCTACCAAAAGACTACCAATTTAAAATTCAGGTAAACCTATTGCTGTACTCCTTGTTGAAAGAGCTGTGTAATGCCTACTGCAGCTGAAATACTTTGAATGTCTATCTATTAAAGACTATCTCATCGAATTCGCCTGCAGACTTCGAGAGGCATCTGATTATTCTACTTTGGGACACTTCATCAACCGGGAACGTAACCTACCAGGACTTACAAACCAGCTACTTATTTTGTTCTTAAGAAACCCTATTTTTTTTTAAAATGGTGAACCAATAGTTTTTGAATGTATCTTTGTGTGCATGGGGTGGCGTCATTAGGATAAATAAGAAGTTATAAGGTCTTTCGACATAAATTTATCTTAATAGTGTTTAAGAATTCATTTATTAATAAATAGTTAATTTGTTGTTGTTTAAAGATACCTGGTTTGATGTATTTTATTCTGAGGGTTAATAAGGTGCTTAACTAATTTCCCACAGGTGGGAAAACTTCAATAATATGCTATGACCTGTGGAGTGATGGGACTGAATTGACAGTGCATTGCTCCCACGGTCGTAACAGTGTTAAGGATTAGAGACCCCCATGTATGTTTGCATGTCAGATTAACAGGACGACCATGGAGTGTTGACTTGGTTCCAATCTTCCATCATTATACATAACATCTTGGACCCAACTTAATCTTAAGGAGAATCAGAGTTAATGTTTCAGGTCAGTGACCCTTCATCAGAACTGCATAACTGAATGACTGATCAGTCAGAAAACAAGGGAACATTCAGATAAGCAGTTCTGATGAAGGGTCACTGACCTGAAATGTTAACTCTGCTTCTCGCTCCACAGATGCTGTCAGACCTGCTGAGTACTTCCAGCATTTCTTGTTTTTATTTCAGATTTCCAGCATCTGCAGTATTTTGCTTTTAATCTTAAAGGGACCTTGCTTACTAGCTCCCCTAGTAGGATTCAGCAATGTTACACTCATTTGCTTCCAACTGAATTTTGATTAAGGGAGATTTCTTCAGACAAAATGTGAGAAGGGACATATTATAAATATAGACATTTCTCATATTGCTCTTCTGTCTGTATGGACTAATGGAAATACTGTTTTTGTATATTAGGCTGATGTAGGTACACAGAGGTAGTATCAGACTGGTAGGGGGAAGCCCCTTGATGGGTCAGCTGATTAAAGAGATGGGTAGCTGAGCCAAATAAACTAGGAAGATCTCAGGCTCAATCTCTGGTTTGTGCTGTGTTTGGTAATCTCAGCCAGGCTCTGCAATTAGCCTCAGCACCTCCTGGATTAGGGAAGGAAAAAGTAACGAGCGTTCCCACTCTTGATCACTATCCAACAACCCCTGCTGGAAGTCTATCTTGTGAATGTCACGTGAGGGCAGGATCAGCCTGACCTGTTCCATTTCCCCCACAGTGGAATGGCCTGCCAACGCTCACTATTTGGACTCAGACATGAGTAATAGGCCTCGGACAAGGTAACAGACAGGATCTCGGGCGGAAACTAACAGAAAGAGGAAAACAATATTTTTTTTTAAAAGACTGGCTAAGTTCTTTGTGCTTTGAAGGGAAATTACAGCCACTTTTGTTTGAGTGATCTGAGATGAGTGCTGCGAAAGCAGAATATTTCTGGAGAATGCAATAGTTCTAGTCTCCCACCCATGACTATTTAAAAACTGTTTGTAGCAGCTTTGCAGTTTGTCTCCTGATCACAGAATCCAGAATGCTTTTCACCTGCAGACAAGCTTCTTTAGGCATGCTAATTATGTCATTGTTGAGAAAACTCACCCCCCCCGATGCAGAAGACTACGAGAATCCAATGGGCTGCATACCTTCCAACCTCTAGTCCAGCCAATCAGAGGCACAAGTCACAGAAGTCAGGAGCACCTGTTACTGGCAGTGAGCACCACATCAAAGCTGTCAATTTGCAATATGTTTGTTTTAATCTACCCTGGCTGTCAAAATGATTTAAATGAAAGCATCCTTTTTTTTACATTAATATATTTTCCAGCTCTATTAAAATTCATTATTTATTTTGATATCAAATATCTTTTCTTTTAGGCAGTTTTCTGTATCAGGTATTGCAAAACAGTGAAGGGAAATTATAGTAAACCAACCTGCTAACTTTTTTTAAATCTCACCAACAGTGGTGTGATTTCCAGGAATGCAAGTCTACATGGTGAGTAAGCATTGTCTTAAATAGCTATAAAATATGCAATTTAGTTTGGACAGGAAGATCTGCTGCCCAAGTCAGTCACGTAAAGCCACTTGGCTGCTATTATTGTCAGTCTCCAGAACACAACTGTTACTGTACTGGTATGGGTCATGCACCAAGGGGCATGTTGCTTATGTCAGTGATGAAAGGCCATTTCGTATCAAATACAATACATGAATGTTTGGCTCCAAAATGTCTTAATATGCATCCAGAAAAATAAGAGACAAATCAGTGCCAGCTGTTGGGTCTGAGATGTCATGTGCATCTGGGTCCTTAAGGATGGTGAAAGCACATTTCTGGGATCTCCTAGCAAAAAAAAAATGACCACCTCCAACCTCGGAACACACCCAACCCAAAACGGTACCTGCCAGTTAATGACAGCTGCATGATGCATTATATTCTGGCAGTTGTGGTCCTGCTTTCTATCTTGTCAATGGAGGAACCACAGGAAGAACTAGCAGTTAAAATGAAAAGTATAAGTTCATCGTTACGATGCTCACCAAATTCAGGAAGATTAGTGCTCGGAAATGAATAATTTTCTACCTTTTGAACATTTGGTTCTGGACAGTACATGCTAGAGCATTATCCTAATGATGTGCAGTTCCTGACCAACATGCCCAGCACCATCCCACTTACATCTCCCATGCACCAGCTGTCCTCAAGAAAGTCTAAAGTCCTAGATTTTAACCTAGCTCTTGGACAGGAAGGAACAGTGCTCCAATAATTATCTGAAGAGAACACATTTGCAGGGCTACAGGGAAAAGGCGGGGGGAGTGAGACAAGGTGAGTTGCTCTTGTAGACAGCTGGCACAGACATGATGGGCCGAATGGCCTACTTCCACGCTGTAACAATTCTATGATTCTGTAATAGATGCTGCCCAATTGGACAAGCTAAAACTGCAGTTTTGTTAGAGTTCCTGCCTAGGAAAACTATATTTTCTGTTGTCATCATCAACTTGTGCATTTGGGAATTTACATGCATGAATGAGACTTCCTTTAAAAAAATATGAAACGGAATTTGCTGAAGAGCTCTTACAAGTGAAGAACAGTTTTTATGGTATTAATTAATATCAGTCAAAACTATTCAGCACTGCCAACACAGAGCAGCAGCAAGTCCCAAGAGCGACAATAAATTCAGTCTTAAAGAAATTTACATTCATGAATAGTGCTTTTTTTTGGACTCCAATTAAGTTATTGTCTGCCTTCAACTGTCGACATTATGACATATTTCAATTGCTTCTGCAGCACTCGGGATAATAGTGTGTTGATATAGTCCTCGCTGCACAATATTTTCTGTATCTTTGAATGTGTTTTTCTGTCATCAGAGTTACATTAAAAATTGAACAGCTTCCATAATTACATTTTATTAAATATCTTGAGCTTAATGTGCATAAATGGTGGGTTGACAACTTTAAACTTTAATTTTCACAGTAATAGATGCACTTAAAGATAAAATGTGGTGTTAGCCCTGTACTTTGCAGATTGTTCATGCTGAGTTCACATTCTGGTCTATACAAATTTAACTCTCAGGAAATTTTGGTGTAAGTTGCTGGTTACACATTGCAGAAAATTCTGGGCTAATCAGCAGAGGATTGGCAAGAGATAGATGAATGGAGAATGTTTGTCATCCTATTCTTATGCTGGACATTAATGAACCAGTCGGGCTTTCACAACAATCCCACATGGGCATTGATATCAGCTTTTGTTTCAAATTTTCAAACTGATATAGTAGCATTTGTATATATTAGTTAATATAATAGTTACATTCCCCATATTACTAATTCAGTAATGTAACCACTATATTACTGAACCCCCATTCAACTTACTGAGTGCTGCAAAGGGACTGTTTTTAACTGCCAAGTGCTTCTTTACACAAACACACCTGATAGACACACCAACTACACACACACACACACACTGGCCTATATTCTCAATTTGTTAAAAAAAAACAAAGCTACCTTTACATTGCAATAAATCTACCTCATGATCTTTAAACAATTGTCTCTGCTCACACTTTTTTGTCAGTCTAGTATCAAGGGTTTGCAGCACTGTTAATCAAAGCATTTGCCTTTCGGCAGAGACAACCAGATCAATATGAACGATACCTCACCTACATTCCTGTGCGAACTCTTCAAGCTGACTGGCTTGTCAGCTTCACATTCCCATTGAAAAGTCCCCATGGGCTGTTTTGGTAAATAAAACCACAAACAATGTACACCTGTCAGTCAAAGATGTGCTAAAGATGCTTGGTGGATGTAAGATAATGATTTCTAATGCCCAAAATTAAGCCAGGTCGCTCTGAGCTATTGAGCAGGATAGGATCAGAATTTCATGGCAAGCATAAAAGTCAGATTCAAAGACAGCAATGATGTAAACTTATCTATTGGACAGCTTTCACTGAGATTACGGTATGCAGCACTCATATAAACTTCCTGAATAAGCCAAACATTTTTACATGTAGGGAGACAAAAACCCACTTGTACATTTTATTTAAATTGTCTTAGTGTACGAACAAAAGGCTTCAGCTCTTCTGTCAGGAAGGATGACCTTGTGGTACTGATGTTATAATGGGGTACCTTCCTGCTGATATGTAATACTTACACTGGCCAAAATATGGGGCCGTAACCATTTATGGGCATGTGAAGGATGTGCTTTATGCTCACCTGCTCAGAAGAACAAGTTAAGGAAGAAGACAGTGCAAACAATGCAGGACATTACTGTAAGTCTCCCGGACAATTTTAACTACTTGCCCATTGTCCACCAGAAAGGTTGGGTTAAACTCACACCTATTGTATGCCCAAAAATAAATTTGCCACCATTAATACAAGTCATGTCGGTTACATTTCATAATTTAACATTTCCTCATTTTCTTTCTGCTCTCCTTCAGCGAAGGGAATGGGATTGGCTCTATCATACACATCTCCCCACTATCAATACTGCTCTGAAATGAGGCAGCAGATGGCTTTATTCAATTACATCAAGGTGGGCATTAATTTTTAAACCTTACTGTCTTTAAACGTGAGCAACTACCACTCACTAAGGATACTTTAGACTTTGTGTGATAATGTAAAACAGGTGATGAGTGAATTGGTAAGCCGTTTTATTTCTTCCCCGATTTTTTCCCATTGAAAATGATGTAAATGGTGAGGCAGATTCTTTACCATTTGTTTTAAACTTTTGCACGTAGCCACACGCGACCCCACTGTGTCACCATTGTCTCTGTAGATGCACTCTTGTCTCTGAGCCAGAAGGTTGTGGGTTCAAGCTGTGCCAAAATTTGGATGCATAGGCCGGGATTTTATTCTGGTGACAGGGGTCTCAACGTCCGGAAAAAGCAACGCCAGGATCCCCGCATCATCCAGTGTCAATCAGGCACTTAAGTGGACAGCGGCGGGCATGCCACCGGGTCAGGGACCCCATCACCATAAGTCATGTCCTTGGAGAGCTGCTGGCCAATCAGAGGCAGGCAGCTCTTCCACTGAGCGGCGCCACTGCAAAGCTGGTGGCTGCGGGAGGCCAAGGAGCATCACAGGACCCAGGCCACAGGTAGGTCAGGGAGTGAGGGATCTCGTGGGGTGGGGGTCACAGGGGAGGGGGTGTAGGGGGGTTGATACCAAGGGCAGAGGAATGCCAGGTCCCTCATTCAGGCACTAAGTACCTTTTACCGAGGGAAACCTTCCCTCCCCACAACCCGGAGCTGGGAAGTAGCCCGCACAGTGTTTCATGCCATGCTTCCCGCACGGTGACATGGTCAACTGCCACATGGCTAACTACAGCTGCAGTGGGAAGAGGCCCTTAATTGGGGATTAATTGCCTAGTGAAGGGCTGGCAGCAGGGCACGAAGGCCGTTCACAGGCCTTCTCGCCCTGGATTAAATTTTGGCGGAGGCGGAATGGTGGCGGGAACCCTCCCCATAAAAATCCCCCCATAATCGATGTTCCCTCAGTACAGAACTGAGGGAGTGCTATATTACCAGAGGTGCTGCCTTTTAGATATGGTATTAAATAAAAGCCCTGTCTGACTCTCAGGTAGATGTAAAAGATCCATATCAATACCTGAAGAAAAGCAATAGAGATGGCCTGATCAAAATTCGTTCCTCAACCAGCATTAGTTTTTTTGATCTTTTATTTCATTGCTGTTTGTGGGACATTGGCTGCAGGATTTGTCTACAAAACTATAATAACTACACTTTGATAATTTATTGGCTGTAAAGCACCTTGGATCAATCTGAGGACATAAAAGACATCAAATGAATGTAAATTCTTTCATTCTTTTTTATCAATCCATAAATGACAACAAGATGATAAGACAGTAGCAACTGCAAAATAATTGCAATAAAATAACTTTGTAATTTATTAAGCTGCACTAATGATATTCAAATAATCTTTTCACCAAACTCAAAGACTCATGATTTGTGAAATAAACAATTCCAATTATATACAATAGCTTGAATGTAGAAAAATGTCACAAGACAATTCACAGACAGCATCAGAGAAAAACGGACGATAAGCCAAAGAAGATATTAGCTTGGTCAAAGAGATGGCTTTTAGGAGAGTTTTAAAGGGGAGCACAGTGGAGACTCAGAGGAATGAAGAGGCTTAGGGATGGAATTCCAGAGCATGGGACCTAGACAGCTGAAGGCACAGCCGCCTATTTTATGGGAAATGGTGGGGGAGGGAAATGCACAAGAGGCCAGAGTTGCTGTAATGCAGAGTTCGGGAAGAGATATAGGGCTGTATGAGGTTACAGTGGTTGGGAGGGGCGAGACCATGAGGGGACTTTAATACTAGCATGAGAATCTTTACCTTACTCTTTTAATTCCTTGCAGTATTGTGAAAAAGATGGCTATTACAAATATTCTATGCAAAACAGCAACCAAAGTTCCAAAACAGTACCTGCTCTCCTTGGGACAACAAGTTCCGTTTCTTTGCTTAGAAATGATTTTTTATTCTTTCATGGAATGTAAACATCACCAACAAGGCCAGCATTTGTTGCGCATCCCTAATTTCCCTTGAGAAGGTGTTGGTGAGCTGCCTTCTTGAACTGCTGCAGTCCATTTGGTGAGGTACACCCAGAGTGGATGGCTTTGTAAATGTATCAAATTCAAGTTCAAATCGGCATTTCATTTACTTTAAAAAATCTGCTGCTATCAGATGACATCTTGTATTTGTTCTTAGTGATTCTGTGTTGTATGAAAAGCAAATTGCTTCTCAGAAAAAAATCTTTACCATTTTAAACATTTTGTGTATACTTTAGTGCAACATAAAGTGAAACATGTTGTTGTTGTCCACTCTTAAGTTTGCACATTGTGCTTTAAAAAAAAGTATATTTTAATACTCAGTGAACCACCTTCTGTGTGGTCCACTCTATCCCTCAACAACATGCATGGCTTCCGAACCAACAAACCCCTATCATGCACACCAGACTACTAGGAATTAAATGCTTCACACAAATAAAAATATTACAAGGGGAAACCGGGCTTTGATGTTGAAAGTGACACTGTACATTTTGTTTCTCTGTACTTGCAAGCAGCTAGCTCATTTAATTTTTTCAATATGCATAAAGCCTGAACTTTCATGGATTATCCCGGTCACCCACCATAACTTCAGCAGGAAGTTGGTGGAACGTCTGGAAAAATGGAACAAAATACTGCTTTTAGTTGCTTCTCCGACTATTCTGTCGTTCTCCAGGTGAAGTTGTGATTGGAGATTGGGACAATCCTCACAGAAGTTTAGGACCATTTTATACATACGTTAGCTGATGCCTTGTGGCACTGCATAGAGCGAGTCAGGACTGAAGGGTAATTTTCAGTGCTGGGTACTAGGATATTTGAACCAAGGGAGGAGAAGATGCAGATGGAAGAGGGTGAAGGGAAAAGGCATTGAGGGAGGGCAGAGACAGAGGGTGAGGATGAGAGAGAGGACTGGTTGGGTGAACCAGAGGGAAGAGGAAAGGAGAATAGGGTGGGGGGGGGGGGTGCGGGGGGAGGTGAATTGTCAAATGGAAAGGACTTGGAAGAAGCAGACAGAGGAGAGGGGCAAAAGGGAGGTGGAGAGTCAAGGTAAGGAGTGGAGAGTGAGAGGGAAAGATAGGATTGGATAGAGGAAATTAAGACAGCAGGATATATAGAAAAAAAGTGAGAAAGTGAAGAGGAAATGGGAAAGAGAATGGTAAAAGGGGGAGAAGTGGAGGAGGAGGCACAGGTAATGATCTAGGCCTTTGGAAGATGCCACAATCAGCGAGGAGGGGGTAATTTTCTCCTCAGCGGTGGGGGGGGGGTGGGGTGTTGGTGCTAGTGGGGCAATTGCACCTCAGCAGGATGGGAGGTGAGTTTCTCCTAAGGGTTGGGGCTGTGAGTGGGCCTTTTTCTCCTTGTGATGGGGAGAAGGCTGGCTAGGTTTTCCCATTATCTGGATGGCAGCGATTGGGATACAGATGGCATGCTTTCATTCAACATCTGGAAATTTCCCAGTTTTTGGGATTATACTTGTCATCTTTGCGGAAAATTTTGGTCCAGGCTCGGAATAGGCCCAATATTAGCAGTACACCCATGATGCCTGCTCAAAGCCACAATTGGGAAGCCAGAACCACTTTCAGCTCCAGATCTCATTTAACTTTAAACATCAAATTGCTTGAAGCCATCCAGCATGTTGTAGAAGGGTTGAGGGAGTGGAAGGTGGATCCTGGGGTGAGGAGTGGCTGTGGGCTGGCAGTGGACCAGCACATTTTTGTAGGACCAGGAGGAATATGAAGGCTTCTCCTGTCCCCATAAAAATCTTTTGAAAGGAGAAACTTATCTTTTAGGAGCAGCTCCGACAGCCTGTTTAAGAATCACTGAAAGGCCTCTCAACACCTGGAAAAAATGGGTCTAGCACGCACTTTGCATGTTCTGCCCATTCCTTCATAAAAATTGCAATGGGGACCTATTTTGGGTGGGAGTGCTAGCTGCCTATTTATAAGCCAGCCTAAAAATGGAATCTGGCAAGGGGCAAGTAAATGGATGCACACGCTGTCCGCCAGGTTTTCCTCTGCCAGTTGCCCATTTCTGAGGTAAAAAACAGGCAGCCAGCAGTCAAAAGTCCGCCATTATCTCATGCTCACAGGTCGAAAATTACTTCCCCCCCTCCCCCGCCCCCGAGGTTATATTTTTCAATGGCCTGGAGTTTGTGCCATCTGTAAAAGTTACAGTTTCAGATACATTATAATTGGAATCTGAACTATTTGCCCCTATACCCTTTAACATACGACCCTGCTATGTTGTACACTTATACACAATGTATCTTGTTGTCTGTTAATTTGTAGCAAAGATCCAGTTACACAATGAGTCTAACATCTGCACAAAACAGTGCCTAACTTTCTTTTTGTAATTTGGTTCTAAATTAACCTGGGAATTTTTTCATGTGGATCACTCTTAGGACAGAGGGGTAGGAATTCAACCAGGTTTCACCTGTTTTCTTTTAGGTGTGAAATTAAAGTTGGAGAGATGAACTTTAGATCGTGATCTTTCACTCCCGATCTCCCCTGGAAGAGTGCAGCCTGCAAAATTGGAAGCCAGTCAGTTCAAAGTGCGCAGTGTGCCAGTCCAAAATAGGCATTATAAACCCAGAGCGTGCAAGTCAGGGTCCTAAAGCTGTTTTAGGTCCTTGACACATAATTGGTGAGCAAATGGGCAGTGTATGAGCCCAGCAGCCTAACCAGTGGTCCTTAAAGGAGGTTGCTCAATAAAGATAAACAAACTTCTTCACAGTTTAATCTCTGTGAAGCCAGAAGGAGCAGAAGTGCTGGTAGAATCCAGAACAAGGGAACACATTCTTAAAATGAGAGCTAGACCATTTAGGAGTGAAATCAGGATAAACTCTTTAACACAAAGGGTGGTGGAAATCTGGAACTACTTCACTTAAGAGCCTATGGATGCTAGGACAATTGAAATTATCAAGACAGATCAATAGATTTTTAATTAGATTAGATTAGAGATACAGCACTGAAACAGGCCCTTCGGCCCACCGAGTCTGTGCCGAACATCAACCACCCATTTATACTAATCCTACACTAATCCCATATTCCTACCAAACATCCCCACCTGTCCCAATATTTCCCTACCACCTACCTATACTAGTGACAATTTATAATGGCCAATTTACCTATCAACCTGCAAGTCTTTTGGCTTGTGGGAGGAAACCGGAGCACCCGGAGAAAACCCACGCAGACACAGGGAGAACTTGCAAACTCCACACAGGCAGTACCCGGAATCGAACCCGGGTCCCTGGAGCTGTGAGGCTGCGGTGCTAACCACTGCGCCACTGTGCCACCCCTTGATAAGGGTATCAAGGGATATGAATGAAGGGCAGATAAATGGAGTTGAAGTACAGATCAACCACGATCCAGTTGTATGGTGAGACAGCCTCAAGGGGTTGGATGGCCTACTCCAGCGCCTAATGGTATTGCAGTGCACCATTTGTTCTTGAATACGTAGGGATTCTTGAACTAGTTAGCAAGATCAACCAAATTATTGTTGTTGTCATACTGAGGCACCTGGTCTAATGTTAATACTGCACTTCCAGGGAAATTATGGCAATGGACTGGGAGCAATTCCATGGTAATTCCTAACCTTGAGCATAACTCAATCCCAAAATCTTTACTACGAAGGAAAAAGTTATCAAAAATCTCAAAACATCACAATGATATATCGGGCAATGTCGCAATCATCCTAAAACAAAGTAGCCCAATTCTGCAGCTTACGGCATGCATGTGCTGCTTGCATGTTGGACCATTGGCCCGGCCCTGCTGGAATCCATTAGGAGCCACAGTGAGGGGTGAAAAACATGCAGCAGTTGTATCACTTAATTTGAGCTTTATTTGCATTTTTAATATGTGTGGGGAGCACTGCAGCATCTGTGTGTGGGAGGGGTTGGAGTGGGGCAGGGGTGCAGGGGACAGGGAATCCTGATTACAGCAACTCTGAAAAGATTGTTACACTTAAAGTAAGATGAACCCTTTCTTGTGAGAGGGTAACTGTTAGTGTTGGAGGAGGACCAAGAACTTTCCTCTTCACTGAAATGAGGATTCAAGTCTCGCTAGAGGAAGCGACATCCAGGAAAGCAGCCATTCTTGGGGTGAAGGGGAACCTTCCTAACTGAACTACCATGCAGCAGGTATGGCAGGAGGTACCAAACAGAGTGGGGCTCTTTTTGACTTTGGATGATAGTATAAAGTGGGTGATATTGGAACATCCATTGAAGTCAATTAAAATGAAAATCAGGAGAGATGTACAACAGGCAATTGATCTGATATCCTCCCTTTTACACTAACAAAGAATTAAAAGTAAAAATTACCCCCAGTGAATGTAATCTCCCATATCCATACGGCTTGACAGCAAATGTGCAGAAAGTTCTTGGGACTGAGGAAAAGTGTCAAGGTAGACTGTTAGGATTGCTGCTTACTGAGAGAAAGAAAAGGAATGCCAGAACTATGTTTGCATCAATCATTCAGTTGACAACATAATGCCACATCAGCAGTGCAGCCTGCAAAGCACTGACCAAAAACCTTCATAACTCTCATTACAATCTCAGTCAAAGTGCAGCATTAACTTGGTGGCAGATGAAGGTCAAGAATTTCTTTCACTTACACAACTGTTGCATGTTTTCTGCCCCTCACTGTGGCTCCTTAATTACCTGAATGACTTGTGCTCAGCCTTTTACAGCTGAAGGAATGTACCTTGGACATAGAGCTTCACTTCATTTTCAAAACAAGTGCTGAAATTCTCTGATAATTTGGTTGCTGAAGGCTGTACATGATCTTTGCCAAAGGAAATGCAGCAGAAGAGCACTACAAATCTGTGCACTTTCAATGAAGATGAGGTGCAAGCCCTCCAAATAATTGTTGTAGAAGACATTGAGGGTGTGAGCAAGGGAAAGCTTGGTGACTTCAAGCCAGCCCAACAAAATACTTCACTTCAACTTTCCCTCCTTCCAAGCATTTTACAATTAAGCCTAGAATTTCCCTGGAGCTATTCCCATTCTTCTGCTGTAACTTTTGCAGGAAGTATGAGTGAAAGCCTGCTTACTCACATAACTGACTCAGGGAGCTGAGTATTTCAGTATCAGCAAAGTGTAAACTTTGAGACATTTATTCAGCAGGTTGAAGCAATTTGATTGAGTTTGTTATATGATATAAAGGGCAGTATCAGACTAGCTTTATTTAGAGAATCTCTTCATTAAATTGCTATATATATGAGTGGTTACAAGCATGAATATTGCTGTTACTTTGGTTTGGATCATATGCTTCTTGTTACAAAGTCTCACAGCCCTGCCTGTGCTTCTGCGAAGTTGTGAGACTTTGGATTCTAAGGGCAAGATTTTGCCAGCAGCAATGAAGTCCCAATGTTGGGACGGCGTGGCTGCGTGGGTGGGGAGACAGAAGTGAAACAGCAATATTGTCGGGGCCTTTCAATTAATGGGTGGCAGGCTGGGAGCCGGTTAGTTAGGTGGCATGGCCAGGTGGAAGTACCAGGTCATGTCAGGCAGGTGCCATTTTTAAAAGGCAGCCAGCATTCAATTGAAAGGCAGGAGCACCGGAGGACATTGAGAGGGAGGCCTGACAACCGGTGTGTTTGGAAGATGGCAACAGACAGAGCAAGGGTGGAGCTCAGGCTTTCTGATGCCTCCCTTAAGGTGCTCCTTCAGGTGGCAAGGGCACAGAGGGAAGTCCTTTACTCCTGGGAAGGGAGGAGGAGGCCGGCTAGGCAGACAAAGAGGGCATGCCTGGAGATTGCGGAGGAGGTGAGCCGCCGTGGGGTGGTTCCACATACTTGGCTGCAATGCAGGAATAGGATCAGCGACCTAGTGTGGTCTGGCAAGCTGAGTGCAGTGCATAACATTAAGCTCGCAGCCTTAAATATCACAAAAGTTGAATATGAAATTGGAGAAGAAGGTGCCCTCCCAGTCAGTGCCAATCCCCAATAAGCAGCATTGGCTATCAGATGCATGTTAGCCTCTCTGTGGAGGACACTGGTCAGTCAGAGTTGACCACTGCATTGCCAGTACTGAATGGCCACATGCAGAAGGCATATCTGTGGCAACATGAAGGACAGTGAGACTGCCACCAACATAGGCATCTACGATGGGCAAGTGACAATGTGAATTTATATGTTTACAGAAGAGAGTACACAATGCACATGAGCGATAAGGGATTGGAGATGGCATGGCAATCATATGGTCGTGACTGTAATGTGTTCTTTATGTTGTCTGATGCAACATAAGTGAGATACATGGAGTCCAGTTTACTGAAGATCTCAAACAGGTTTATTACAGCTAAACTATTATACACAGTACAGAGCAAACTATTTACAGAACCTTCCTCTAGGAGTTGCAGAGTGACTGTGGTTAGTAGTCATGTGACTGCATCCTGGTACTTAGCTCATTAGCATACTAAGATCTTAAAGGGGCATCACTCTTAAAAGCAATCATACAACATCCCCTTTCTTTCCAAAGATAAGTCTTGTATGCTACAAGTAAAAATACATAACATTAGATAATATCAAAACTAGTTACATAGGGATGGAGATTGTGAAATGTACAAGTATAGAAACTTAAAAGTCCATATATTGTTTCAGTGGTTTGACAACTCTTCCAGATCTGGTTATGGCATAACCTTCTGGGGATGTTCTTTCAAGTCCACTGTGTGCAATTGGAGTATTGCACACTTCTCTTAGTTGGCTTCGGTTCCTTCTCAACACCCCTCTGCTAGGTGTTATAATCTCATAAGACCTAGGCTCACTGCTTATTTTGGATACCTTTGCGGGTAACCATGTTCTCACTGTGGGGTGCATGACCCTGACCTTTTGTCCTACGTGTAGCTGAAGTAGTTCCGCCCATGCGTGTCAGTCATGCACCATCTTCATTCTTCCTTGTTTTTCAAGCAGTGTCTCCTGCATCTTGGAGAATTTGGACAGATGGTGGCTAGGCAGAGTCATTCGCACTTGTTTGCCAAACGTGATCTCTACTGGTGACGGTAAGCCCATATCCATAGGTGTAGCTCTGAGGTGGAGCATGGCAATGCGAAAATCTTGTTTTGTTGCCCTACACTTCAGGTAAAGTGATTTAACTGTGCGAACCATTCACTCAGCAAGACCATTAGATCTAAGGTAATGTGGTGAGGACGTCACATGGTTTACACCCCATTTGGTGCACATAGCCCTGAAAGGTTTGCCTGTATAATGTGGCCTATTGTCAGGAGTGATTTCTTCAGGTGCGCCGAATGGACTGACTATGGCACTCAATGTGTCTGCGATGACTGCGTTTGAAGTGACATTTAAATGTCCGGTGATTGGAAATTTGAAGAAATAATCTGTGACTATGATAAAGTTGTCTCCATTAATGGAAAATAGATCAGTGACGATTTTGGACCAAGCGACTGACGGAATCTCCTGAGGTGTGGAGGTTCTTTGTGCTGTTGTGGCTGGTGGCTCTGGCATGCCTCGCACATCCTCACTAACTTTTTGATGTCACTGTTGATCCCTGGCCAATAATCAATGTCTCGTGCCAGTCGTTGTTCCCTCTAGTCCCATATGGCCTTGGTGAAGTGGTGATAAGTTGTCTTGTTGGAGAGCTTTGGGCACAATCACTTGTTTTCTCTTGAAGGTGACGCCTCTCGAGATACCGAGTTCATCTCTATAAGGCCAAAATCATCTGAGGGTTTATGGTCCCTCTTTTACCTTATCAGGCCATCCTTCTATGATGACTCTCCGCAGTGCCTTCAGTTGCAGATTATTGGCTGTTTCTGATTGTAGTTGGTCACGTTTGTGCTGACCAAAATGCAATAAATCGATCTTGATCACATCTTCCACCTCGATGTCTATGCTGTCTACTTGTAGATCCATTCTTGCTCAGAGTATCTGAGGTGACCATTTTTGTACCCAGTTTATAGCATTCCTTGAAGTCGTACCCCTGTATTTTCACTAAGTCACTGTAGTCGAGGTGGTGCGCTTGTCAATGATTTGTGCCAGATCATCTCCAGTAGTTTGTGGTCAGTTTCCACCATGAAATGCTTACCAAACAGGTAGCTGTAGAACCTTGTGATCACAAACACCAGAGCAAGTGTTTCACGGTCTATGTTTGAGTAATTGGATTGTGCTGGGGATAAACATTTGGACCCAAATGCAATAGCTTTGCCATCCTGCAGGATGCACATTCCTAGCCCTTTCTGTGAGGTGTCAGCTTCCAGGATTGTCTTCTTCCTTGGATCATAGTACCGCGGGGTTCAGGTTTCTGCTGACAATACTTGTTTGAATGACTCAAACATATGCTGATGATCCTCCTGCCATACAAATGGTATGTCATTCTTTAAGAGCTCTCTCAGCAATGATGCTTTGTCAGAAAAATTTGGAATGCATGGTGTGAAGAAG
The DNA here is from genome assembly GCF_036365525.1 of Heterodontus francisci. Classification (NCBI taxonomy): domain Eukaryota; kingdom Metazoa; phylum Chordata; class Chondrichthyes; order Heterodontiformes; family Heterodontidae; genus Heterodontus; species Heterodontus francisci. The sequence goes on along the minus strand of NC_090371.1, from coordinate 216,785,909 downwards.
TTGAAAACTACAAGGCATCTCTGACGGTCTTCCTTGTCTTGTGGGGTAGGCATATGCCTTACATCTTCGACTTTTCCTGGGTCGAGACGGATTCGGCAACCAGAATAGATGGAGCCAAAGAAATTGATCCAACTTACATTCACCTGGCACTTCTTGCTGTTAAAAACGAGCCCTTCGCGATGAGCTACTTCCATCAATGAATGAAGATTTCGATCATGCTTTTCTTTGGTTTTGCCCATTACTGCAATATCATCGGCGATGTATATACATCCAGGCACGTTTTCTATAATTCTGTCCATATGCGGCTGAAACAGATCTTGACTGACAGATAAGCTGAAGGGTAATCTGTAGAAGTAATATCTTCCAAATGGTGTCCTGAAGGTGGTGATTTCCTGAGATTCCTTAGCTAGGTTTACCGACCAATGTCCATGTTTAGCATCCAACTTGGAGAAGATTTTGCTCCTGTGAACATAGGATTCAATTCCTCGACTGTCGGAATCTTGTGGGGGCATCATTTAAGGGAGAGGTTTAGACGCCTTGGATCTGGACATACCCTGATTGCTTCATTCTTCTTCAGTATGCACGTAATTGAGCTGAACCAGTCTGTGTGATGATGCATATGACGGATGATGCCATTGCGTTCCATGTCATCTAACTCGCGCTTAAGCTTTTCTTGTATGTGCATGCTGCACTTTCTGGGAGGGTCGATTGAAGGATATGCATTCTCTCTGAGGTGCAGCACAGCATCGCCTTTGAAATCTCCTATGGCATCAAACCTGTCCAGGTACATCTGTTATAGGTCATGGACTGACTCAATGCGGGTACCCTTGGTCTCTTCTGCTGTAATGGGCACATGGTGACCTCGTGGAGGGTCACGATGTTGAGGTCCGTCCACGCTGGTAGTCCTGCCACTGCTGGTCTTCTTGTGTCTACCAGGTAGAATATTTGCGGTTTCCATCCCAACTTGCCATAGCTTCATTGCATTGTTAGTGTGTCACTGCAAGGGATGGGTGACCTGTTGTATGCAGATAACTTTGCAGTTGTCGGTTGCAGCATTAATTTTCAATGATTCCGGTACATATCCTTCAGGATTCAGACTTGTAGGAGATTTGCACGAACCCCGGGGTCAATCTTAACCCTGAATGTGTGTTTGTCAGCTTTCTTTGGGCACATGATGTTAATAATAGCGACAGCTTCCAGTTGTTTGACTTCATCAACATGATGTGTCAGGTTCACAATATGGAACGCCTGTTCGCCTTCTGACTGAGAATTGTTTCTCTCTGACTCTTGTCTCAGGTCTCTTTCACTGTGGACCTCAGATATCAGCTTGTGTTTATGCATGTCACTGGAGCTCTTCTTGCTGCTGTTGCCCTGTTGCTGCACCTGTCGTCTGTTTATTTTTATCCTACTGTGACTTCTGGCTGAGTCTTTGGGGCCAGAATTCCTGCATAGGTGGGCCTAATGTCCTTTTGCACTGCATGCCTTGCACAGGTCTTGAAATGCAGGACAACACGCTGTGAGTGGGACAAACCACACTGACCTGCTTGTTCTTTTCAACCTGGTTATTATGCCGATACTGTTGGCTGCACCTAGTGCTTGCAAATTCTGTTGTCCAGCTACAATGGCTTCATATTTCCTGCCATCTTCCAGCAGCGCATCAATGCTGTGACCTTTCTTTTTCTCCAAGAGGTCTTTTTGAAACATTTCAATGGGTGTTGAGATAATCACCAGCTCCATTAGTCGCTCTGACAGCTCAGTTTCTGAAAAATCGCATGTGTCGTCCTCGCTTCAGCATCTACTGATGAACTAGTCTATTGATTCCTATGGCTGTTGCCTGTAGGACATCAATTGCAGGTGGGTGAATTCTAAAATTCACTCTTAACTGAGGTCAATCTTCCAGCACTTTCCATATCTCTGCGGGATCTTTCTGATCCTCTTCAGATAAGCCAGAGGTATTGATTCTGTGTAACCTTTCATTTCCAACTGCTATTAGTATTTCCACAGCCAGTTTTTCTGGTTCTGCAATCACTTGGTCTGTGAAGCATAACTGCATTCTTTGAGAAGTTTAGAGTTTAGAGATACAGCACTGAAACAGGCCCTTCGGCCCACCGAGTCTGTGCCGACCATCAAGCACCCATTTATACTAATCCTACACTAATTCCATATTCCTACCACATCCCCACCCTGTCCCTATATTTCCCTACCACCTACATATACTCGGGGCAATTGCTAATGGCCAATTTACCTATCAACCTGCAAGTCTTTGGCTTGTGGGAGGAAACCGGAGCACCCGGAGGAAACCCACGCAGACACAGGGAGAACTTGCAAACTCCACACAGGCTGTACCCAGAATCGAACCCGGGTCTCTGGAGCTGTGAGGCTGCGGTGCTAACCACTGCGCCACTTGGAACTTGGATAGGATATCCATGGCCTTCCAGTTCATGCTGGGAAATTTGCTATCCATCTTCCTGCTGTTCTTTTGCTTAACACCTGCTTTAAGACCTGTTCTATGACTTTGCACTGTTTCCCCTTCAAGAAACTCTGTTATTTAGACGAGCTGCTTGGACTGAGAGGAGCAAGTGTTTGGTAGTGCTCTCTGTTTATCTTGCTTGCAGCATTGAAGCCGATCTATTTACACAGCTGTTCAATAGGCTGTTCAATAACCTTTTTTTGCTAGAGTTTGTTTATGTTCTTCACGTTCGAGTGGTTTGATGTTTTTTTTTTAACTGTGGCTTTGTGAATGGAAGATCTTCTTTACGTTTGAGTGATTTAATGATTTTTTAAATAACTGTGACTGCGTGAAGGGAGACTCTGCGGCGATCGAAGCTTTCCCATGCTTTTTGCAATTGGACACCTCCTGTAATGGTGCCAACCTTGATCAGCCTGGGAGAGGAATCAGATCTTCCCTTTTTTTCACGGAGTCTTGAGAAAAAAATCAATCTTTTAAGTTTGTTTTTTTCAAACCAGTATCCCTCAGCCGTTGACACAATGACACAACCGATTTACTTTCAGCCTGTCGTTCTGTCTCTGTCTTCTACAGCTGGAGGTAAGTTCCTTTTTTTCCTAATTTTTGGGCCAATATTTCTCTTGAACTTTCACTCTTGTGGCTGTCTTCTTTGGCCTCCTTGCCTCAAGAGACAATGGGTAAGCGCCTGGAGGTGGTCAGTGGTTTGTGAAGCAGCACCTGGAGTGGCTATAAAGGCCAATTCTAGAGTGACAGACTCTTCCACAGGTGCTGCAGATAAAATTGGTTGTCGGGGCTGTTACACAGTTGGCTCTCTCCTTGCGCTTCTGTCTTTTTTCCTGCCAACTGCTAAGTCTCTTCGATTCGCCTCACTTTAGCCCCGCCTTTACGGCTGCCCGCCAGCTCTGGCGATCACTGGCAACTGACTCCCACGACTTGTGATCAATGTCACAGAACTTCATGTTGCGTTTGCAGACATCTTTAAAGCTGAGACATAAACGGCCGGTGGGTCTGATACCAGTGATGAGCTCGCTGTACAATGTGTCCTTGGGGTTCCTGCCATCTTCCATGCAGCTCACATGGCCAAGCCATCTCAAGCGCTGTTGGCTCAGTAGGGTGTATATACTGGGGATGTTGGCCACCTCGAGGACTTCTGTGTTGGAGATATGGTCCTGCCACCTGATGCCAAGGATTCTCCGGAGGCAGCGAAGATGGAATGAACTGAGACGTCGCTCTTGGCTGACATACGTTGTCCAGGCCTCGTTTCCGTAGAGCAAAGTACTGAGGACACAGGCTTGAAACACTCAGACTTTTGTGTTTGTGTCAGTGCGCCATTTTCCCACAGTCTCTTGGCCAGTCTGGTCATAGCAGCGGACACCTTTCCCATGCGCTTGTTGATTTCTGCATCGAAAGACAGGTTACTGGTGATAGTTGAGCCGAGGTAGGTGAACTCTTGAACCACTTCCAGAGCGTGGTCGCTGATATTGATGGATGGAGCATTTCTGACGTCCTGTCCCATGATGTTCATTTTCTTGAGGCTGATGGTTAGGCCGAATTTGTTGCAGGCAGCCGCAAACCTGTCGATGCGTCTCTGCAGACACTCTTCAGTGTGTGATGTTAATGCAGCATCGTCAGCAAAGAGGAGTTCCCTGATGAGGACTTTCCGTACTTTGGTCTTCGCTCTTAGACGGGCAAGGTTGAACAACCTGCCACCTGATCTTGTGTGGAGGAAAATTCCTTCTTCTGAAGACTTGAACGCATGTGAGAGCAGCAGGGAGAAGAAAATCCCAAACAGTGCAGGTGCGAGAGCACAGCCCTGTTTCACGCGACTCAGGATAGGTAAGGGGTCTGATGAGACGCTGCTATGCTGAATTGTGCCTTTCATATTGTCATGGAATGAGGTGATGATACTTCGCAACTTTGGTGGACATCCGATCTTTTCTAGTAGTCTGAAGAGACCACGTCTGCTGATGAGGTTTGGTGAGATCAATGAAAGCAACATAGAGGGGCATTTGTTGTTCACGGCATTTCTCCTGTAGCTGGCGAAGGGAGAACAGCATGTCAATGGTGGATCTCTCTGCTCGAAAGTCACACTGTGCCTCAGGGTGGACACGTTCAACCAGCTTCTGGATCCTGTTTAAAGCGACTTGAGTGAAGACTTTCCCTACTATGCTGAGCAGGGAGATTCCACGATAGTTGTTGCAGTCACCGCAGTCACCCTTGTTCTTATAGAGGGTGATGATATTGGCATCGCACAAGTCTTGTGGTACTGCTCCCTCGTCCCAGCACAGGCAAAGCAGTTCGTAGAATGTTGAAAATATAGCAGGCTTGGCACTCTTGATTATATCAGGGGTAATGCCGTCCTTCGCAGGGGCTTTTCCGCTGGCTAGAGAATCAATGGCATCACTGAGTTCTGATTTTGTTGGCTGGACGTCCAGCTCATCCATGACTGGCAGAGACCGGGCTGCATTGAGGGCGTTCGCAGTGACAACATTTTCCCTGGAGTACAGGTCTAGGTAGTGCTCTCTTGTGGCTGTAGGAGATGTTTTACCCACAGTCTTTGACTTAGACTTTGTCTTCTCACCATAGCTGCCACCATGTAATGTGTTCTTTGTGTTGTCTGATGCAACATAAATGACATGCATGGAGTCCAGTTTGCTGAAGATCTCAAACAGGTTTATTACAGCTAAACTATTATATACAGTACAGAACAACCTATTTACAGAACCTTCCTCTTGGTGTTACAGTTGCAGAGTGACTCTAGCTTGTAGTCACATGACTGCATCCTGGTACTCAGCTCATTAGCATACCAAGATCTTAAAGAGACATCACTCTTAAAGGCATTCATACAACACTAACACCAATGGAAGAGGAGGCCTTGGGGTTTGGAGGCCTGGAAGCAGGGCAGCCTGTTGCTGATGGTGCGGCAGGTGTGGAGCTGCCAGACAGTGAGCTCCCGAATGGATATGGGAAATTCACCCTCTGGCTAGGAATAGGTCTAGCGCTCATGTGACCCTTACTGGTTACATGGAGCTCCAGAGGATGAGTAGTCAGAATGCATAGTGCCCTCTCATCACTCTTCTCTCTCTCGCAGGTCAAGTCGAAGAAGAGACAGCTGCTGAGCCTGTGGGACAGTTTTTCACCTCTGAGGAGGAGAAGACCTCAGAGGTTGCAACATTACATCATTCCTCTTTACCCTCCACCAGTGCAGATACTCCACATCAGTGGATAGTTGTGTGTGTGTAGCAATGGGGGTACAATCTGGTAAGCACAGTACAGATGCACCTGCACAGCTGATGGAGGCAGTGACAGTTTCGGCCACTCACACTCTGAGGACTGTGGGACTGTGGTGATGCTCAGTTTTAGGCTGATGACATGCCTCTGGAGTCATTAACAAGGCGGCAGATGGGAGCTGCAGCGTGATGTGTGTGAACATCTGGTTGTGCTTCCAGAGGCTTTCCACACCCATCAGCGAACGATGAAGGAGTCCATCCTGGCCATGAATACAGCCATATCTCTGGCATGTGCACGTCCATTGAGAGAGTGATGACCCTCATGGAGAGCAATATCCAACATGCCACGGAGTGGATGCCGGAGATGTGTGAGGACCTGCATGCCGTCACCATCTCCATGAGCTCTGTGGAGCAATGGCTGGGCGAAACAGGTACAAGATGCCTGGAGTCATTGCCACATGCTCAGGTGAGCAGCGAACGACAAGTATGCCCTGAAACAGATGAGGTGACTGAAGCACCTGGGGGCTTCTCTCAAGGTGCTCCTGGTGTGGAGGGCAGGTCCTCACCCACTCTGACGGTGACCCCAACACATCATGAAGCTGCAAAAACAGATGTGGCTACTGCACCGGTGCAGGAGGCCCCCACCACCCACCTCTCTCCCCCCACCAAATGTACTGGGGCCCTCTAGGCCTCAAGCAACCAGAGATGACTGCCACAGCCATTGAAAGCTATGGTGCAGAAAGGTAAGCAGCCTGCCTCCACCTCAGCTGACAGTGCAGGGGAGCACCATGTAGGAGCACCCACAGGCAAGTGATAAAGTCAACCGAGCTGCACTTGGGTTTCACTGGGTGATAGTGTTTCGATCGATGTCACCTCGTTGTTTAATTGTGATTAATGAAATCTGATATGTTGCACCACAAAATTAATCCTTTACTCATTTCTGCACTATTGGGCCATTAACAGTTTGATTGCTCTTTCAAAGAGTATGACGGAAAGATCCACACTGCATTAGGTCAGTGCATTATCCATACCATGGCCTGATGTCATGTAAGGTGGTAAGGGCATTCAAAGAAAGGACAACAGCACTTTGGAAGGTAGAAAATTTAGTTGTTTACATGGGCGTCTAAGGAAGACTCACGAGAAACATGTCTGTAATAGTAACTCGCGAGCCTCTGTTGTTTTTATTTCATTGCACCTTGCTAACACGGACACTGTCTTTGTAATGTGGAGGAAGCTGAAGCAAAACAGTTGCATATCTCTCCAATTACAATGTCACATCTAAGTGGCACGATGACATTTCAATCCAAATTACATCAATGTGCCAAGTATCGTGCAGAAAAACAAAAAATACTTTAGAAAAAGCCTGAGCTCCTTCAAACCCCATACAAAAAGATTAAAGACACACTTTTAATTTTGTTCAAACCCTGGCACCTGGATGCAAGTACATCCTACTTACATAAATATTGTGTTTGAGGAGTTTGAATGATCATCTAACAGTGTTTCCCAGCTTTTGATTTTCACACAGTATTTATTTTCTGATATGGGCAACATTAACTTTCATTTTGGCCAAGATGTGATCTGTCAGTTTTATAAACAGCCTGTGGAGAGACTCTTCCAAGAGCAACAAAGGGCCTGTGGAAAGTAATCACTGTGGCCCTTCACATTAGCCCTGAGGGTCATTGTTTCTTTGTTATATCCTGTTAGTTATCGCCTGCATGCTTCCATTCTGTGTTGTAAAAGAGTGTTACAAAGAGCTGACAAATCGGGTGATATATTTTTTATGACACCTGCAATTTATAAATTAGGGTTCGAATGAAGGTATCAAAAATGTGTAAAATGTGTAATGGCTCGAAGATAATAATATGCTGTCCAGAAATCTGATTCACTATGACTTGATCAGCCCAGAAACAGAAGTTGAATGCAACCAGTTGCATTGCTTTCAGCTTGAAACCAATTTAAATTTGTATAAGGCAGGGTAATGATATTTGCTTCAGGCACATGAATGACTATCTACAGACCAGATCTTATTTTCTAATAAGGTCACAGGATCCAAAGCAAAAACAAACAGATGCTTCTGGCCATTTCCCATTTCAGTAATCCTTTACTTAGTCATGTTATTAACTATTATCTGGCATTTATAACAAATAGCATGGACTGTGTAAGATCTATTCTGCATTCATTCATCATATTAAAATGATCTGTATCAACTGATACCACCGCTGCCTAGACACCACCAACTCTTTTTATAGCTTCAATCATTTGCCGACTTTGTCTTCTCCTCAGCATTCCCCCTCCCCATCCCCACCCCACTTCGCTTCTTTTTGAATAGGAGAGCTCATAAGGTTTCACTTAATGTAAAATATAATTCAATACAGCTAGTATAATCTGTGTTAGGCAAAGACAAACATCACAAGGCCAGGTCATGGTATCAAGTTTTATTTGGGTCAGAAAGGGCATTGGTGTTCGTAGCAAATTTGGAGGCCAGAAAAAAATAAAAAAAACAAAAGGGGTTTCATCCACATATAATTGTGGCTTACGTGACTTGAGATATGAAAAGTCTAAAAAGGTTCCCAGATCTCTTAACATTAGGTCTGAAAAATATAGCTTTATAGTCGTATTGCTAAAAATGCAAAAAAAAATTCATTTTAATCCTTATTCATGTTCTAATCCAAATATGCAAATCATCAAAATTCAGGGCAGTGCTGCTTACAGAGAATCCACTACAAATAATTCTAAACATACTGCATCTTTAACAGTAACCTAGAATTATGTGTTTATCTGCTGTAATGCCCAGAATCAGGTACATACAAACTTTCTGTTTCCTTCTTTCTCCTTTGGAAACTATTTTCCTCTGTATCCTCTTTTCTTGGTTCTCCCCTGTTTCATGCAGCTTGATCAGCCAAGGGGATAGGCAGGAAACCTGGCACAGCCTTCTGCCAAGGAAAATCTGAAGCCACATACTAGGAGATACAAAAGAACCAATTTGGGAGTATTTTTGAATTTTCCGTTTCTCCTTTCAGCAACGCTTCACAAAGATTTGGCAAAGAGCCAGAGATGAATTTGTGGAGGCTCATCTGTTCAAATCCATGTCTCAGCCATTCTGGTGCAACCCAGTGCAAGCCTGCCTGGTGCAAGCGGTCCTCAGTTAAGTCCCAGGAGCCGGTTTGGAGCGGGGGTGAGGGGAGGATTGACTGCGACTCCTGCGGAGTTGTGGGAACACTTTGGCTCTTCCTGGCTTCGCAGGGAGATGTTCGTGAAAAAAAAATTCCAAAAACTTACCTTTAGTTGGTTGGTGCAGGGGCCCCGCAAAGATCCTGAGCAGGGAAGCCCAATACCTGCCGATATCTTCGATGACCACCTTGTCAATGGGGTCCATTAACGGTCCCGGGACACCCAACAAATGGGCGAAGGGGCAGGAAGTTGAGGAACAGCAGCACTTCGAGGAAAGAATCAGCTTGGACTTGCTTTGTTGGCAGATTTTGGCACGTTGAACAGATGTCAAGACATTGACTGTTTACATTACCAGTCCTTTACACAACTCAAATTACTGAAGCCTTTTACAGACACAGACACCTTGGGCAGAACTTTATTGAAATAAACCTGTTCGCAGCAGTGGGGGAGGCGGGGGGGGGGGGGGGAAGGGCTGGGTGGACGTACCCGGCAGTGGGTCAGGAACCTGTTTGTTCTGTCAGCGGGTTTTGCTGTGGCTGTTTAAGTCATGGCCATCGGCAATGAGTGTCCACCTGGCTCACCTGGAAGGAGATCTTGTACCAGGAGGCTGCAAATGTCAGCAATGTCCTGCTATGAAAGCCTGAGCCTCCTGAGGCACTGTTGCACCATCATGTCCAGGAAGCTAATCCTCTGCCTGTGTACCCTGGGGAGTATCGCCTCCTTCAAGCTGGAGCTTTGTGTCCATTCCCTCTGTCCTGTGGAGCAGCCTATGGCTGCAGAGAAGGCAGCTGCTGTTGGTATTACACCTGCTGCTCCTGGTGTTACTGGTGCTGCTCCTCCTGTTCCTCATCAAAGGTCCAAGGTAGATATGCATAAACTGCTCCCAGGCCACAGTGAAGGCTGACAGCAGGAAGAAGCAGATCAAGGTGAGTAAAGTCCAAGGTAGGTTAAATGACTTCCAAAAGTTGGAAATTACCTGTGAGGCAGTGAATTCAGGCTCTCAGAACAAGCGCTGTGAACACAAGCCTTTCACATAGGCTGACCAGCAGCTATGCAATTTCACTAATTAAAGGCTTTCCAGCCTGTCATTTCATTCAACAATGGCACCCCACTATACTCTCGACTTGTTGAATGAAATGGGCAGTCGACACAATCTTGCTAGCTTCCAATTGGGTAGGTTAGGTTAAAATTACCCCACTAAAAGTGCAGATCTGCCTGTCCTTTTTGAGAGAAACGACTGTGGTGTCTCTACTGGTGTCCCAGCTGTGATCCATGAACTCATCATAAACCCAGGACTGAACCTGAGACCCAATAATCTGTGAAAACCTCACCCATACTCTTTTGTGTGCCCAACATTGCTTTGTTTGAGTTGTTCCACCCAGTGGTTGATGTTTTTACCGACCAATATACTATCATAGAACTATTTGGCCAATACTAAGAAGTACACAGGAATACCTATATACCTAAGAACTAGTAGCATTTGAATTTAAGTGCTGAGTATACATTTGGCACCCTAAGAGACTAGGGCAAGTGTTTTCCCTTCAAAACAGCATGGTCTTCAGATATGGATAGTTGGGAACTGAATTTCAGACCATGCAAATCTGAATCCAAACCAAAGTCGAAACGTATTCAAACGCTGTCCCTGTGGCAGATGAAAATGACACATTTATTCTAGACACCAGCATAAAAAGCCTTTTTGTCAGTGATTTCAGCTGGATAGAACTAGCTGGTATTTTATATCATATATAGTGGATCATTCCAAAAGCAAACCAAAACAAGATACTAAGCAGACACAGCTCAAAGCAGAACTAAAGACTACGATTGCTCTTTGTGCAAAATAAAGTGTTTCCTTCTTATTATTTTCATTTAGACAAGCTATGAACTGTGAAGTATTCAGTAAGGACACACTCTGAGAAATGGGAATAGAGATTCAAGATTTGGCACATCTTGTTCAGGTAGTTGGACTATACACAACAGCTATGAAAAGGCCTTGAAGTAAGCTCAGATGTCTACATATTTTATCAAGATTACTCTCTGCAGTAGCTGACCAAACCAAGATAATCATCTTCACAGCCAACTTAAACCACACTGTCGTTGCATATTACTGCACAAAAATGAGTCCCCAACTCCATTCAACAGCCGGCACATGTTGAGTTGCTTTAAACAATTATTATCCCATTGGCAACAAGAACCAAAATTAGCAATACTTTCTTATAAGTCAGTTATAATTATTCACTCTTGAGGTTTGTAGTTTCAAACAAGCCACTGTCCAACAGACAATAAAGAACAGATCTGATGCACTTTGAATTATTATTTAAACAGCTTAACGCCAAGCTGTTCATGGAATCTTGCTCTGTGCAGATTGGCAACCATGTGTATCTTTGTCACCAATGTGATTCCACTTCAGAAATAATCCACACGTTGCAAAGCACTTTGGGGGTTCCCTGAGGATGCAATAGTGCTGTATAAATGCAAGTTCCTTTTTTTAAAATTTGAAAATTGTACTCAGAAAGGGTACAAATATGGCTGGAATGAGAAAAGGAAATGAGAAAACATCATCACACTGTTTCAATGCAAAAATCTGCTGGATGACTTAAATTTTATGTTCATATCATTCTCATTAATCGCCCACCAAACCGACAACCCGAACAATGACAACATAATACAGAACACAAAGGATAGATGAGGCTGCTGTTTGTGTGTGTACCAGACCAATGACTCTTGAAGAACATGTAATCAGTGCAGAAATATATTACAGCACTTGGATCAAGACTTTAATTAAAGAGAATGTGTAAGAATGGCCTAGGCATAGCATTTGCACAGATTCCATTATACAAACATTAAGCATGTCAGACCATTTGAGAAACTGTCCACCCTGCTTTAAACAACAGCTGGTCTTTGTCTGTACTAAGAACACAAATTTAACAAGAAATAACATGTCTAGGAATTCTTATTTTGCTAAGCTACTGTGCTTTGATGAGCATTTGTTTTACTGGGCACACTGTTGTTTGCATGAAAAGTAATGCAATTATTTCTTTGAAGTTTCATTCCATCATACCAGCACAGTGCCAAGTTAAGATTCCTTAACTGACCAAGGTGTGAACATTTCTGATCTTAGATGGCAGAATGTCTGTTGATGAATTAGTTCTATTTATACAGTCTGAAGATTTATACCTGACAAATGCTTAAAGATTATCACCTATACTGATTGTTTCAAAATAATCCAAAGTCATGTTATCTGAACTTTACCCGCTGGATACAAACTCCCCTGCTTTCATTTCCTGCGTATTTTAATATTTCTTAAAGACCATTTGCACAACCAGAGAATTGCTCTAAACTGCCCCAAAAGAATGGTAGAATATGAGTCTAAAGTGATCTTCTCAGTAATAGTGTGCTTCTTGTAAGTATATTAAGATGGCACTGATTAAACACTTCAAACTCTGGTACCTCTTTGCCAGTTGTTAACGGTCCTAAATGAAATGAGCTGTTTGTGGGATCTTGCTGTGCAAAGATTGGCAGCCACATGTGGCTGCCTCACTACTGCGATTGCATTTCAAAAGTAATACACTTTTAAACACAGGAGAAACAGCATAAGCTGTTTTCTTCAGGGTTTCTGACGATCATTTGCCTAATTTACAACTGAAGATTGGGTACTACCATGGAAATTTTACCCTGAAGTTTTTAGGGTAGATTATCAATTTCAGGCATGTGCATGTTGTCTATTCAAGCTGGTCCATTTTACTGTTCACTTCGATTCTGTGCCCAGCTAAAACCCATAGTGAAGAATGAAGGTAGAGAAATCTTGGAAATAATGGATAAAACTCAGATTTTTGTAAACTGTAAAGAAATTATTCATTTTTGTTTCAGTTTGTCTGTCTCCCATGGATATGAGGTACATCACATTTTCACACGCATTTGAATTTAAATTGTTAAAATTGCTGAGATTGCCCAAGCAGGTATAAAAAGTCATTATCTGGTAATTCATTATTGGAAAATAACCCATTTACAAAGGATTGAGAAAATAAGATCCAAAATTAACTGTTGGAGATCAACTAAAAGCTGTAATGACCGCCCTTTCACAAATATTACAGAATTAAACTGAGAGTAAAAAATAAATGTTACAAAAGAATTCTGATTGATGGTAGAGATAGAATATGAAAATTATTATATTTTAAAACTTATGTCAATGCTGAACTTCAACTCAATAGGAGATCATGGGGCGAATTTTACAGAATCCCCAACGTCGAGGGTTATGGCGGGAGGGCCCAGCAAATGCCTCCAGGAGAGACCCGAAAGGCCCAGCCCCATATTGTGGGTGGTGGCGAGGTCTTGTGATGGCTCCCTGCCGCTTGGCAGCAGGATCAATATTTGATTATGTTAATTTATGTAAAGTAATGTATTAAATACTTACCTGCTCTCGCTGTCGGTCCACATGCAGCTGTGTAATAAATGACAAAGTGTAACACTGTGACTGGGAAGATATTCTGATGGCTCTGCTCAAGTTGTATTCTTCAGTGACAATCATGGGCCAAGTACCATAGCCCTAGACTTTAAGGCTAACAAATAAAAGGGTCTGAGTTTGCATCCCAGTTAGAACTCAACTTTAAAATCAAGTACACCTTCCATTAGTTCATTGCTAAACTTGAAGGAGCCTTTCATGGGTACAGATTCATTCCTGATCAGAGGAAGGAATAATTGACAAATCAATTCTACACCATCCGATCCCCTAATCCCTTCCCTCCAATCTAACTGCAAGAAGTACATCTCTATTAGACAGATATCAAACACTTGAAGAGAGTTTCTTGGGAAAGCTTTCCACACAGGCTGTACCACCAAAACAGAATCACTGAATTATTACAGCACAGAAGGAGACCATTCGACCCATCGTGTCTGCACCAGCTCTCCAAGTGTACAATTCACTTAATGCCATTCCCCTGCCTTCTCCCATAACCTTGGACATTCTTTCTTTTCAGGTAACTATCTAATTTATTTTTGAATGCCTCTGTTGAACCTGCCTCCATCACACTCTCTGGCAGTGCATTCCAGATCCTAACCACTTGCTGCATGAAAATGTTTTTTCTCATGTCACCATTGCTTCTTTTACCAATTACCTAAAATCTGTGCCCTCTCGTTCTTATCCTTTCACGCGTGGGAACAGTTTCTCTCTATCTACTCTGTCCAGACCCCTCATGATTTTGAATACCTCTATCAAATCTCCTCTCAGCCTTCTCCTCTCCAAGGAAAACATTTCCAACTTCTCCAATCTATCTTCATAACTGAAATTTCTCATTCCTGGAACCATTCTCGTGAACCTTTTCTGTACTCTCTCCAATGCCTTTATATCTTTCCTCAGATGTGGTGCCCAGAACTGGATGCAATACTCCAGCTGAGGCCGAACAGGTTTAACATAACTTCCTTGCTCTTGTCCTCTATGTCCCTATTAATAAAGCCCAGAATACTGTATGCTTTATTGACCACGCTCTCAACCTGTCCTGCCACCTTCAGTGACTTATGTACATATACGCCCAGGTCCCTCTTTTAGAGTTGTACCCTTTATTTTACATTGTCTCTCCATGTTCTTCCTACCAAAATGTATCACTTCACATTTCTCTGCATTGAACTTCATTTGCCACTTGTCCCCCCATTCCACCAGCTTTTCTATGTCTTTTTGGAGTTCTATACTGCCCTCCTCACAGTTCACAATGCTTCTAAGTTTCGTATCATCTGCAAATTTTGAAATTGTGCTCTGTACATCAAGGTCTAGGTCATTAATATATATCAGGAAGAGCAAGGGTCCCAACACTGACCCCAGGGGAAATCCATTACAAACCTTCCTCCAGCCCGAAAAACATCCATTAACCACTACTCTCTGTTTCCTGTCACTCAGCCAATTTTGTATCCATATTGCTGCTGTCCCTTTTATTTCATGAGTTATGAGCTCACAAGTCTGTTGTGTGGCACTGTATCAAATGCCTATTCAAAATCATTCTAAAGGGTTCTGCATTTCAAACTGCAGCAATCCTGCACACTTAATTTTAACTTTAATACATCCTCTGCACACATCATTAAAACAACAATTTAAAGGAGCAGGCGCCATGATTATGCAGAATTAGATGAATGTTTAACCAAAGTGCCTGAAAATTATATTGTGCTATATTAAAATACAAAGAGTTCATATATTTTTATGAAATTACTTTGGCTGGTATTCTTATAGAAGCTGTAGTATATGGATTTATGGCTGTTAAAATATCAAACAAAGGAATTTCCTACCAGAGCAGTAACTACTCACTTTAATATTGCACAGTTTATCAGGTCAACTTTTTTGTATAATATTGTAGAAAAAGAGAACAAAAAAGACCCACTCTTGTTGTAAAAGATAAGTCCCTGAGTCAAAATGACCTGCAGGTCAGAATATCAAATCTTGCATGAAAGAATCCTGAGCAATAATCCATAAAGAAGGGCAAAGGGTAAACTATGCTGTTTAAGGCCATTTCTGGGAAGAACTCTGTAAAAAGCAGGTGTTCCTTTAAGGATTAGGGAATTACATCTAAATCTTCAGAGTCCAAGCACACAAACAGGCTTGAGGCTGTCTGGGACATAGTGATCTTACCTTGCTGGCTGACAACATTTACATTTTTGGGATTATGTACAACTTCCCATATACCCAAAGTAAATTAAGTACGATGTTTCTAAAGGGACAGCATGATGAATGGGTGCCCTATACTGGATTCTTTTCGGTGTGGGACATTCAGCAAATCACTTTTTATGACTGCTAAGCAGTTTCTGTTGAGCAGTGAAATTAAATAACCCACAGTCGAGAAGCAATGTGAAAATTCATATAAAAATACACAAAGGGATCTCCAGTGTGCAGAGGTGCACATGACTTATCCATGAGATAAGATGGTTAAAAAAAAGATGATACTATAATATTACTGTAACAAATCACATTACAAATGAGATCCTGTAACTTAAGCATTAACGTTTGGTGTTGGTGCTTGGGTCAAATTGTAATTTGCAGCTGGGGGCAACTGACCACAAGAAGATTAACAGATATGTTTAGGAAACAGGAGAAATCTTCACATCAGAGATTTATGACGAGGGTAGAAATTCCCTTGGGTTGTAGTGCAATATATTAACTTGATTCTCACAGTTTTGTTTCAAAGGCTGTTAAGATTGTGGTGGTCTCCCCAAACAGCACCCATCTAAAGTTAGAATTTAGTTTGAGCAACAAGCTGGACTAGTGCCAAGCCATAGTGATGCCTGAGGGGGTGTCTGTGCATATCTTCCTGGTGTGCTCGATCTAGAGCTTTCTCTTTGCTCTAATTCTATCTCCAGGGCATGCACACTATTCATTTCCTTCTGTTTTAATGTTCCTCTTAAACACCTCACATTTTTTCACATTCTTTTCTTCTTTCTCCTTTATAAGCATTCTGTATTAACATGCACTCTCCTTCTCTCTCTTTCCCAATAAACTGCATCAGCTTAATTATTTCTCTCCATTGCACACACCAATTTAGCCCATATGTCCTTTTATCCCACCGATGAATAATGAATTAATAGATCTCTCCCACATATTACATAAAATGACATAGAATATGCAGCACAGAAACAGGCCACTCATCCAACTAGTCTGTGTTGGTGTTCATATTCCACACGAGTCTGCTCCCATCCCATACTGTGCCAGGAATGCCGAGATTTCCCGTGTAATGATTTGCTGCCCCAGTTAATGCTGCTAGCCTTGTGAGTTGCCATCAGGTTCCACCCCTAACAAAGCCCACAGAAATCCGAATGTAGGTCCAAGACCTAACATACACCAAACCCAGTATAATTTCCAGCCCTTCTAATGCACTTCTGCCGGAGTTGGAGTGGGAATATGCTGAAATGACTTCCAATCTTTGGCCTCATCTCTAAAACTCTGCTACCATATCCTAACTTGCACCTATTCACCCATCACTCCTGTGCTCCATGACCACATTGGCTCCCGGTCTGGCATAAGAACATAGGAGCAGGAGCAGATCATATGGCTCGTTGTGCCTACTCTGCCATACTATCTGATCATGGCTGACCTTGGGCTTCAACTCCACTTTCCTGCCTGCTCTCCATATCTCTTGATTCCCTGAAACTCAAAGGCTGGATCTTGTGAAGGCAGTGGGGTTTCCGGCGCTGAGCTAAAAAGCCAGGGGGATCCCCGCCTTGTCCTTTCGCACCCCACCAGCATGATCCTCCATTGTTCCAGAGACGAAGTTTCCAGCACTGCGATCCCCATCACTTTAAAGAGGTATGAGCGGCGCCCGTAAAATTGTCGTGGGATGGCTGTCACCAGCAGGTAAGTATATTTGCATATAATTTATGTTTATTTGAATATTAAGATGAAGGGCTCGCCGCCAGGTGACGGGGAGGGTGTTGGGAGGGCGCCTCACCGAGGTCCACCCCCCAGCCAGTAATATGCAGCGGGCTCTTCTCAACGTCAGGGGTTGAGGCGGGCCTCTCCCCACAGAATTTTACCGGCCCCCGCGCACAGTGTCGAGGGACTGGTAAAATTCAGCCCAGTATTCCAGGTGTAGTCTCACCAATACCCTGTATAGTTGTAGCAGGACTTCTTTATTCCTGTACTCCAATCCCCTTGCAATAAAGGCCAATTTCCTTCCTAATTGCTTGCTGTACCTGCAGGCTAACTTGCTATGTTCCCTGTGTGAGCGCACCCAATGCTCTCTGAACATCAACATTTACAAGTTTCACTCCTTTAAAAAAATATTCTGCTCTTCTATTATGAGCAAAGTGAATAAATAACCTCACACTTCCCCACATTATACTCCATCTGCCATCTTGTTGCCCACTCACTTTAACCTGTCTATATTTCTTTGTAGCCTCTCTGTGTCCTCCTCACAGCTTACATTTCCACCCACCTTTGTATCATCACCAATCTTAGATACATTACTCTCTGTCTCTTCCTCTAGGTCATTAATATAGATTGTAAATAGCTGAGGCCCCATCCCTGATCCTTGCAGCACTCCATTAGTTACAGCCTACCACTTTGAAAATGCCTCATTTATGCCTACACTTTGCCTCCTGTTCATTAAACAATCCTCTATCCATGTTAATATATTACCCTCATCTCCATGAGCCTTTATCTTGTCTATTAACCTTATGGGCTGGATGTTGTTCCCAGCCCAATGTTGGGTTTTGTGGCTGGGGGGGGGGTGGGGGGGGGGGGAGGGGGGTGTAGAAAATGGGCGCAGCCGCAGCCGCCACAGAACCTGAAGCCGGGATTGTCGGGCCTGATCTTCCCGGCAGTGGGGAAGCTCCGTGGCGGCCCCTCTGCCACTTTGCGATGGGACCCGACTTAGTATATTTAAATACCACATTTGCATGTATTAAAATATAAACCACAGTGATCTTACCTTCAGTTCCGATCCTCAGCATGACGAGCGGCACTCACACGCCTTCATTTTCCTGTCCAGGGAAAGCTAGTGCCACCGAGGTGGGGAAGGGATGAACTCTACACTTTGTGTGTAGGGAAGGGGCAGAATGGCTGAACTCTGCACTTTATTGAACTGTCTGCAGGACTGGAAGCCTTTTAAAAATGGCGCCAGCACCTACTTTCCCATTGGTGGTGCCGTGAACGTCGTCGGCAATACTGCCCCCGCCACGTGATTGGGGGTCGGCCGCTGTGAATATGTAAAATAGCCACCTGCCGTGCATTCGCAGCGGCGCAGGTCCCGTGGGGGTCGGCTGCCATGTTCCCTGCAAAATCCAGTCCTATGTGGTACACCCTATCAAATGCCTTTTCGAAATCGAGGTTCCCCTTTATCTTCCCTGCTAGTTATATCCTCAAAAAGCTCTAATAAATTTGTCAAACATGATTTCCCTTGCATAAAACCATGTTGACTTTGTCTGTTCATGCTATGATTTTCTAAATGCATTGTTCAGACTGTCCTAATAATAAATTCCAGCACTTTCCTGACGACTGATGTCAGGTTAACTGGCCTGTAGTTCCCTGTTTTCTCTTTCCCTCCTTTCTTGAATAGCAGTGTTACATTTGCTAACTTCCAATCTGTTGGGACAATTCCAGAATCCAGGGAATTTTAGAAAATCATAGCCAGCACATCCACTGTCTCTCCAACTATCACCAGGATGTTGGCCATCAGGTCCTGGGGATTTGTCGAATTCTAGTCCCTTAAGTTTCTCCAATACTTTTTCTCTACAGATATTGATTTCCTTAATTTCCTCACTTGTTTTAGCCCTTTGGTTACCCTCTATTTCTGGTATGTAACTTGTGTCTTCTATTGTGAAGACAGACACGTTGGGCTGCATTTTAAGAGTCTGTGCCAAAGTAGACGGAGGATGTAAAAAAAATGCAGCCCGCCCGCACGGGCACCGTGTCATGGAGCTGGCGTGATTTCAAACGCGGTGGCTCATTTGCATGGCCATGGTGCCCATCCCCGGGATCATTTGGAGGGGCGGGTGAGCTGTTGCAGGCAATGGTGTCCGGCACCAATGCACAGGCACCAGCACCATTTTTAAAGGTCTTACAGCACTAAATGGAGATTTTAAAATTAAAAGGCCAGGTCAGTTCAATGAGCAAAAAAAATAATTAAATTACCATTAAATTCATTTTCCCACCCCCCACGGCACTTCAAAATATTCCTGCCCTCTTCCCCCCGGAATTTGTTTATTGACAATTTGACCTTTCCTCCCCCAAAGTTCCGCACCTTTGCCCTTTACCACTTCCCATCATCCACCCCCGACCAAGCTGCAGTGATGCCACCCCGCTACCCCCCCTCCCACACAGAGAAACAATCCTCCTCCCCACTCCCCACAGGTGGCTTGCCACATTTCCCTGAACAGGGATTTGAAGGCCTGGCATTGGCAGCAGCCCGAATGAAGATCGGTGCGGCGATCAAGGAGGCTACGGGACCCTCATTAAATCAGATATGTAAATTAGTTTACATATTTAAATGGGGGCCATGTCGCCGAGTGGTGGGGTGGCCGCCACGAGGCTTCGATGTCGCCACCGAGATCGATACGGGGCCTTCGCCGTCAGGGTCGGTGGCGGGCCTCCACCACACCGATCTTCATCGCCCTCCGCCAACATTCCAGATGGCACAGGGGGGGTTAAAATCCAGCCCAGACTATTTGTTCAATGTCTCTGCTATTTCCTTATTTCCCACAATAATTTCTCCTGTCTCTGCTTCTAAGGGACCAATGTTTACTTTAGCTACTGTCTTCCTTTTTATATACTTATAAAAGCTCTTACAATCTGTTTAATATTCCTTGCTAGTTTACTCTCATATTCTACTTTTTCCTTTTTATCAACTTTTTGGTCACCATTTACTGGTTTCTAAAACACTTCCAATCCTCAGACTTGCTAGTATTCTTTGCAATACCTCAAATATAAAATTCTCATCCTTGTGTCAAATCCCCCCTTGGCCTCATCCCTCCCCTTCTCTGTGACCTTCTCCAGTTCCACAATCCTCCAAGATCTCTGCCCTCCTCCATTCTGGCCTCGTGTGCATCCCCAATTTTTCCACCATGGCTGCCATGCCTCTTGGATCTGAGCCCTGTAATTCCCTTCTTAGGCCTCTCTGTCTCTCTACACTCCTCAAAGTCTACCTCTTTTATCAAGCTTTTAGTCACCTGTCCTAATATCTCTTTAAATCTTGTTTGATAAAAATCCTGTGAAGCGCCTTGGGAGATTTTACTACATTAAAGGCAATATATAATACAAATTGTTGTTAAAGATAATGATAACATACTATAAAACGTATGGATGATTTATCCAATATTTTTCTTCGTAGTTTGCTGACTAAATCTTGTGAATGTTTAGCTTAGCTCTTAATGAAGCATATGATATAAGGAAGGAGCAGCAGTAGTGAGGACACAGACAGGAGGGCATGAGAAAAAAGCTGGCAAGAAGCAAGCCAGACTAGCAGAAAGGTGGAATAGAGCAGTTAGTAGTGCATAGGAACATAGAAACATAGGAGCAGGAGTAGGCCATTCGGCCCATCGAGGCTGCTCCGCCATTCAATGCGATCGTGGTTGATCATCCACTTCAATGCCTTTTCCCACATTATCCCATAATCCCTTTATGTCATTTGACTGAGCTTCCACAGCCCTCTGGGGTAAAGAATTCCAAAGATTCACAACCCTCTAAGTAAAGAAATTTCTCTTCATCTCGGTCCTAAGTGGCTTCCTGCTTGTTTTGAAATTGTGTCCCCTGGTTCTAGACTCCCCAAAAATCAACTTGCATCAATCAACTTCTTAAAAAAAAGGTCTAATAAAATATCTGGTTATGGAAGGAATTGGAAGTTTAAAGGATAATTATAGACATGGGTGATCCAGTAACCTAGGGAACAGCAAAGGAAGCGTCCCTCCATTTCGTGTTAGCAATACTGTAGCAATACTGGAAGGAATTCCTCTGAACACCCTATATTAACGACATTGTAAATATTCTGGAAAGATTTTCTCTGGTTACAATTTGTAGAAAATGGTAAACATACTTTTAGAAGTGTTTCATGATTTCACTAAAAATAATAGTTATGTGAAACCTTCTCACTACAATATCACTATTGCATTGTGACCAGAAGACATCTTCCCCAATAAGACTTCAGTCCTGTTCTAGCTAATGGAGTTTCAGTTGTTGAACACAACAGATCAGTGATAAATAATATTGGATTGATATCTTAGAGGCTGATTCTTTTTCCAGCTCAATCGTTTTCAGGGTCAGGGAGGAGCTTCACACACTATTCTTTTAGAAGTTTTGCCTGTAGTTGTTCAGCAACTCCCCTCTCCCCAATACATACACACACACACACACTCACACACATAAAAACACATGCGCGCGCACACACACACACACACACACACACACACAAAATCGATTGTACATGGTCTGTGGAAGGAATAGGCTTGTTGGACCCAGCTGCCTTTTGCTCAAATGCACCACAGAAGTTAAGAAAGTATAGAATAAAAGAATAACATGTGTACCTATCCATTTTGAAAGCTTCAGCTTCTGTGATGGGATGATTATTTTTAATAAAACAACTTGCTTTAGTTTTTTTCTCATTATTTTAAAATACTATATTTTGGGGCCTTCTGGTTAATACTTGTTAAATAGTAGACAAGCATTAACTTTTGTTTGTCCTTTTTTTTTTGATCAGCGATAGTGCGAGCCAGGGGGCAGCTGGGAAGGTAAGTTTCAGTATAAAGTACTTACCTCGCGATTCGGCGGACACGGGGACTACTGGGTAAGTAAACTTATATATTCGGGCAGTGGCTAAACCCGAAACACTACACGTGTAGTGTCTCCCACCCATCCTCCTCCTCTAACCAAAAAAAAAGTACTCTTGTGTGGAGGGTTTGGTAAGGTAAGGTTTTCCTTTATTTATTTATTTTTTAATCTCTGTTGTCAATTTAGAACAGAGGGGATGGAAGCTAGGGCAGTTGCATGCTCCTCTTGCAGGATGTGGGAGGTAAGGGTCACCACTTGTGTCCCTGCTGACTTCACCTGTGAGAAGTGCACCCAACTCCAGCTCCTCACAGACCGCGTTAGGGAACTGGAGCTGGAGCTGGATGAACTTCAGAACATTCAGGAGTCTGAGGGGGTGATAGAGAGCAGTTATAGGGAAGTAGTGACACCTAAGTTACAGGATAAAGGTAGCTGGGTGACCGTCAGGGGAGGGAAAGGGAATAGGCGCACAGTGCAGGGATCCCCTGTGGCCGTTCCCCTCAATAATAAGTATACCGTTTTGGATACGGTTGGGGGGGACGACCTACCAGGGGAAAGCCACAGCAGCCAGGTCTCTGGCACTGAGCCTGGCTCTGTGGCTCAGAAGGGAAGGGGGGAGATTAGGAGAGCGATAGTGATAGGAGATTCAATGGTTAGAGGAACAGACAGGAGATTCTATGGTCGCGAACGAGACTCCCGGATGGAATGTTGCCTCCCGGGTGCCAGGGTAGGGATGTCTCAGATCGAGTCTACGGGATTCTTAAGGGGGAGGGGGAGCAGCCAGAGGTCGTGGTACACATCGGTACCAATGACATCGCTAGGAAAAGGGATGAGGACCTGAAAAACGAATATAGGGAGTTAGGATGGAAGCTAAAAGGCAGGACGAGCAGAGTAGTAATCTCAGGATTGATACCGGTGCCACGTGCTAGTGAGGCTAGAAACAGGGAGCGAGTGCAGCTGAACATGTGGCTACAGAGCTGGTGTAGGAGGGAGGGCTTCAGATATGTGGATCATTGGGATACCTTCTGGGGAAGGTGGGACCTGTACAAGAAGGACGAGTTGCATCTGAACTGGAGGGGCACCAATATCCTGGGCGGGAGGTTTGCTAGAGCTCTTTGGGAGGGTTTAAACTAGTTTGGCAGGGGGATGGGAACCGGAGCTACGGATCAGTGGATGGGGTAGCTGTTGAACAGGCAGATACAGAGTGCAGAGAGTCTGTGAGGAAGGTTAGACAGTTGACAGGGCAAAGTTGCAGCCAGTATGATGGGTTGAAGTGTGTCTATTTTAACGCAAGAAGTGTCAGGAATTAGGGTGATTAACTTAGAGCATGGATCAGTACTTGGGGCTACGATGTTGTGGCCATGACGGAGACTTGGATATCACAGGGGCAGGAATGGATGTTGGATGTTCCGGGGTTTAGATGTTTCAAAAGGAATAGGGAGGGAGGTAAAAGAGGTGGGGGAGTGGCATTGCTAATCAGGGATAGTATCACAGCTGCAGAAAGGGAGGTCGTCGAGGAGGGTTTGTCTACTGAATCATTATGGGTGGAAGTCAGAAACAGGAAAGGAGCAGTCACTTTATTGGGAGTTTTCTATAGACCCCCCAATAGCAACAGAGACACGGAGGAACAGATTGGGAGGCAGATTTTGGAAAGGTGCAGAAGTAACAGGGTTGTTGTCATGGGTGACTTCAATTTCCCTAATATTGATTGGAACCGCCTTAGTGCAAATAGTTTGGATGGAGCAGTTTTTGTCAGGTGTGTCCAGGAAGGTTTCCTGACTCAATATGTAGATAGGCCGACTAGAGGGGAGGCTATGTTGGACTTGGTGCTTGGCAACGAACCAGGCCAGGTGGCAGATCTCTCGGTGGGAGAGCATTTCGGTGATAGTGATCACAACTCCCTGACCTTTACTATAGTCATGGAGAGGGACATGAGCAGACGGGATGGGAAAATATTTAATTGGGGGAGGGGGAATTACAATGCTATTAGGCAGGAACTGGGGAGCATAAATTGGGAACAGATGTTCTCAGGGAAATGCATGACAGAAATGTGGAGGTTGTTTAGGGAGCACTTGCTGCGACTGCTGGATAGGTTTGTCCCGATGAGGCAAGGAAGGGATGGTAGGCTGAAGGAACCTTGGATGACAAGAGATGTGGAACAGCTAGTCAAGAGGAAGAAGGAAGCTTACTTAAGGTTGAGGAAGCAAGGATCAGACAGGGCTCTAGAGGGTTACAAGGTAGCCAGGAAGGAACTGAAAAATGGACTTAGGAGAGCTAGAAGGGGACATGAAAAAGTCTTGGCGGGTAGGATTAAGGAAAATCCCAAGGCGTTCTACACTTATGTGAGGAACAAGAGGATGGCCAGAGTGAGGGTAGGGCCGATCAGGGATAGTGGAGGGAACTTGTGCCTGGAGTCAGAGGAGGTAGGGGAGGTCCTAAATGAATATTTTGCTTCAGTATTCACTAGTGAGAGGGACCTGGTCGTTTGTGAGGACAGCGTGAAACGGGCTGATGTGCTCGAACAGGTTGATGTTAAGAGGGAGGATGTGCTGGAAATTTTGAATGATATGAGGACAGATAAGTCCCCGGGGCCAGACGGGATATACCCAAGGATATTACGGGAAGCGAGGGAAGAGATTGCCGCGCCTTTGGCGATGATCTTTGCGTCCTCACTGACCACTGGAGTAGTACCAGATGATTGGAGGGTGGCAAATGTTAGTCCCTTGTTCAAGAAAGGGAATAGGGATAACCCTGGGAATTATAGACCAGTCAGTCGTACGTCGGTAGTGGGCAAATTACTGGAGAGCATTCTGAGAGACAGGATTTATGATTATTTGGAAATGCATGGTTTGATTAGAGACAGTCAGCATGGCTTTGTGAGGGGCAGGTCATGCCTCACAAGCCTTATTGAATTCTTTGAAGATGTGACAAAACACATTGATGAAGGAAGAGCAGTGGATGTGGTGTATATGGATTTTAGCCACACGTTTAATAAGGTTCCCCATGGTAGGCTCATTCAGAAAGTAAGGAGGCATGGGATACAGGGAAAGTTGGCTGTCTGGATTCAAGATTGGCTGGCCCATAGAAGACAGAGGGTGGTAGTAGATGGAAAGTATTCAGCCTGGAGCTCGGTGACCAGTGGTGTTCCGCAGGGATCTGTTCTGGGACCTCTGCTCTTTGTAATTTTTATAAATGACTTGGATGAGGAAGTGGAAGGCTGGGTTAGCAAGTTTGCCGATGACACGAAGATTGCTGGAGTTGTGGATAGTGTGGAAGGCTGTTGTAGGTTGCAACGGGACATTGACAGGATGCAGAGCTGGGCTGAGAAGTGGCAGATGGAGTTCAACCTGGAAAAGTGTGAAGTGATTCATTTTGGAAGGTCGAATTTGAATGCAGAATACAGGCTTAAAGACAGGATTCTTGGTAGTGTGGAGGAACAGAGGGATCTTGGGGTCCATGTCCATAGATCGCTCAAAGTTGCCACCCAAGTTGATAGGGTTGTTAAGAAAGCATATGGTGTGTTGGCTTTCATTAACAGGGGGATTGAGTTTAAGAGCCACGAGGTTATGCTGCAGCTCTATAAAGCCCTGGTTAGACCACACTTGGAATATTGTGTTCAGTTCGGGTCGCCTCATTATAGGAAGGATGTGGAAGCTTTAGAGAGGGTGCAGAGGAGATTTACCAGGATGCTGCCTGGACTGGAGGGCATGTCTTACGAAGAAAGGTTGAGGGAGCTAGGGCTTTTCTCATTGGAGCGAAGAAAGATGAGAGGTGACTTGATAGAGGGGTACAAGATGATGAGAGGCAGAGATAGAGTGGATAGCCAGAGACTTTTTCCCAGGGTGGAAAGGGCTATCACCAGGGGGCATAATTTTAAGGTGATTGGAGGAAGGTTTCGGGGAGATGTCAGAGGTAGGTTCTTTACACAGAGAGTGGTGGGTGCGTGGAATGCACTGCCAGCGGTGGTAGTAGAAGCAGATACATTAGGGACATTTAAGCGGCTCTTGGATAGGTACATGGATGATAGTAGAATGAAGGGTATGTAGGTAGTTTGATCTTAGAGTAGGTTAAAGGTTCGGCACAACATCGTGGGCCGAAGGGCCTGTACTGTGCTGTACTGTTCTATGTTCTATGTTCTATGTTCTATGTTCTATAAGAACAAACATTGGAGCAGTATTAATAGCACAAGTCAATTATGAACTGTTTCCTCATTCCTAGGGCTGGATTTTACCAAGCTCTCGACATCGGGCTGTGTGGTGGGCGGGGGGTGGGGGAGGTGAATGATGGGCCTGGCAGCAGTCCGCCACTGAGGCCAATGTTGGGAGGGCCCTACCCAATCCTCCCGGTGGCAACGAGGCTCAGCGGCGGTCCCCATGCTGATGGCCGAAGGGACCGGGATTTCAATATTTACATACATACATTTAAATGAACTTGCCTTCAATCTTCCAGGCCCGCCGTGATCTTTGGTGTGGCGGCCGGCACTCTTGTGCATTCAATTCCCCGTCCAGGGAAAGCCAGCGTGACACTGGTGGGGAGGGGGGAAGGAGTTAAGATTTTCAGTGCAGGAGGGGGCGATGGGGGTCAAATAAATGTAATAGGTGTAGGGTATGGTGTGAAGGGGTGAACTTTAAACTTTGTGCAGTCTTGGGGGGGGGGAGGTTAAATTTAAAAGGTAAGTGTTTTGGGGGGGAAAGGGCAAATAGTTAATGTAATTGTTATTGGGGGGTGGGAAAGCGGTGTTAGAAATTCATGGGATAAATTTTGGAGAGGGTGTATCTTCAAAAATTCAAATTGACCGTCAGGCCTGGCTGCCCTTTAAAAATGGCGCCAGCGCCTGCACATAGACAGCTGATGCCATTGCCGGGGATGGACAGCCCACCCCCTCCATGAAATTATGGGGGGGGGGGGGAGGGGGAAGTGGGCTGCAACAACTATTTAAATGAACTTTCACGCGTGAGATTGTGGCGGTTCTATGGTATGCATGGGCTGCCATTTTTAGTTTTAGTATGAATTCCTTTTTAAAGCTACTTTTCAACAAAGTTACAAAGACATGGTTCTTTTGATTAATATGCCACAGTTGCGATGTAACATCAGATCACACTGAAACTAACCAAATTAGTTAAATAGTTAATGAAAAAAACCATTGCACCAAAAACCTCCAGTGGTTCAATTAAGGATGGTTATATCATCTATCATTCACTTTGAGAAAGCTGTCCCTGAATAATTAAATGGGGACAGTAATCGTGAGGGCGCTGAACTCCACTTGCTAAAACCTTCTCCCTCTTCAATGGAGTATACAAAGGAAAAACTGAATTACTACAGTACATAGTCAGAATACACTTGATCAAGTAACAATTTCTGAAATACATGAAAAGATTCAAGATGAAAAGCTCATCACATGCGATTCTCAAAGGAACACAGCCTCAAAGAAGAAGTCTTGAGGTCGCACCAAAATGGAGCTGATGGAGTCAAGTCATAATTTATTTCATGGGTATCAATGCTATTATCTTTCCCAGGCAGGTAATAATTATTCAATCATAATGCAAGGAAATATTCCAGGTGATGGTGCATTCTCGATGTCTTTTCCAAATTACCACCTAAGGATTAACAGATAAGAGTTGCAAGACGAGGGAAATCAAAAGCAGCACTACAGCAACATGGAGCAATCATTAATCAGAGGGGAAACTGTGAGAGTATTGAGAAAAGGCAAGTGGTGTTAAATAGGACACACGGGAGGTATTAAAGCTAGTACAGCAAGGGATTGGAGCAGTCTGAGAGCAGCTGAGGAGTTCAGAATAAGTACAGTGAAACAACAGGGCTAAAATAGTAAAATCTGTAAGGGAATATAGAAGTATGTAATTGAGAACAAAAGGAGGAAGATTATAAAGGAGGATAATTAGGAGATAAAAAGGAAAAGAATCGTGATGAATATAAATAAGCATGAATTGGGTAGGGTTGCAATGCTTATATGGAAGTGCACAAGCATTAGAAATAAAGTTAGGGAAGTAATAACACGAACGAGAATTAAATATTCAAGGCTGTAAAATTCCCAGGAAAGATAGAGGTGGAAAAATGGAAGGATGACAATATTAATTAAGGACATGATGAAAACTGGAGCTTGTCTGGGTGGAGTTAAGCCATAGTAAGGAATTGGTAACCACATTAAGATTTAGGGACAAAAAGAAATTGCAGACCACAAATCAACATGAATTCCCATCACATCTGCACTCGAAGTCCTAGTTCCAGTTGAAGGCTAGCACTGGCATAGGTAAGGATGCTGTTCTTCTGTGCTGCAATATCTATCACTCTACGAAGACTGTAATCTAATACAGAGGTTGCCATAAAAAGCAAGATCAAAATAAAACCAGTTTGGAACTGTTGAATCAACTTCGGCATTAGGGCTAGATATTCTGCTGTTTGCTTATGATTATATATCTAATTTATATATTTCATTTAAATAATTTAAATATTCAATTTTGCAAGTCTGAACTCCCAGCATAGAAATGGAAATGCAGCTTGGAAATATTTCTATAACACTGAAGCCCTTATTCTCCTACCCATGCTCCCATCCAGATGATGATCGGGCTGTACACTTTGCATGGAGTGAAGTTTTCTGTAGGGTGTGAAAAAAATCTCTTCCATTATCTATCATCTTTTACAATCTCAGGATATCCAAAGTGCTTTACAGCCAATTAAGTACATTTTGAAGTGTAGTCACTGTTCTAATGCAGGAAACACAGCAGCCAATCTGCACACAGCAAGCTCCCAAAAACAGCAATGAGATAATGGGCTGGATTTTACAAGGCCCCCCGATGTCAGGGGTCGTAGCAGGGGGGCCTGGAAAATACCTCCGGGAGAGGCCCGTCACAGACCTCGACGCCAGGAAACTGCGCTCGATTTTACCAGCAGCGGCGAGGCCCCATAGCGGCCCCCTCGCTGCTCGGCAACCGAGACTTAATTTAAATATTAAAAACAATGGTAATGAATGAATAATTAGAGTCAGAAAGTCATAGAGTTATACAGCACAGAAACAGGCCCTTCAGCCCATCATGTCTGTGCCAGCCATCAAGCACCTATCCTAATCCATCTTGGCCCGTAGCTTTGTATGCAATGGCGTTTCAAGTGCTCATCTAAATACTTCTTAATAGCTTATTACTTACCTCGTCACGATTGGCCATCCCACGCCAATATTCCGGTCAGTTGCCAGAACTCCCACACCTTTGGATCTCCATTAGAGATCCAAGACGGAACACTGGTGGAGAGGGGGGAGGAGTGAAGGTTTCAGGTTCAGGGTGGGGGGAGGGAACTGCAAAAACTAATGCGATTGGTTGAGGGGATGGTGGGAAGGGGTTGAAGGTGAAAGTAAAGAAAGTTTGGGGGGGAAGGTCGGGATCGAGATTTTACATTTTTTGTGGGGAGAGTACAAAAACTAAACTGATTAGTCCTGGGGGTTGGGAGAGGGGAGTGGCACTGTGAATAAATGTTTAATTTAATTTTGTAGAAAACTGTGACTTTAAAAATTTAAATGGCCCTGAAGGGTTGAAGTCCTTTAAAAATGCAGTGGCGCCGGACGCCGTTGCTGGGGACAGAATGCCAGCCTCCTCTACAGCATTGGGGGCGGGCGCTCCACCCCCTCCAGGTAAATGAGCCGCTGTGTTATTTAGTGCGGCGGCTCAGCGAGGCAAATCCCACGTTTGCGCCATGCCACTTAAAAAGCTGGCTGCCAAGATCGACGACGACCTGATAATTTGTGTTAGTGATGTTGGTTGGGGAATAAATATTGGCATGGACACCGGGGATAACTCCCCTGCTCTTTCTTAAATAGTATTATGGATCTTTTACATCCACCTGAGAGGGAAAACTGAACCTTGGTTTAATGCTTCATCTGAAAGACAGCACCTCTAACAGTGCAGCACTCCCTCAGTACTGCAGTGGAGTGTCAGTGTGGATAATGGGCTCAAGTCACTGGAGTGGGTATCCACAACCTTCCAACTCAAATGCAAGAGTGCTACTAACTGAGCCAGAGCTGACATCTGGGAAGCTCTGAAATACCAGGAGGGAATTTTCACTGATCTGAGTTTTGGTGAATAGGGGAAGCATGCTTTATATGTTATGTGTATGTGTATGTCTGTAGTGATAGTGTTCAATAAAGGAAGTCATGCTTAACTACCACGGGGATTGCGAGGTTGGCAAAAGGGTCTTGCTCAGTTTAGAATTTTTTTTTTTAGAATTAGAATATTACAGCGCAGTACAGGCCCTTCGGCCCTCGATGTTGCGCCGATCATCTGACCTACACTATTCCATTTACATCCATATGTCTATCCAATGACCACTTAAATGCCCTTAATGTTGGCGAGTCTACTACTGTTGCAGGCAGGGCGTTCCACGCCCCTACTACTCTCTGCGTAAAGAAACTACCTCTGACATCTGTCCTATATCTTTCACCCCTCAACTTAAAGCTATGTCCCCTCGTGTTTGCCATCCTCATCCGAGGAAAAAGACTCTCACTATCCACCCTATCTAACCCTCTGATTATCTTGTATGTCTCTATTAAGTCACCTCTCCTCCTCCTTCTCTCT
Source organism: Heterodontus francisci (assembly GCF_036365525.1). Taxonomy (NCBI): domain Eukaryota; kingdom Metazoa; phylum Chordata; class Chondrichthyes; order Heterodontiformes; family Heterodontidae; genus Heterodontus; species Heterodontus francisci. Next base: position 216,755,234 of record NC_090371.1, on the reverse strand, counting down.
AACGAAAACAACCCCAAGTCCCTCAGCCTTTCCTCGTAAGACCTTCCTTCCATACCAGGCAACATCCTAGTAAATCTCCTCTGCACCCTTTCCAAAGCTTCCACATCCTTCCTATAATGCGGTGACCAGAACTGCACGCAATACTCCAGGTGCGGCCTCACCAGAGTTTTGTACAGCTGCATCATGACCTCGTGGCTCCGAAACTCGATCCCCCTACTAATAAAGGCTAACACACCATATGCCTTCTTAACAGCCCTATTAACCTGGGTAGCAACTTTCAGGGATTTATGTACCTGGATACCAAGATCTCTCTGCTCATCTACACTACCAAGAATCTTCCCATTAGCCCAGTACTCTGCATTGCTGTTATTCCTTCCAAAGTGAATCACCTCACACTTCTCCGCATTAAACTCCATTTGCCATCTCTCAGCCCAGCTCTGCAGCCTATCTATGTCCCTCTGTACCCTACAACACCCTTCGACACTATCCACAACTCCACCGACCTTCGTGTCATCCGCAAATTTACTAACCCCTTCTACACCCTCATCCAGGTCGTTTATAAAAATGACAAACAGCAGTGGCCCCAAAACAGAACCTTGCGGTACACCACTAGTAACTAAACTCCAGGATGAACATTTGCCATCAACCACCACCCTCTGTCTTCTTTCAGCTAGCCAATTTCTGATCCAAAGCTCTAAATCACCTTCAACCCCATACTTCCGTATTTTCTGCAATAGCCTACCGTGGGGAACCTTATCAAACGCCTTACTGAAATCCATATACACCACATCCACGGCTTTACCCTCATCCACCTGTTTGGTCACCTTCTCGAAAAACTCAATAAGGTTTGTGAGGCACGACCTACCTTTCACAAAACCGTGCTGACTATCGCAAATGAACTTATTCTTTTCAAGATGATTATAAATCCTGTCTCTTATAACCTTTTCCAACATTTTACCCACAACCGAAGTAAGGCTCACAGGTCTATAATTACCAGGGCTGTCTCTACTCCCCTTCTTGAACAAGGGGACAACATTTGCTATCCTCCAGTCTTCCGGCACTACTCCTGTCGACAATGACGACATAAAGATCAACAACAACGGCTCTGCAATCTCCTCCCTGGCTTCCCAGAGAATCCTAGGATAAATCCCATCTGGCCCAGGGGACTTATCTATTTTCACTCTTTCCAAAATTGCTAACACCTCCTCCTTGTGAATCTCAATCCCATCTAGCCTAGTAGGCTGTATCTCAGTAATCTCCTCGGCAACATTTTCTTTTTCTACTGTAAATACTGACGAAAAATATTCATTTAACGCTTCCCCTATCTCCTCTGATTCCGCACACAACTTCCCACTACTATCCTTGATTGGCCCTGTTCTAACTCTTATCATTCTTTTATTCCTGATATACCTATAGAAAGCCTTAGGGTTTTCTTTGATCCTATCCGCCAATGACTTTTCGTGTCCTCTCCTTGCTCTTCTTAGCCCTCCCTTTAGATCCTTCCTGGCTAGCTTGTAACTCTCAAGCGCCCTAACTGAGCCTTCACGTCTCATCCTAACATAAGCCGCCCTCTTCCTCTTGACAAGCGCTTCAACTTCTTGAGTAAACCACGGCTCCCTCGCTCGACAACTTCCTCCCTGCCTGACAGGTACATACTTATCAAGGACACGCATTAGCTGCTCCTTGAATAAGCTCCACATTTCGTTTGTGCCCATCCCCTGCAGTTTCCTTCCCCATCCTAAATCTGGACTGTGATCACAATGCCAAGTCTCCAAAATTTGCACAAAAGTGTCTCAGGCACCAGGATGAATGCAGATAGCAAAACACAACTATATTTATATTGCTTAGCAGGTGTCAAGTACTGGCAGAGAGTTGGTTTGGCATCATACTGACAACATGAACTAGGTACCAGATGCTGACTTGAAGAGTAACACTGAATACATTTTTACTGAGCAGAAGTGATGTGGAGTGAATGACCTTGGTGGACACTTAAAATATGCTTGTAACTAAAGAATGCTGACACAGATCCCTACTCATCATACGTTAAAAGGGAGTTAGTAACATTTAACCATTAGGTTATGAAATATAATCCAATAGCATGTGAATCAATATCAAGTTACTCTTCCATGGTTCAAAGCCCCTCTTAAAACAATAGAATGAAATGAAGAAGCTGTGAACATTTAAAAACTCATCAGCAGGGAATGATGGATGTTCCGATGCACATTAAACTCACACTGAGAAGCCTTAACGTTTTTCTTATTTTTCTTAGTAAATAATAGCATATGTAGCACAAGCCTTGTGTGTGGATAAACAAGGAAAAATAAATTAATGGCATGAGATGAAAATCTGGATGACGACCAGTGAAATACATGTTGCGTGGGATTAATATGATAGAAATGTTGCTAAATGCAATGGTTATGCCATTTAATTTTTCTGCTGCAGATTCTAAAGCTGCCAGTTACTTCACTCCATCAGCTTGCTCTTCGGATGGAGCTCCCATAGGGAGGAGCCCTGACTCATCCCGTTTAAGGTTTGAATACTCAAATTCAATGGCTGCTTCTACAATCCAGCGCTCCAGGTGGGAATGATGCGCGAAAGGAATGCCTCTCAGGAAATCGGGCCTTCAGCCTGTGATTTTCTTTCAATTAGAATTAATGAAAGGAAAATCATTGCAGCATTAGATTTCAGAATCACAGCTTTGAGTGCAATACTGATAAACAATGATGAAGAAATAGATGGATGCATTTATTTGTGTGCAGTGACGTCATGTCTTTTTAATAAAAAGTAAGGTGGAGGTAACTCATTGGGAGGGCAGGCAATGCACTGACAAAATTTACCGGGGTCAGTGTTGAGTGCACTCGACTCCATTAACTGAGCAGTAATGTCTTCAAATTGGGGTTGATCGCCTCACTGCCCCAGCGATGCAGCCCACCCAATCCATTTTAAAAGGAGTCTATCAGCATCATAAAAATCACAGCAACTGGGAACACAGTTGGGTTGGATTCAGGATGTAGAATTTTCACATTTTAACCCCGTCCCATGCACCATTCTCGTTAGATGATGGGAATTAAAATCCTGACCTATATTTGGCTGCAATCTTTAATTTGTCTTTATTGTCTGGACAGTCTCCAAAAGTAGGTACAAGGACCGTAGCCAAGTCACAATTATTTCAATTCTGGCTGCACAGGAACAGGAACAATGGGGTTAGCCAAAGGATTTTCCAGATGATTAAGAATAAGAAAGGTCATATTTTCTTAAAGTTCATTAATCATGGAGTTGTAGAAATGCTGTGAAAGAAGTGGCATCTCAATCTTCAAAATAGAGGCAGTTTGATGGAAGCCAACATTCTACCAGAGGAAGCAGGTACATCAACTGCAATGCTATCAAAGCATATTCACATAGGATGATACTATCAGAGTTCCCAGGTACTTGTTTAAAGTAATGCTCAACTTTGACAGATCTTCGACCAACATTATCTCCAAACTATTTAAGAACAAAGAAAAAAATGAAAAAAATAAAATCAGCTCCCTCTTTATGGTCAAAATAGCAACAATGAATAAAACTTCTACCAGAGCCCCTTTCAACAAAATATACTCACAATCTAATTCAGGGATTCTAGTGGTGGGAGCATGACTTCTTAATAATTTACAAGAGGAATAGAAAATATAAGGTGCTCTTCAGTGGGTCTCTGAAGACCAAGTCCAATTAAGAGCATGTTTGCATTTCCCCTCAGTTCATTTCAATGGGATACGATTCCTGTCAATGCACAACTCTTCTCTTTATTATGTATTTTTATAAAGTTTTCTTTCTAATCTGCTTTATCTATGGTAATATCCTTTTATTCTATATGTCAAGTGTGTTAGTTGCCTGAGAAAATTTCATTTTCTTTATGTGTTTTGCATTGTCCTGGAACAATAGGTTGCTCTTCTTAAAGGCAAATGACTACAGAGCATCCATAGTGAATATCAATTGAGCAAAGGAAAAATCTGTGACAGATAAGTAGTTAGTTACAGGTATCTTTGTTGAAGGGGCCACTGGTAAAAATTCCAATTTGGTGAATCTTTTACTTACTTCCAAGTTATTTCATAAGGCCAATTTTTTCTTCTTGAAATCTAACGATGGCACAATTAGAGTTCACCATGGTCCATTGACCTATGCAATGCTGGTGTTCCAGATGAACTAAAGGTCTTAATTTGCGTGAAACTATTACTTTGTAACACCTGTCAAATTGGTCATATTTAATATGGTCATTGCACATCAACACTGCATTGGGAGCAATGCAGAAAATATGATGTAATTATGGTTTTGGTGTTTCACAACATGTTTCAGTGTCATATCATGGCATTCCTCTGGTTAAACAACATTGATTTAATGCACTGTTCAGAATGTTAAAGCGTCCCTTTATTGTAGATAAGCCAATTACTTTATTTCAAATGGCCACATGCAAGGTTTTCTGGCATTTGTTAGTTTAGGATACACATATGGAAATAGTACTGGGAATCAATACCTCCACCTTCATTTATCTCACTATTCTAATAAAAAATGTTACATCAAATGTGCTAGGGAATGAGTGTGACAAAAGGTAGACTATGATTAAACCCATCAATAACTGCAATATATGAAGTGTCACCATTGCTTTGGAAAGTCCAATTATTTTGCATACTAGCTGGAGTTACACTTAGTACAAAGGAAGTTGGTTGTGGTTGTTAAAGGCCAATCATCTCAGCCCAGTAAATCGCTGTAGGATTTCCTCAGGGTAGTGTCCTAGGCCCAACCATCTTCAGCTGCTTCATCAATCACCTTCCTTCCATCATAAGGTCAGAAGTGGGGATGTTTGCTGATGATTGCACAGTGTTCAGTACTATTCATGATTCCTCAGACACTGAAGCAGTTCGTCCCTGCGTGCAGCAAGACCTGGACAACATTCAAGCTTGTGCTGATGTGGCAAGTAATATTCGTGCCACACAAATTGCTAGGCAATGACCTTCTCCAAGAAGAGAGACTTTAACCATCTCCCCTTGATGTTCAATGGCATTACCATCGCTGAATCTCCCACCAACACCCTTGGGGTTACCACTGACCAGAAACTGAACTGGACCAGCCATATAAATACTGCAGCTACAAGAGCAGATCAGAGGATAGGAATTCTGCAGTGAGAAACTCACCTCCTGACTCCCCAAAGCATTTCCACCATCTACAAGGTACAAATCAGGAAAACTTTCCAGTTGCCTGGATGAGTGCAGCCTCAACAACACTCTAGAAGCTTGACACCATCCAGGATAAAGCATGACTCCCTCCTAGTGCAACAGTATGCACCATCTATAAGATGCACTGCAACAATTCACTAAGCCTTCTTCGACAGCACCTTTCAAATCGTCAACCTCTACAACCTAGAAGGACAAGGGCAGCAGATGCATAGGAACACCACCATCCACAAGTTCCCCTCCAAGCCATACACCATCCTGACTTGGGTCTGTATCACTATTGTTTCACGGTCGCTGGATCAAAAACCAGGACCTCCCTTCCTAACAGCACTGTGGGTGTACCTACACCAGAGGGACTACAGCGATTCAAGAAGGTGGCTCACCACCGCCTGCTCAAGGAAAATCAGGGATGGGCAACAAATGCTGTCCTTGCCAGCAATGCTCATATCCCATGAACGAATATTTAAAAAAACATTCTTTAAGAGAAGTAGGATGGATGCATCATTAAAATTTCAGGAAATGCAAGCTTTCACTGTAGTTAAGAGCTTATGTTTATGATAATGATGCTACAATTGCAGGGCTGTTGAGGGTTTCCCAAACTATAGTCCATTTATTGAAATTCCTTCCATCTATAGCAAGCAGATGGATCTGCTCTACATGGCATGCGGTCATTCATACATTGGAACTGGACAGCGTACTTGAGTGAGAGTAAGCTCTGAATTTAACTGTTAACCTCTGGAGGGACCCTCATGTTTAAAACAAACCACTGAAGAAAATGACAGTAGCAGTAGTCCCTTATAATCATTAGAGCATTAATGAAGAAATGCTTATGTTCTTTGTATCTGTGGTACAGCAGTGCCACAACATTCTCCAAAATGCAGTCTTAAATGTGACTTTATAACTACATTCGTCTGCTCATACGAATGCTTTTCTCTTTACCTCCTCGCATATATCATTCACTATTATTGCTCAGGGGAGGGGATGGCCTCTGCCAGTGCAGCTCTACAAATGGCAGGCTAGAGATACTTGAAAGGGGCTGCTGTAGCTTTCCTCTTGACTTTACCTTCCAGGAGAGCATCTTGCCTGCACTCAACAACATGACTGATAGGATTCACCATGTGGGAGCTGTTGGTAAAAAGTCATGCCTTATAGTAAAGCACATCAGAACACCAGCAACTTGCAGCACTGCCCAGAAGACCCTCTTTCTCCAATCTCACAAAGTATTAAGTTACTTTAATAAATTATATCTCACAAGTTATGAACACAGTTTGCAAGCCATTAACTATTTGGACCAACCTAGACTTCAAAAGGGTGATTAAAGAGAACTGGTTGCAGGTTTGGTGCTAACATCAGCAAAGGAAATACTCATCTGGTGAAAAAGGTAACAGGAGTTTTGAAACACGATTGTAGAGATAAATCAGCAGAAGAAAGATACTTGAGAGTGTAAGAGGTCATTTACCTAAATGGAGGGTGATAAATTTAGAAGTAAAAGGAAAGGATTGATGGCATCCTGCAATATCAGTGCTGTCAATATGTCAAGAGATGTTTTGGTGGTATTTATTATCAGGAGAATTACAATGTGCCATCCCTAATTGGTAAAATAACATGACACATACCTAGACTTTGTTTAATGACATTGTGTTCCAGATGCCTCCATGTCATCCAACACCAGTATTTTTTTATGTTCTGCTAAAGCCAAGATGCTTACATGCTTAGAACATTGTAATGGCCTTTAACAAAACTGTATTTAACACAAAGATTCCATGGCTTAAATTTAAATGAAGAAAACTAAACTTCCCACAATGCATATGAAAAATGTATATTGGGGAATACTTTTTGAATAAATGGTGACAAGCTTCAGTAAATACTAAAATATTTAAATATTTTGTGGACAGTGTGTTTTCAGTGGTGTATGCTGAAGCATTTTTTATGTTGTGGTAGTGTTATTTTTCACAAATTATTTAGCACAATATAACTAGTACAGTTCCAGTAGAGCTACAGCACTGGCATCTACCTGACAATGTGGAAAATTGCCCAGGTATGTCCTGACAACAAAAAGGACAAATCCAATCCGGCCAGTTACTGCCCCATTAGTATACTCACAATCATCAGCAAAGTGATGGATAGTGTTGTCGACAGTGCTATCAAGTGCCACTTAAATAGCAACAACCTGCTCACTGATGCCCGGTTTGGGTTCTGCCAAGGCTACTCGGCTCCTGACATCATTACAGCCTTGGTCCAAACATGGACAAGAAAGCTGAACTCAAGCGGTGAGGTGAGAGTGATTACCCTTCAGATAAAAGCAGCATTTGACTGAGTATGGCATCAAGAAGCCATAGCCAAATTGAAGTCAATGGGAATCAGGGGAAAACTCTCCATTGGTTGGAGTCATACCTAGCATAAAGGAAGAAGGTTGTGGTTGCTGGAGGCCGATCTTCTCAGCCCCAGGACATTGCTGTTGGAGTTGCCCAGTGTAGTGTTTTAGGGCCAACCGTCTTCAGCTGCTTCATCACTGACCTTCCCTCCATCACAAGGTCAGAGGTGGGGATGTTCGCTGATGATTGTACCATGTTCAGTACCATTTGCAACTCCTCAGATACTGAAGCAGTCTGTGTCCATTTGCAGCAAGACCTGGACAAATTTCAGGCTTGTGTTGATAAGTGGCAAGTAACATTCATGCCACACAAGTGCCAGGCAATGCCCATCTCAAACAAGAGAGAATCTAACCATCTCCCCTTGATATTCAATGGCATTACCATCACTGAATCCCCCACTATTAACATCCTGGGGTTACCAGTGACCAGAAACTGAACTGGATAAATACTGTGGCTACAAGAGCAGATCAGAGGCTAGGAATCCTGCAGCGAGTAACTCACCTCCTGACTGCCAAAGCCCGTCCATCATCTACAAGGCATACGTCAGGAATGTTATGGAATACTCTCCATTTGCCTGGATGAGTGCAGCTCCAACAACACTCAGGAAGCTCAACACCACCCAGGACAAAGCAGCCCGCTTGATTGGCACCCCATCCGCAACCTTAAACATTCACTTTCTCCACCATTGACGCACAGTGGCAGCAGTGTGTACCATATACAAGATGCCCTGCAGCAACTCACCGCACCTCCTTCGACAGCACCTTCCAAACTCATGAACTCTTCCACCTAGAAGGATAATGGCAGCAGACGCATGGGAACACCACCACCTGCAAGTTCCCCTCCAAGTCACACACCATCCTGACTTGAAAATATATATCGCCATTCCTTCACTGTCACTGGATCAAGCTCCTAGAACTCCCTCCCTAACAGCCCTGTGGGTGTACCCACACCAGATAGACTGCAGCAATTCAAGAAGGTGGCTCACCACCGCCTTCTCAAAGGCAATTAGGGATGGGCAATAAATGTTGGCCTCGCCAGCGATACCCACATCTCATGAAACAAATAAAAAAACGATTAAAAGCTTACCATATGGTTGACTATAGGGAATGCTGCAATATCTAAATCTGTCTATAGCTTGGTAACATGAGCTAGGAAGGAAAAGACTTTTTACTTCTTTATAATATTTTCCAAAAACAGAGCAATTCTGAGGAGATAATTTCCTTACAAATGATATCCTTCAGCTGGTCACTTTACAACCCAATGATGCAAATGAGAAAACTCAGATTTGATCAAATACAATGGTCCAGCTGCAGTATGCTGCATTACTTTACCTGCCACAAATTATACCTTTACAATATGATAAAACACAAACACATAATAGCTGCTCTGGAACAAGAAGTCCACCCTGAGAGTTTGTTGCTGAAATTTTCTCACATTTGTACTTATTAGAAATGGTAGCCTGGAATTTCCCTGGAGCCCGGAGCAGTATTCCAGGGGAAAGGGAACAGAAGAGGACTGGCGAGGGTGGGAAAACAAAGTGGGCCAGTGGAAGTGGGTTCAGGAGTGAGCAGGCTGGGAAAGTCCCGGAAATTGACATCGGCTTGGGATCCCAACATGATTCCACCCTCTTCCAGCCTTCCCTGGGGCAGCATTGCAGTTGTTACATATTCTTGTTGTTTTCTGGTTCCAAGATGTTGGAAATAATCACACTTTAAACTTGGAAAGGCTTGAGCTTTTCATGTATTTGTAGAGCAACCATGCTGCCTGCTGTAGGACTGAGCACAACTGGTTTTCTGTTACATATCACATGACTCTCCAGTGCAGCCGTGAATGTGGCCCCACTGGAATACTTACACATGACAACTAGTTCCTAGATAATTAGTTCCAAGCACTTTACAGATAGTATAACAATATATAACAGAGGTCTAGCAGGGAACTCCCTTGGCTCTGTCAGATAGGTAAATCAGAAGTAGTTGAGGTCGTTGAGAAGCCAATTATGAGCTGCTTTAACCCTGAATCATGGATTTCCGATCCAGGGAACCATTTCCCAATGTGTCACCAGGGTCATGACAGGAACAGTTTCTTCAGTGAAGGTGATAAACTATGAAGGCTTTGATCAGTTACACAGAAGAGCTCCAGTCATGGCCAGGTAAGAGGCTGCTTCTCATAGTATTCCTTCTCAAAGACAGGTGATCGCCAGCTTCTTGGAAATCACTTCACCCGTCTTGCACTTCCGTCACCTTCGGCTGCACTTCCTTGCTGCCAGCCTGCAACATGGCATGGGAGCAGCTTATGGAGCTTTGCTTTCCACCTCTGCTGAGGGGCAAGAACTGGTGCTACACCACTACCAACTGCTTCTGCAGGGAGGGAAAGCAGAGAGGTGTGAGTGTTTGTAATGACTTGTTTCAAGAGAAGGGAATGACATCATTTGTGGAGGGTGACTGTGAGGCATGGGTGCAAGAGGGCAATAGGATGAGGGTGAGTGAGAGTGTTGGCTGCTCAGAAGGGGATGTAAGTTGCCTTGAAAGAGATGAATGAGTGGAGCTGCAAGGTGTGTTGACCTGAGGAGTGCTGTGCAAGAGAATGCTGAGCAAGTCAGGCTGTGGGCCGGCAGCATTTTAAAAATGGTGCCAGCACCTGCTCCAGCATCATGTGATGCTGTGAATGGTGTTACCAATGCTGCCCCCGCCACATTATTGGGGGTTTGGGGGGGAACCGCTGTCAATATGTCAAGTGGCTGCCCGCCATGTAATTACAGCCGCGTGGCTCCCATGTGGGGTGGCTGCCATTTTCTGCACCCGCCACGGGAGCAGTGGCGGGACAACAAACACCAGCCCATGGTGTGGCAGACATTCCAGGATGATAATGAGGGTAGAATTCTCAGAATGCCCTGCTGATACAAGCTTTCTCATAGTAATTCTTTAAACAATCCCCAAAATAAAGCAGATAGAACACCATCACGTCAACTAGAGACAAATAACAGCTATTCAGCTCTGATTTTGGTTAATTTGACTGGACAAACAGAGTCCAGCTGTATTTTTTCAATCTGAGAGTAAGTCTGTTCAAGACATTGATATTTCTCTCTCACTGTCAGAGGTGCTGCCTTTCAGAAAGATATTATACTGAGATCCCATCTACCCGCTCAGGTGGAAGTAAAAGATCCCATGGCAAAGAAGAACAGAAGAGTTATTCCTGGTGTCCTGACCAATATTTATCCCTCAATCAACATTACTAAAACAGATTATGTGGGCATTATCTCCTTGCTGTTTGTGGGAGCTTGCTGTGCACAAATTGTCTGCCAGGTTTCTACATTACAATCATTACAATACACTTCAAAAAGTACTTCATTGGCTGTAAAGCACATTAGGTTGTGAAAGGCGCTATACAAATGCAAGTCTTTCTCTCTTTCTTCTTTTTTCCCACCTTTCTCCCAGCTCCATTGTTGAAAGTTATAATCTTGTATTTAAGCATCATGTTTGCTACCTTACTCCAATGATCCATCAAAGTATTTCCTTTTCTATGAGTAATGAACACAATTCGTTGAAACCCTCAATTAATGAAAATCAAGAGATTGTGTTTTCTCTCCAGAATTAAGGATCCCAGAACAAAGATTGCCTTCTCAAAAAAATCTCACATTCATACGAGTGAAGCCAGATTCATCTCAATACATTTCGATCAGCAGGAACATGGAAACTAGCTCAGGGACACCCCAAGTACATTTCAGTTGTAGAAATGGAGTGAAAGATTTTCCTGACACTTGGTAGCAGGTTACAAAAAACACAAGAGCCACACAATGGACTGGATTTTGTGTAGAAGGTGGGGCTCCCAGCGTGGGCCGAAAAGGCAGGGGGAACCTGGATCCTCGTCCCTTTAAAGACGGGGATGCTGCCTCCAAGAGCTGCCGACCAATCAGACGGCCAGTAGCTCAACAGTATCGGCAGCGCCACCAGGAGCGGTGGCCACTGCCAGTACTGTAGAGGCATCAGACCCAGGCCCAGCGTGAGAACCCCAGACCAGAGGTAGGTGAGGTGGGGTCATGGGTCCAGTCCGAAAGGCCCCGGCAAGGGGAGGTTGAGGGGATGATCGTGCAGTCTAGGGGGAGGGGCCGGGCGTGAACTGGTTCCTGGTGGTGTTCCTTGATGGGCCACAGATTGCCCATGGAGGAGGGAGACCTCCCACTCAACCCTTGTTTTACAAGGCACCCTCCCTGCATGGTGGAGGCACCCCCGCCGCTAGTAAGATCACAAATTTAAGGGCCACAATTGGCCTTTGGGTGGGAAGGCTGCCATCGGCCTATCCTGTCCCCAGTAAGATCGCTTGGCAACAGGGAGGCAATTGGCCCTTCCCCACCCCGCCACCTGTTGCGATTCTTTGTGCCCCCCCCCCCCCCCACGCCTCGCCTCCGGCCCTACCTTGATGGGGCCCATAAAATCCATCCCAATGAATGGCTGGACAATTGAAAGATCCACTTAGTGCTTTGGTTCTGAAATTGGCTCCCTAAATGTCTCTGCCTCTCTATCTCTCCCCTCCTTTAAGGCATTTCTTAAACCTACCTCTTTGACCAAACTTTTGTTCACCTGTGGTGTGGAGTGGTGTCAGATTTTGTTTGTTTGGTTTACCCCAGACGCAATGACAGGGGTGGGTTGTGTAGTTGGAAGAGGGTGGGTGGAGTTTCAGATGGGAAACCTGGAAGTGGGGGTTTCCTTGCATGCAGTGGAGTTTTAACACCACAGTGTACATTATTTCTCCTTGACACGTCCCCTTCCCAGAGGTCAGCCTGATTGACAGGCTTGGCTTCCAGTTGGGTGACGAGGATTCTGGAACAGGCTATGAGCTGCAGCTGTGACTGGGAGCATGGCTGGGATCGTGGTGGGGGGGGCGGTGGCGGAGCGGTGGGGGTGTCTGATCCCCAAGGAAATTCGAACCCAAGGGCAGGTGAGTTGAGAGGGGGAGGAGGAGGTCTGATCCTGATGGGGGGGAATTCAGTCCTCAATCCGGGGCGTGGGAGGAGGTGTCTGCTCCTCCTGGCCCACAAGCAGTGCTGTCAATGCACTTACTTTCTCCCCAAAGCTACCTTTGCCTCTCTTTAGCTGTTGGGTTTTTGAGGCCCAGGAAACCTGGTCAACCTGGCATAAACCTGCAAAGCAATATTGTTAATCTGCCTCCTAGGAGTGGGTTGGCTGCCCATCCCTTGGTTAGCCTCTGTTAAACCTGGAAATGGGAGGTTAGGGACATATTTGAGATATCACCTGACCCCAACCTACATTTTTTTTGGGGGGGGGGGTTAAAATTCACCCACTGACACTGATGGAATGAAGCAGAAATGCAACAAGGGAATTTCCTTGGTCCATATCATCAGAAGTCATGTATCACATCGTTTGGCTGACTGAAAGGAAAGGTAACAGCTAATGGAAAGCTTCATTGACGAGTGCTTAAAGTGCAATTTTCATTCACTTTTCAGAACAAAATAAACATTTAAATTAAATGCTTTTACTCTTGGAAGGCAGTTATCATTTTCAATCTGTTTTTTTTCTCTAAGTCCTAATGTGCCATGAAGCATTTCCCTCTTCTCCTGGTTTCCTCCTCCCCTCAACCCCCACACGCCTCCCTGCCCCCTCAGTAAGATCAGCAGGGCCTCCAAGTCCCCAGGCACCTGGGGTGTGTCCCCCACTTTGCGACTCATATGCACTGTTCCCACTCCCTTTTAAAACGGGGGCCTGTATATTATCACCTTATCTGACATATTTATTGAATAACTTTTTGAAATAACTCCTTTTTACACTGTTCATTTTATTATTTTTTCTCTCCCTTCTTAGGTGTGCATGCATGGAAGTAGGGAGGTGCTCTCAATATGTACATTATGTACAAGTTTATTCTAGTGTTGTTTCAGCAGTGGGGATAGCTGCTATTTGGATTTCTGTGCTGAGTGAGAGGACAGGAAGTGGTATCTTTGTCTATACCTATGAAGTTGGTTCTGCACACAAGTTACAGGCACTGGGCTGGGGGTATTGACGGATTAGCTTGTATGTGTGCAAACTCCAAGTCACTCGCTACACCTCTGGCATGACACTCAGGAGCAAAAGGAAAAAGTTGTTTCTTTCAGCGACTGAATGCTCTTCAGCACCCTCTAATGGCTTGTTACAAAGCAGCATTAGCTGTCCCCCAACCAGAAATAATGCTGAATCTTGTTTTCCTGGTGGCGGGCGAATAAATGGTGGCCCGTGCTACGCCGCCACAGTTTTCAGCCCAGCGGCTCATTATAAAATACAGGGCAGCCCCCCTCCCTCCCGATCATGTGGTGGGGGCAGCCTCGGCGATGTCATCAACGGCGTTGCCTGTTTCTGTATAGGCGCCAGCACCATTTTTAAAGGGCTACAAGACCTGCATTGACTGATCAAAGTTGACCCTCCCCCCCCAACAGCAACAAAAAATAAAGTTTGACCCACCCAACCCCCCAACTGCACCTGAAAAGCCCAGATTACCCCTTCTCCATCCAAAATTCACTAAGTGCAGAGTTGACCCCTTTCATCCCCCTAACTAACCTAAGTGCAGAGATAATCCCTTCAGCCGACCCCACTTCACTACAAAATGTAGAGTACCCTCTTCCCCACCTCGGTGGTGCCAGCTTTCGCTAGATGGGGAAGTGAAGGCGTGGGAGTGCCGCACGCCACTCAGAAGATCCAGAACTGCCAGTAAGATCGTTCTGGCTTCCAGTTAAATATATTTAAACAGCTGATTTGAATATTGAAATCTGGGTCCCGCTGCAGAGTGACAGATGTGCCGCCATAGAGCTTCCCTGCCACCGGGAAGATCGGGCCCTGCATTCCCGGCATCGAGCTCCGTTTTGGGCCGCTGCCACTCCAATCTTCCGGCCCCTACCCCCCGCCACAGAGCCTGACATCGGGAACTCAACAAAATCTAGCCCATAGTGTATAGCATCTATCTGATTACTATGCATAATGAAGATGAAGCCTTGTAGTAGTGGCCATGTCAACTTCAAAGGAAGAAAATAAAAAGCACTTGCATTTGTATAAAACCTTCCAAGTTTTGAGAACGTTCCAGAACACTTCACAGTGAATGGATTATTTTGAAGTGTCTTCACTGTGGCAGCCAATTTGCCCACAGCAAAGTCCCACAAACAGCAATGAGATGGATGGCCAGTTAATCTGTATCTGATTGTGTTGTCTGAGGGATGAGTATTCACCAGGACACTGGGAGAACTCTGCTCCTTGTATTGGATCTTTTTACAGAGGCAGAAAATGCCTGATTTATGTTTCATTCTAAACAGCTTTTGTAACATTCCCTCAGCACTGAACTAAACTGTTAGCCTGGATTTTTACACTTAAGACCTGGAATGGAGCTTGAAGCCACAATCTTCCATTTTACTACTAGCAATAATGTCAACTGTGGCTCATTTGGTAGTACTCTCACCTCTGAGCCAAAATGATGCAGGTTTAAGTCCCACTCCAAAGACTTAAGCACAGAAACACTCCAATGCAGCACTGAGGGACTGCAGCACTGTTGGAGATGCCATCTTTTAGATGAGATGTGAAATTCAAGACCTCGCCTTCTCTCTCAAGCAGATGTAAAAGATCCCCTGAAGTTATTTTGAAGAAGAGCAATAGAGTTGTCCTGGGCAATATTTATCTCTCAATTGACGTCATTGAAACAGATTAGCTGGTCATTATCACATTGCCATTATAAAAGTACAAATTGGCTGCACAAATGTATTCATTGCTGTAAAGTGCTTTGGGAAGTGAAAGATGGTAAATAAATGCAAGTCTTTCTTTCAATGAACCATGCTACAAGTCAAACTATGCGATTGAATAGGTTGAGTGGAGATGTCAGCTTGACTGCTGAATGAACAACATGAGGAGGAAGGGGAATTAGTTAAAGCTGCTTTTGTGGAATACTGTTGTTTGATGGAGATTTTGTAATTCTATGTGACTCAGGTTCCAAGATTAGTGAAGACAACCAATGTGTGCTGGTTTACAATGACACCAATTGCTTTTGTTTGGTTTAAGAAAAGGTAATTTGGGGATGATGCTCTGGTTTTTTTTTATTTCCAAGATATACTTTATTCATAAAAATCTGTGAAAATTACATTCCCAAACAGTTTAAAACAGCATCAAGTCAAAAAATACAAACAGTGCAAAGGTGATCAGTTTCCTTCTATACAATCATGAGTTGCCTCACAACCCTTCCATTTCATTGTCATGCCAATTACATTTTTACATTTACAGCACACAAAATTTTCCCGATACAGTTTGAGGGGTTTCCCATGGATCCAGCCTCTCAGTTCAGCTTGGTGGGGGGACCTTACACTGTGGTCTTTCCCCATTGAGTCTTTGCTGCAGCTGGCCCAAGCTTTCGTGCGTCCCTCAGCATGTAGTCCTGGACCTTGGAATGTGCCAGTCTGCAACATTCGGTGGTGGACAACTCTTTGCGCGAGAAGACCAGCAGGTTTCAGGCAGACCAAAGGGCGTCTTTCACCAAATTGATAGTCCTCCAGCAGCAGTTGATGTTTATCTCGGTGTGCGTCCCTGGGAACAGCCCGTAGAGCTCAGACTCCTGTGTTACAGAGCTGCTTGGGATGAACCTCGACAAAAACTACTGCATCTCTTTCCACACCTGCTTTGCAAAGACACATTCCAGAAGGAGGTGGGCAACCGTCTCTTCCCCACCACAGCCACCTCGAGGGCATTGTGTGGCGGAGGTGAGACTTCAGGTGTGCAGGAAGGATCTGACGGGGAGGGCTCTTCTCACCACCAGCCAAGCTACATCTTGGTGCTTGTTTGAAAGTTCTGGAGATGAGGCATTTTGCCAAATGACTTTGGCAGTCTGCTTGGGGAACCATCTGACAGGATCTACCGTCTCCTTTTCCCGTAGGGCCTTGAGGATGTTCCGTGCAGACTACTGCCTGATGGATCGGTGGTCGAAGGTGTTTTCCCTCAGAAACTGCTCCACGAAGGATAGGTGGTATGGCACGGTCCAACTGCATGGAGCGTTCCGTGGCAATGTGACCAGGCCCATCCTTCACAACACCGGGGACAGATAGAACCTCAAGATGTAGTGACACTTGGAGTTTGCGTGCTGGAGATCTAAACACAGCTTGATGCAGCTGCACACGAAGGTAGTCATCAGGATGAGGGCCACGTTGAGTACATTTTTCCCACCCTTGTCCAGAGATTTGAACATCGTGTCCCTCCGGATCCGGTCCATTTTAGATCCCCAGATGAAACGGAAAATGGCTCGGGTGACTGCCACAGCGCAGGAGTGGGGTATGGGCCAGACCTGCGCCACGTACAGCAACAACGTGAGCGCCTCGCACCTGATGACCAGGTTCTTACCCACAATGGAGAGAGATCGCTGCCCCCACATGCCCAACTTTTGTCATACCTTGGCTACTCGCTCCTCCCAGGTTTTGGTGCACGCCCCAGCCCTTCCGAACCATATCCCCAGCACCTTCAGGTAGTCTGACCTGATGGTGAAGGGGACAAAGGATCGGTCAGCCCAGTTCCCAAAGAACATGGCCTCGCTCTTGCCGTGGTTAACTTTGGCTCCCGAGGCCAGTTCGAACTGGTCGCAGATGCTCATCAGTCTGCGCACGGACAGTGGATCCGAGCAGAAGACGACGACGTCATCCATGTACAGGGAGGTTTTCACCTGAGTGCCTCCACTGCCTGGGATTGTCACCCCTCTTATGCTCGCATCCTTCCTAATAGACTCAGCAAAGGGTTCAATACAGCAAACAAACAAGACCGGGGAGAGAGGACAGCCCTGTCTGACTCCAGATTGGATCAGGAAACCTTCCGATTCCCACCCATTGATTGAGACTGCGCGACTGATGTTTGTGTAGAGCAGTTTGATCCAATTGCAAATTCCCTCCCCAACCCCCATTTTGGAAAGCACATCCATCATGTAGGTGTGCAATATCCTGTCAAAAGCCTTCTCCTGGTCCAGGCTGATGAGGCAGGTGTCCACCCTCCTGTCCTGCACATAGGCGATCGTATCCCTGAGTAGCGCGAGACTATCAGAGATCTTCCTGCCGGGTACAGTACAGGTCTGATCGGGGTGGATCACCGACTCCAGAGCAGACTTGACTCGACTGGCTATGACTTTGGACAGAATCTTGTAATCAACATTAAGCAGTGAGATGGGTCGCCAATTTCTGATTTCTCCCCTCTCCCCCTTCCGCTTGTAAATGAGGGTGATGATGCCTTTCCTCATGGATTCTGACATGCTGCCGGCCAGGAGCATACTCTCGTATACTTCCAGCAGGTCCGGGCCGACCCAGTCCCACAGGACCGAGTACAATTCAACCGGTAAGCCATCGCTTCCGGGAGTTTTACTCATCTCGAAGGACTCGACGGCCTTTGTCAGCTCATCCAGAGTTAGCGGCTTGTCCAGCCTCTCCCTCCTGCTGTCATCTAAGACCTCTGTGATAGATGACAGGAAGGACTGGGAGGCTCTGCTGTCTGTGGGCTTCGCGTCATACAGCCCAGCATAAAAGGATTTGCTGATCCTTAGTATGTCGGACTGCGAAGACGTTACCGAGCCATCTTCTTCCTTCAGGCTGCTGATAACAGAGCTCTCTCTGTGTACCTTTTGGAAGAAGTAACGCGAGCACATCTCATCCTGCTCGATGGAGCGGACTCTGGACCGGAAGATGATCTTGGAGGCCTCCTTGGCAAAGAGCGAGGCCTGCTGGCTCTTCACCTCTTGGAGTTCCTCCTTGACTTCGACCCCCATTGACTGCAACTGGAGCAGATTTTGCATACTTTCCTGGAGTCGGGACATTTCCCTCTGTCTCTCTCTCGCCCTCTGAACACCTTTGTGGATGAAGAACCTCTTGATGTTCTCCTTAATCGCTTCCCACCAGTGAACTGGAGACTCAAAGAGGGGTTTCACGGTCCTCCAACCTTTGTAATCCATTTTGAGTTCCTCAACGTTCTCTGGGGTCAGCAGTGTAGCATTGAGCTTCCACGTCCCTCTGCCAACCCGCTGGTCGTCCTGTAAGTGACAGTTGGCCAGTAAGAGGCAGTGGTCGGAGAAGAACACCGGCTTGATGTCGATGGATCCGACCGTGACGGCACGGGACACAAACAGGAAGTCAATCCTGGAACAGGCAGACCCGTCCGATCTTGACCATGTGTATCTGCGCTGCGCTCCGCCTGCAGGTTTGCTGAAGACATCGTGCAGTTTGGCATCTTTAACTGTTTCTATTAGGAATCTGGACGTAGCGTCCAGTTTGCTGTCGTCACTGCCGGATCGTCCAGCCGCATCGATGATGCAGTTGAAGTCACCGCCTAGGATGACCGGCCTGGACGTTGCCAGCAGCAGTGGGAGCTGCTGGAAAACGGTCAGCCGCTCGCTGCGTTGTACCGGGGCGTACACGTTGATCAACCGGAGCGGAGCGTTGTTGTACATCACGTCTGCTACGAGGAGGCGACCGCCCACCACCTCCTTAACTTCGGAGATGGTGAAGTTACCTACCCGCAGCAGAATACCCAGGCCGGAGGAACGGCAATCATTACCCCCTGACCAGATCGATGGCCCGTGGGACCACCATCGCGACCACTGCCTGTTGATGCTGAGGTGTGGTATTCCACACTCCTGCAGAAACAGTAGGCCGGCTTTGAACTTGGCGAGGTAATCCAAGGTTGAAACACATCGTGTAGTAGATTTAATGCTACGCACATTAATGGAAGCAATTCTTACAGCCATTTTTTAATAGTTAGTTGTTGCTTCCCATACCATTTGTCCTTGCTAGTCCCAGTCCTTCGGGATGTTCCTGCATACCCGTCGTGTGAGCAAGCTGTTTTACAATAGTTGGGCTCAGAAACCCCTCCTAGTTTTTCATGCAGGGGTTCTTCCGCTGGGGTGACATCGGGGGGGTCTTGTAGACAGCAAGGGTTGGGTTGTCCTCTGCTGCTTCCATCTGTTCCTCCTCGAAAACATCACTGCTCCGGGCTTCCCAGAGCTGAGGTGCACCAGACGTGTCTTTGCTCCCGGTGTCCCGGAGCTGAGATGCGTTGGCCACATCGTTACGTGTGGCACTTTGGGGTTGGGGCACGCCGGGCGCATCACAGCTTCCAGTGCCCGGGGGCTGGGATGCTTTATCTTCCATCTCCTTGGAGTTCTGCCGCCTCTTTTGAAGGGGCTGTCGTTCCATCATTCCCCTGTCCAGTGAAGAGGAGTTGTTGCAGTCTGATTCAGAAGATAGCCTCCTCTTGCCACTGGTTTGGGTTCCGCTTTGGGATGTTTTTTCTTTGTGGTTTTCCTCTGGACCACTTGCCACTGACCTGATTGTCCATCTGCTGCCTCCTCCTCCATTGATTCTGTCTGTGGAGGAGGGGTTTCCGAGCGCAGGGTAGGTGCTGGGTCGCTGGTTTCAGCTGCCTCCCCTTCCTTCTCCTTCTCAGGTTGAAGTTCCTCACTGCGGAGAAGGTTGCTTGTCTCCTTTCGAACACCGAACACCGGACGCCTTCGTCGAACCTTCTCCTGGCCTTTCCTTGGACCTTGCCGCCTGAGCATAACTGAGGCAGCGTTTGGGGCATGTTTTGTAGAGGTGGCCTGCCGCACCACACAAGTTGCAACACTTAGTCTGCTTACAGTCCTTGGTCTGATGGCCTTCCTCCTTGCAGTTCTTGCAAACAACCGTGCTGCAGTTGGCTGCCACGTGACCAGATTTGCCACAGGTGCGGCAAACTCTGGGCTGCCCAGCGTAGACCGAGAAGCCTCGACTTCCCCCGATAGCGAAGCTGGAGGGAGGGTGGATGATGGCTCCACTGGGATCGACCTTCAAGGTGACCTTGACCTGCCGCTTGCTGGTCCAAATCGCAAAGGGGTCCTTGACATCACTGCTGCTGCCGGCCACCTCGAAGTACCTGGCGAGAAAGGTGAGTACATCCACCACCGGAACATGGGGGTTGTCGAGGTGAATCGTCATCACCCGGTCCCGTTGTGACGGAAGCGTGAAGGGCGGCTCCGCTGTGAGGATCGACAGTGGCGCCCGGTCACCTTTCTCCTTTAACGCCTTCAGGAACTTGATGCATCCCGCCATGTTCCGGAACGTCACGTCGAAGTATCCACTGCTGGGGAAATCCTGCAGGCAGAAGACGTCTGTAGCTTGAAATCCACAGCAATCGAAGAGGATTTTCTTGATGAAGAAGGTGCGATCGACTGGTGCATCTCCTTCCTTGTGACCACTCGAACGGTGTTGCGCACTCCCAGGCCTGAAGCTCAAAGATTGGTTATAGCCATTTTACTCAAAGCCTACCCAGGATCAAAAAGCAATGATCATGGTCTCTTCTCAACCAAGTAAGCACTGATAAGAACAGATACTACACTTGATCTGGTTACCTGCATAAAATGCCAAATAAATTGGCTTCCTAACTCGCATTCTGTGCTTGCTTTGATTACCTAGATGTGTTGAAGGCCAGTGACAAGAATGCCTGAGGACAAATTGAATGCAGAATTCCTGTACCTTCTAAATTAGTTTGCTTACAGCCCTCATGATTAAAACCATTGTTTAATGATCTGAGGAAACTGGAGTTTTATTCAAAAAGAAATATCCTAGAGAAAATTAAATCATTGCTGACTTAAAATCAACATTGTTTATGTTTATTTATTTAGAGATACAGCACTGAAACAGGCCCTTCGGCCCACTGAGTCTGTGCCGACCATCAACCACCCATTTATACAAATCCTACAATAATCCCATATTCCTACCACATCCCCTATATTCCCCGACCACCTACCTATACTCGGGGCAATTTATAATGGCCAATTTATCTATCAACCTGCAAATCTTTGGCTGTGGGAGGAAACCGGAGCACCCGGCGAAAACCCACGCGGTCACAGGGAGAACTCCGCACAGGCAGTACCCAGAATTAAACCCGGGTCACTGGAGCTGTGAGGTTGCGGTGCTAACCACTGCGCCACTTGCTTTTTGAACTGCACCATATTTCTTATACAGCTCCAACATTAACTGCAGGCTTGGTGGTCTTACATTGTTTTATGTGTTTTTGCAGTAGATTGTGGAGTTTTACTTGGAGCTGATGAACCTGGTCAAAGTTTTTGTCCCTTCCAAAATGACATGCTTGGCCAGCTCTCTGGACAGCAGAAGTATTCTGGATCTCCCTGGAGCTGATGGGCAAGCACTTGTTGTAATAGGCCAGGCAGAAGCTTCATCCTCAATGCGCTCCGAAATATCATTCAGAAAGGAGTTCTCGTGCTCATGGCCTTGGAGGAGATGCCAGTGCTGGAGTGAACCTGTTTCATCATTTTGTAGACATAAATCAAGTAACTCTACTTCCTCCCCCATCTCGGCTTCCTGCTACCTTTTGCTCTGACTTCACTCATGACTTCCTTGGTGCCCTTCTTGGGTGCTGGTTTTCACTCCTCACGAATTGCCACATTCACCTCCTACATTACATAAGGGGGTAAACCCAACAAGAAATTTGAAATGGAGTCCCATTAGGTGGTTGGTGATCCATCTCAAGCAAGAACCTTCCAGCAAATCCTGCTACCAACTGGGCACCAGACATATAGACTTTCGTCTTTCCTCTGGATATTAGCCTATGAGATTGAGAGTAGGGTTCAGATGCTAGGCAAATCTGCACCTCCTATAACCATGCCTAGGCTATGCAGCAAACTAACAAAGAGGTCACTTCATCCTTACTCTCACCAGTGAGGAATGAAACATGGGAGGTAACAGTTTATGGGTTATGAGACTGGCTCAACCGGCCTAGAGCAAGGATGCCATGGGTTGCTTCCAACAGTGGGACAGATCATTGCATTTTATTGGTCAGTAAGCCCTCAGCCAGTAAGGTACTGACCCGCCAATGTCTGCCTTTCTGCATACGGGAGGATAGGGATTTTTATCTCAACAAGAGGTCAGAAAGCGCGTACCCAACAAACAAAAAGGAGAGATTGGAAGCTGGAACGTCAGGACTATGTGCCCTTGCCTGAACAATGGCCCACATTCTACAGCGAGTGTACGCATAATGGTACTGATTGGCTATGAGCTACACAAGCTTGATGTCAACATTGCTGCTCTACAGGTGACCAGATTGGCCAACATAGGCTCTATGCCTGAGGCTAACTACACCTTTTTTTGGCATGGCAAGAGTGCAGGAGACCACCGTAAACGTGGTGTAGGCTTCACAGTCAGCAACAGATTGACGCAGTCAATTGAGCCGCCAGTAGCAACTTCTGAACACCTCATTTCTTTTCACCAACCTTGAATGCCGATGTCGTAGAGAAAGATCACTTCAAATACTCTCTACATAACATTCTGGAGCACATCCCAAATGGCAAGAAGTTATTCAGCCTAGGTGATTTCAATGCACATGTTGGATCAGACAGAGATGCATGGCCAATGTAACTTGGAGTGGGCAAGATCACTAAATGGACAATGACTTCTTGAGCTTTGTGCCCAGAATGAGCTCTGCATCACCAACACTTTCTTTCAGGGCAAACGTTCCCTCATGGTATCATGGTGTCATCCAATATCTCACCAGAAGATGTGATCTGCCCAGTGTTCTCCAAACCCGCACCTACCACAGCGCAGGTTGTGACACTGACCACTCACTTGTCAGCAGCAGAGTCAAGGGGCAACCCCAAAGGTTTCACAGCTCCAAACTTGACAGACTGCCATGCACCAACATCCCTGGTACAAGAAATGATGCCAAATACCAGCAGTTTATACTGGTGCTTAAGCAATTGAAGGTGGTGGATAGGTTGTCAATCAAGTGGGCTGCTTTGTCCTTGATGAAGTTGAGCTTCTTGAGCGTTGTTGGAGCTGCACCCATCCAGGCAGGTGGAAAGTATTTCATCACACTCCTGACCTGTGCCTTGTAGATGGTGGACGGGCATTGGGGAGACAGGAGGTGAGTTACTCGCTGCAGCATTTTCAGCCTCTGACCTGCTCTTATAGCCAGAGCATTTATGTGGCTGGTCCAGTTAGTTTCTGGTCAATGGTAATCCCCAGGATGTTGATAATGGGGGATTCAGCGATGGTAATACCAGTGAACATCAAGGGGAGATGGTTAGATTCTCTCTTGTTTGAGATGGCCATTGCCTGGAACTTGTGTGGCGCAAATGTTACTTGCCACTTATCAGCCCAAGCCTGGATGTTGTCCAGATCTTGCTGCACCTGGTCACGGGCTACTTCAGTATCTGAGGAGTCACGAATGATGCTGCATATTGTGCAATTATCAGTGAACACACTTCTGACCTTATGATGGAGGAAACGTCATTGATGAAGCAGCTGAAGATGGTTGGGCCTAAGACACTACCCTGATGAACTCCTGCAGTGATGTCCTGGGACTGAGAAGATTAACCTCCAACAACCACAATCATCTTCCTTTGTGCTAGGTATGTCTCTAATCAGCAGAGGGTTTCCCCTCTGATTCCCATTGATTCCAGTTTTTCTAGGGCTCCTTGATGCCATGCTCAGTCAAATGCTGCCTAGATGTCAAGGGCAGTCACTCCCACGTCACCTCTCGAGTTCAGTTCTTTTGTCCATGTTTGAACCAAGGCTGTAATGAGGTTAAGAGCTGAGTGGCCCTGGCAGAACCAAAACTGAGGGTTAGTGAGCAGGTTATTGCTAAGCAAATGCTGCTTGACAGTGCTGTCAACAACCCCTTCCATCACTTTGCTGATGATCAAGAGTAGACTGATAGGGCGGTAATTGACCTGGTTGGATTGGTCCTGTTTTTTGTGCACAGGACATACCTGGGCAATTTTCCAC
This sequence comes from Heterodontus francisci, assembly GCF_036365525.1. Lineage (NCBI taxonomy): Eukaryota > Metazoa > Chordata > Chondrichthyes > Heterodontiformes > Heterodontidae > Heterodontus > Heterodontus francisci. Next base: position 216,730,896 of record NC_090371.1, on the reverse strand, counting down.
ATTGCTGGCTACATGCCAGTGTTGTAGCTGTACTGGAACAGCTTAGCTAGGGGCATGGCTAGTTCTGGAGCACAAGCTGGGATGTTGTCAGGGGCTATAGCCTTTGCAGTATCCAGTGCCTTCAGGCATTCCTTGATATCACGTGGAGTGAATTGGATTGGCTGAAGACTGGCATCTGTGATGCTAAGGACCTCTGGAGGAGGCCGTGATGGATCATCCACTTGGCACAGTGTAACGCAGAAAAATGCTAACAGTGCAGGTTCAATGCCAATACTGGCTGTGGTAGTTCATGGAGGCCTGCCTCCTTGCCTTGCCCCATGCCTGAGGAGTGGTGCCTCTCAAGTTATACATTAACAACTGTCTCTCTCTAATGGAGAGAGATGCCTTTGGTCCTTTGGGACTACAGCTGCAACAACAACAACAACAATTATATCAAATGCTGGATGTATAGGCTGCCTGTTAGGCCCTGACACCCAGTGTTCAGTGGAGGGAACCTTGTGGCAAAGGGAGGAGGTGGCTGTCCTTCTTAATTAATTTTTGATGTGTTACTGGTAAGGCCAGCTTTTATTGGTTATATCTAGTTTCCCTGAGATATTGATGGTGGGCCTTCTTCTATTTAATACAACTGAGTCCACTTCAAAGAGTAGTCATGAGTCAACCTTCCAGACTGGGTATGTGCAGTAGGTTTCCTTCCCTAGAGGGCATTAATGAATCAGTTCAATCTTTAAGACTTCATGGTCACTTTTGCTAATACAAGCTTTTTATTTCCAGATTTTTGAAACTGACTGCAAATGTTCTTGGATCATTGCATTGCACAGTTCTCATTACCAAAATGAAAAAAAAATACTGGGAAACAAGTGTTTACAGGCTGCTTGCCAGCTGCCTCTTTGCCCCACTGCAAGTTTCAACCTACAGACTGGTACCATTTCCACATGTAGATGACCCTATGTTCAGAAGTGCAGCTAGGGTCAGTGGGGCATCTTCAGGAATCCCCATCCCACTCTTAATGTGCCCTACTCAAGGGGTGGGGGAGGACAAAAAGCTTTTGCCAAACTATTTACCCATCCATAGTCACTGTTCCACTTCCAATGGACCCTTGTCCTGGAATCGGTATTCAATCACATATGGACAATGACTGGCTCCTGACTCCCAATAAAGGATCACAAACAGCTCCTTGGGTAAATGTACACAGAATTCATTTGATTTTTTTTTTGATATTTAATAAGGTTTGGATTCATATTTATTATATAGAAAGAAAGAGTTTATATAGCAGTTTTATATAGCGCCTTTCACAACCACAGAATATCCCAAATCACTTTACAGCCCCAGTGAACTACTTTTGAAAATGTAATCCCTGTTGTAATGCAGGAAACACAGAAACCAATTTGCGCACAGCAAGATTCCATAAACAGCAATGAGATAATAACCAGATAATCTGATTGGAGCTGCTGTTTGAGGGTTGAATATTGACTAGAACACTGGGGAGAACTCTTCTTCAAAATAGTGCCAGGGATCTTTTATGTCCACTTGAGAGAGCGGACAGGGCTTCAGTTTAGTGTCTTATTTGAAAGATGGCATTGACTTTCTGGATCCCAGCACCTATCAAGTGTGCATTTACCAATTGCAAGGGATAAATAGCTCCATCAAGTGCAAAGACTCAGAAAATTTACCATCACATGCACATTAAGTAAGCATGGTTATTTTTTCACGATGGAAAAAATCCTAAAATGTTTTATTTAAGAATTTACTAGGAAAGAAAACTTAAAGTCCTAGTTCACCTCTTCCTCTACAATCCTAGGCCTTTGCTTTTTCCAGTTGGATTGAAGAGCCTGCCTGAATGCTGGGTTTGTTGTCTAGTTTTTATATTCTAATCCTCTTTAGCAGGAGGAAGTTAATTAATCTTGTATTAAAGAACAGTGACATTTGATCAAACAAATGCTAACAGCCATGACTGAATATGAATATATCCCAGGATTTCTCTTTGGACACTAATTAGAAACTTGGTATTCTTTTGATAAAAGTCAAGCGGAGCATTCTTAGTTGCCAAGTTAATTGCTTTAAGCCTTTGCTTAAAAGACAACAGACAAGCACAGGAAGTGTACAGTTAAAGATTTTGACCTTGCTGCATTTGGAGATAGGTTAAAACTAACGTTGGGTGTCAGAATATTGCACCAGGGTTCTGTAATGATATTATTTTCAATCTTATCCTTCCTTATGTCTATTTCAAAAGCACTAAGAGATCCAATCTTGAGTTATCTTTTTCTTCATTGAAATGGCTCCCTTTATTATGAAAGTCTTTCTATTTGCATAACAGAGCAGATAGCCCAATTGAAAGATATTTGCCACTCCTTTTTATTCCTGAAACCCTTGCTGAAAGAGCAAGTAGAAAACTGTTTTTAGGCCTCCTGAGCCCCTCTCCAGCATATCACTGGCTGTCCTGGGGGGGGGGGGGGGGGGGGGGGGGGGCTTGGCTATCAATTCCCATCCCCCACTTGCTGTAGCGAATTGCCTCGCCTTTGTTTACTACAGCTCTCAATAGGGCAGCCACAAGATCAGCATTGAATAATCTGGTTTTGAGTTTCAGCCTCAAAGCAGTCCGGCATTTGACTGCCAAACACAGACTAGTTAAACTCACATTATTATGTTGCCAGTCCTTTACTGGGTTGTTGATTAAAGGCTTTTCCATGGCACCAAGGTCCACCCTGAGAGGTAAGAAACATAAAGATGGGCCATCTTGCTACACTTGACAATTCTCCTTTCTCATGGACATAGTCCTCATCGTTCATTTTAGTCGACTGTGAAGTTCCTTGGCCATTTATTATGGCAATATACATATTGATAAAATTAGCAACAAAAAAAATCGAAAGCAAAGTACTGCGGATGCTGGAAATCTGAAATAAAAACAGAAAATCCCGGAAATACTCAACAGGTCAGGCAGCATCTGTGGAGAAAAAAAACAGAGTTAACATTTCAGGTCGATGACGTTTCATCAGAGCTGGGAAAATTTCGAAATGTAATAGGTTTTAAGCGAGTGGAAGGGCGGAAGATGAGAAAAAGAAAAGGCAAGGTCTGTGATAGGGTGGAAGACAGGAGAAACAAAAGAGTTGGTGGGGCAGAGCCAAAGGGAGTGGTAATGGGACAAGTAAAGAGACAGAAAATGTGCCTTGAGGAAGTTCAAATGGCAGAATGAAGAACAATTGTTGTTCAAAAGCAGAAACAAGGGAAAAACAAGACTAAAACCCGAAACATGCAAAGAAAACGGAAACAAAATGGGGGCAGACATTACAGTCTGAAATTGTGTGAGTCCGGAAGGCTGTAAAGTGCCTAATTGAACGATGAGGTGCTGTTCCTCCAGCATATGTTGAGCTTAACTGGAACACTGCAAGAGGCGTAGGATAGAAAGATTGGAGTGGCAGCAAGGTGGAGAATTAAAATGACGGGCGACTGGAAGGTCGGGGTCACGTATGTGGACTGAACAGAGGTGTTCATGTAAAATACATGTAAATCACTGTTTCACTTGGAAGGAGTGTTTGAAGCTTGGACAGAGAGGACAGAGGAGGTAAAAGGGCAGGTGTTGCATCTCCTGCACTTGCAGGGAAAGATGCCATAGGAAGGGAGTGATTAAGGAGTGGACCAGGGTGTCGCAGAGGGAACGGTCCCTTTGAAATATTGAAAGGAGAGGGGAGGGGAAGATGTGTTTGGTGGTGGCATCAGGCTGGAGGTGACAGAAATGGTGGAGGATGATCCTTGGAATACAGAGACAGGTGGGGGGAAAAGGTGAGGACAAGGGGAACTGTATCATGGCTCTGGGATGGAGGGGAAGGGGGTGAGAGCAGAAGTGCGGGAACAGGAAGAACATGATTGAGGGTCCTGTCAACCACAGTGGGGGTGAATCCTCGATTGAGGAAAAAGGAAGACATATCAGAAGCGCTGCTATGGAAGGTTGCATCATCAGAACAGATGAGACAGAGACAGAGAAACTGGGGAATGGAATGGAGTCCTTTACAAGAAGCAGGGTGTGAAGAAGTGTAGTTGAGGTAGCTGTGAAAGTCAGTTGGCTTATAGTGAATATTCATTGAAAGCTTATCCCCAGAAATGGAGACAGAGAAGTCAAGAAAGGGAAGGGAAGAGTTGGAGATGGACCATGTGAAGGTGAGAAAAGGGTGGAAATTGGAAGCAAAGCTAATGAAATTTTCTAGTTCCAGTCGAGAGCAGAAAATGGCACTGATATAGACGCCAATGTACCAGAAAAAGAGGTGAGGGAGAGGGCTCGTCGGAATGTAGTATGTTCCATATATCCCACAAAAAGACAGGCATAGCTAGAACCCAAGTGGGTACTTATAGCAACACCTTTCATTTGGAGGAAGTGAGTGGAGTTAAGGAGAAGTTATTAATGTGAAAACAAGTTCAGCCAAGCGGGGGAGGGTGGATGGAGACTCGTTTGGCCTCTGTTCAAGGAAGAAACAGAAAGCCCTCAGACTGTCCTGGTGAGGGATGTAGGTGTAGAGAGATTGGACGTCCATGGTGAAGAGGAGACCATTCGGGCCAGGAAATTGGAGACTGTCAAAGTTATGGTGGGCATCAGAAGAGTCATTGATGTAGGTGGGAAGAGATGGAACAAGGGGAAAAAAATAGAGTTGAGATAGGAAGAAATCAGTTCAGTGGGGCAGGAACAGGCTGAAATGATAAGTCTACCAGGGCCAGTCCTGTTTGTGGATCTTGGGAAGGAAGTAGAGCAGCCTGTTCAGGATTGGGGGACTATGTGATTGGAGGCTGTGAAGGGAAGGTCTCCAGAGGAGATGAGGTCAATGACAGTTTTGGAAATGCCAGCTTGTTGTTCGGTGTTGGGGTCATGATGCATGGGGAGGTAGGAGGAAATGTCGGAGAGTTGGCGTTCAACCTCTGCAAGGCAGAGGTCAGTTCTCCAGATAACAACAGCAGCTCCCTTGTCAGTAGGTTTGATGACTAAATTAGGGTTGGATCTGAGAGAACGGAGTGAAACAAATTCAAGGGGAGACAGGTTAGAGTGAGTGAGGAGAGCAGACAAATTGAGATGGCCAATGTCAATCTGGCAGTTCTCACTGAAAAGATCTAGAGAGGGTAAGAGGCCAGTGGGAGGGGTACAGGTGGAGGGTGAATACTGGAGGCAGTTAAATTGGTCTGCTGTGTGGGGGGAGGACTCCTGGCCAAGGAAGTAGGAATGGAGGCTAAGGCAACGGAAAAAGAGCTCAGTGTTGTGTAGAGCTTGAAATTCATTGAGATGGGGGTGTAAAGGAATGAAATTGAGGCCTTTGCTGAGGACAGTTCGTTCAGGGTCAGAGAGGGGAAGGTCCCTTTGACTCTGCACCATCAATTCTTTTGTCATTTAATCTATCCTGTCCTCTACCCTATCACAGACCTTCCCTTTTGATCTTCTTCCCACCCTCCCACCTTTCACTTGCTTAAAACATATTACATTACTAACTTTTTCCAGTTCTGGTGAAAGGTCATCAACCTGAAACATTAATCCTGAAACATTTATCTCTCCACAGATGTTGCCTGACCTGTTGAGTATTTCCAGAATTTTCTGTTTTTATTATAGCAAAATAAGAACTTGGTTTGCCATTTTGAGCCTCTAGCAACACCTAGGAAATTGGTAACGTTTCTCAGGGGTAAGTTTAGGGAGGGCCATCACTGTTCGTATGGCAGTGTTCAAGAGATTGCATACATGGCATAACAAGACTAAACAGATTTTTTTTTACATGTGGACATCCTCCTGCAGGCTTTATCTGATGGCAGCATCTATATAGACAAAACTTTGCAATAGTGGTTTTGTTTAACTGGCCACCATCATTTCAAACTTCTCATTTAATTCCTGACCAGCTTACTACAATCATGGGCTCCTGACAGCCACAGGAAGGTCAGACATAACGATGCAGGATTTCCAAAACAATATACACTCAGCGGGACTTAAGGAATCCAAAACACCGATACAAAGGAGCAACATCAGGGATCTGACAAGTCAAACAAAGCCGATGTTAATGAAGACTTCTGGCCATTAACCCTAATAGTAATGATAGAGCTTCTTGGACTGTCTTCTGTGAAATGATTTTCCATAAAGCACCTAACTCTGAACACTGTAACCTGTTAATAGCCAATACAATCTAACTGTACACTTGCTTTTTGAAGTTTTGCTCTCCTTTATTCACAATTTGGACAAAAACATTGGAAGATCTAAAATAGATTTTTTTCCCTCTAAAACAACAATGGTTTATTATTATTCTTCATGGAGTGAAAACTCCACACTTTTTACTTATCCTTAATCCTGTGGCAGTGAAATTGGAGGAATATCAGAACCACAGAGGTGATTTTCAATTGATGACTGCCCATTTTTCACTTAAAAATAGTTGGCTGCTAGTTCAAAATCAGAGGTTGGGGCATTGGCCTCCCCATGGGTGCCCAGGCGCACCCGATGCAATTATTAGGCAGCCTGTTTTGGTCGCCTGTTTTCGGCAGGAGGCTGTTTACATATGCAAATCATTATCTGATGTAGATGGTTGGAATCCATTTGCAGTTTTTAGATGCAAGTGTGAGGAGTCTAACCAGCTACTCCTGGCTCCAGAAAAACACTGCAGCTCAGTGCTGGCTATTGCTCAAAGAAGGTGCAAGAAATCTGTGTGGAAGTTAAACATAGAAGCAGCCCATTTGGACCAACCAGCCCATGTCAGCATTTTCCCTCTATACGAACAATTAATTATAATCATATTTACTTGCCTATCTTCATATCCTTTCAATTCCTTTTCCAACATCCGTCTATCCAATTTAATCTTGAATGTTGACATAGTTTCTGCCTCGACCACTAACCCTGGAAGTCTCCCAACTCTCTGAGCAGAGAAGAAGCAATGGAAACATTGGAGGGAGTATTATCTTGGGAAATCTAGTCTTGTGCCCCTCATAAACATCAGTAATAAAGCAACAATCAAGCAAGAGAGATAATTCTGCACACCTCTGCCACCACCCCATATGCTTTGGTTGGAGAATGATGTCGACATTGAAAGAGGCCTAAAAAGGGAAGAAATGAAAAGGAGTACAACACATAACGTAAATAAAAGTCCAAGATGATTTAGGATGAAATTCAAGAGCACCAAGGTATGCCAAACAGAAGTTTCAGTTAATTACACTGGAATTCCAGGCATTGTTATACGTACCCCTAACTACTGAGTACATGATTGGGGATAAACAGAACAAATTGCTCAGGAAAAACTAGATGTTGATATGCACTTGTGGGTTGCATACTAAAGGTGATCTGTCAAAAGAAGGATTACTCTAATGGCTTTAGCGGAAGATAATACGCCTCACCATTCTGCAGTTTGCCAGATGAAAGTGGATACCAACACCAGTTAGATATAAATCATTCTGAATCAAGCTTTCCCTTCTACTCTGAAAACCTGGCTGAAAATCTGCAAGACCTGCATTTGTATGTGAGATATTAAAATTTTTGACAAAGCCAGTTCATGCTACTTTTGACAATGTGAGGTATTGCAGGACATATCGGTTTTGTTGCATATTTCACCTCACAGCATGGATCTTGCTGTTCCTGTCCTGAAGTCTGAAAACAGCTGCCCACAGAGAATCACTGCTCTCATTATTAACTACTTAAACCCTGAAATGACCTGGTTACACTGCCCATAGTAAATGATCTTCTTCAATGTAATACACCTTTTTGAAATGTAACTAAATACAAAAAGGAAGCAGAGGAAAGAAGCATTTTAAAATAGAGGGCAGACTCGCTAACTGCATTTCTTCAAAATAATACCAGTAGCTGCGACTGTTCCAGTGAATGTTAGTAAAAAGGAAATATTTGAATAGTGCTAACAGATTTAAATAATAAAATGGCTCCATGTTGTAAAGAGCAGTTTTTGCATTTATGAAATGTCCACATTTCCACTGGGGAAAGGTAAGTTTAGAAGCTAATGATGCAGAGACAGAAAAATGCTATTATCACAGGTCAAATTGTCTTTTACGTAAAGAGTACGCTTGAATGCTCGGTTGACAGAGAAATGGAACTCAGTTGGCATACGACAATCTATTTTTATTTCACTAGATGGCTTGTTTGCAGCAGCATTTCACACACATTATGTATTGACAGCTGTACTTAATATATGCCAGTTAAAGTATTCAAATTCTTTGAATGCTGAATTTTACAGTACCCCCTCCCCCCACCCCACCGCCCCCCAACGACGTCAGGGGTCATGGTGGGGGGCGGAAAATGCCTCCAGGAGAGGCCCACCATGGATCTCGACATCGGGAAGGCCCGGCCCCGCATTGCCGGCAGCGGTGAGGCCTCATGGCGACCACCAGCACTCCCCACCCCCAGCAGCTTGGCGATGTGAGCCCAATTTACATATTCAAATTAATTTAAATAAAGGAATAAATTACCTTCTTGCTCCTGCCGTCCATCCCGGAGCAATATTTGTGCCAGTGGCCGGCACTCCCGTACCTTTGGCTCCCCGTCCGGGGATCCGAGGCGGAACACTGGTGGGGAGGGGAGGGGAGGGCAGGTAAGTTCCACTGTGCAGTGGAGGGGGGGGGGGCAGAGCAATGCCAAAATAATATCATTGGTGTAGGGGGTGGTGGGAAGGGTTAGAATGTAAAGTTTATGTACATTATGTACACGAGGGCAGGGGTATTATTTTGGGGGGGGGGTGGTGAAAATGCAAGTAATTAATTTTATGATTATTGGTATGTGGGAGAGGGGCAAATTAAATGGATTTTTTAAAATTGCATTTACCTTTAAATATTTAACTCGAATGGAAGAGCTCGAAGCCCTTTAAATATGGTGTCAGTGCCAGCGCAAAGGCGGCTGATGCCGTTGCCGGGGGCGGAGCGCCTGCTCCCTCTACGTCATCAGGGTGTGTGGTCTGCCCCGGCTAGTTAAATGAGCCGCCGTGCTGAGTATCGTGGCGGCTCTGCGCCGTGTGGTCCGCACGGGCGGTCTGCCATTGTTTTCATCCACCACCCAGCCCCTTATCCCCTTGGAGTTGGTGCACAATATGGTGAGTTACTGGTAGAGTAAAGAAGTTGGCAAACAAAAGCAAGAAGGCAGCTCAGTGAAGTTCAAGTATCATTAAAAATCTTACTTTAAACAGAGAGACTCATAAATATCATTTCGTATTCGTAAAATAATAAGGCTGCTTATGTTATTAGAGTGGGTACATGTGGGTACTGAGCTTTGCAAACCACATTAAAGGTTGAAACTTGAAGGTGCTCAGTTATTTGGCCCCAATTTTAAAGATTGGGGGGGGGGGGGGGGGGTGGCAGATATGGTGCCCACAAGCCCTTAAGGGGCAGCACACCCAGGGAATCCGACGAGGCCTGGTCAATTTTAACGGCATCTGCCTGATGCCTCCCTGAATCCAGCCAGATCTGTTTGTTGTCTGGCGGGTGTGAGTGCATGTTTGGTGACAGGATGTTTCTGAGTTGGGGTGGGGGGGGGGAGGTTCTTGAGGTGATTGGGGGCAGTGAGTGGGTAGCCTAACACAAGGAAGGCTCAAGACTGATGCAGAGGAACCCTCCTCCCCTTGGCCCATAAAGGAACTTAGAACTAAAACTTTTTAAACTTAACCTGCTGGGCCCCTTCTGGCCCACGATCCATTTCCCTGCAGGTCTGGCCTGACAGGGCATCTATCACTGCTCCACACTCAAACCTCCAACTAAAATTACAGGTTGGATCCAAATGACATATCAGGATCCAATCTGCATATTTAAAGAAGGACTCCTCTCCCTTCCTCTGGGTGTCCAGCACACCTGATCAAAAGAGCAGGTGAAGATCAGAACACGGTGGGAAGGCTGCGATATCCGAGGGCGTAAATGTCTGGCCTCAGTTTACTGCCCCACACCTCATTTTCGCCAGACAGGGGGCAGTCAAAATTGCAACTTTGATCTCTGCCACTGCAGGAAAAGGCACAATAGAATTAACTGGAACATCACTAGGAAGCTAGGGAAGAGAGAAAAGACACAGCCAGGGATCCCCCTACCAGCCAATATTAGGCATGTGGCATTGTGCAATCTCCTGCAAAATATCCCATTGATTTTTACACTTGCTGCTGTGATATGCTGCAGGCTTAAATAGCTTGCTGATACCTGATGTCTGAGCTCCCACACATGAAGAATGGTCGCATGTAATAAGGTAGCAGAGAGCAATTGACATTCATGGAACTGCACCTCGTTGTGAGTCCCTGCCTCCAGGGGAGGAGGGGTGGAGAAGTAAGTTCAGAAGCAAAAGATCAAAGCAGGAAAAAAAGATTGCTGAACGTTGGAGTCATCTCCTTTTTCCATTCAATCCCTTCCGAAATTGTAGCTTTTTACTATCTATCTGGCCAGTTAAGATTGTCAATGTTAAACATAATGATATTAGAATTTATATAGATGGAATAACACAGAAATGCAAATGGTTAACACCCAGAAATGTAATACCGTCGCCACCAGTTACACCGTCTGGTTAACCTTGACAACCGTCGTCTATATTGAGCAAATAGCACTGACCATTTGCCGATAGCATAGGCGTCAGTTACAAAGGCGCCAGCTAAATGTATCAAGCATGTTGGTTATTTCAGGCACTTCAAATAGCTTCAATCAGCTGCACCGATCAATTTTAATTTCTCTTTTCCTGGATCTCTTGTTAAAAAGAAACATTGTAGTTTTAAAGTAATAAATAGACAATCATTTCAATGTTCTGGCAATGCCTTGATTTAAAATTCTCATCCTTGTTTTCAAACCACTCCATGGCCTCACTCCTCCCTATCTCTATAAGCTCCTCCAGCCCTACAACTCCCTGGGATTGCTGTCCTCCTCCTATTCTGGCCTTTTATGTATCCCCAATTTTCATAGCTCAACAACTGGCAGCCCTGTCTTCAGTTCTCTTAGCCCTAAGCTCAAGAATTCCCTCCCTAAAAAATCTTTACCTCTCTACCTCTCTCACCTCCTTTAATTTGTTTCTTAAAACTTACCTCCTGCATCTGGCCTAACATCTCTTTATGTGACTTCTCATCAAATGTTTTCTGATAATGCTCCCATAGTGATTTCAGTGCATGTGAGCCTGGCTGTGAAGCACCTTGGGACATGTCACTGTGTTAAATATGTTGATGTAAACACAAGTTGTTGGTATTCATGCTGAAGTCCACTCCTAATTTTGGAAGTTGCAATGTCAGCTTTGCGAAGGTTTGCGATAACAAACCTGATAGCTGGGTGGTTTTTGGCTTTTGTTTTTGATTTTATTATTAAGATCTTACATTTTCAAATCTTAAAATCTTACAACGAAAGCAAGCAATAAGGGAAAATAAAGCTTGTGATGCAAGCTTGCTATTCTGCAAAAATCTTGCTGTTAAAGTAACAGTAAGGTAACGATGCACGCCGTTATTAATGTATAAATCGTCCAGTATATTCAGGGACTTCAGAAATAAACAATGAGCTGCGAATCTCCAGAACTTGCTGGTTCACGTACGCCACACCACTATTTGCTTCACACAAATGGCATCTAGCTCTGCCTCATTGTCCTTGGCGTGCTGTTATAAACTTGCATTTCCAACAAATTACAGAGTAAAAGGTTTTCAAACTGAAGGGTGCAGAAAAAAATCCAACTAATGGTGCAAACCATGAGATGCTGCATTCCAGCAAAATCCAGGCCATGGTTTATGGTTCAAGTCTGGCTGGGGTTCGGCAACACATCTCTGGGGTGATCCATGGTCATGCTGGAAGGTGGTGCCTTGAGGAAACAACTGGAGGAGTAATGGTCATGGTGGGTCCAGGCTTACCAATAAAAAAAAACTAATTTTTCAAACTTCTTGTTTACACTGTACATCTTTTATAGCAGGAAAATCATAGAGACATCCAAGAAGCCTGCTATAAGCAGTGGAGACTGTACATTAACACCGATACAGTTTAAAACACTACCTCAAGACAACTGCTGGTATCAAAGCCAGAACATTCTTCTTTCCCCACTGGGAATCAGGTAAAAATCCACTCAGACTGAAACAATAGATCAAAGTGTACTCTTTGATCACCGTGAAGGCCCTTAACTGGAATGACTTTGGACTGTTTCAACTTAGTTCCCAGTGAATAAGCACTCAGAGCTCAAACCCATATCATTTCACATCAAATGGCATTAAATTGGCAATTTCACGTAAACAGGTCACAAATGTGACTGTGAGAAATGGAAATGATATAGAATTACATGAGGTTTTACAGCACAGAAACAGGCAATTCGCCCTAACCAGTCAAGGTCGGTGTTTATGCTCTACATGGGCCTCCTCCCACCTTACTTCACCTACCCTATCAACCTTTCCTTCAATTCCTTTCTCCCTCATGTACTTATTCAGCTACAAGTTAAATGCATCTATGCTAATTGCTTCAACCATTACAGCAGGAATTTTACACTCTCCCCCATGGTGGGTTTGGAGGTTGCCACCTTCCTGCCTCTGCCGAAATTAAGTCCAGCAGAGTTAATCTCCAATTAAGGGCCTCATCCAGCTGCTACCACAGTTAGCCCAGCGGTGGGTAGGCCTGTCACCGCATGGGAAACATGGCAAGAAAAACCGTGTGGGTGTGGGGGACCCTTATTAAAAGGCACTTAGTGCCTGAACGAGGTACCCGGCATCAGGAAGGGGGGGGGGGGCTTACTTTGAGCCACCCCTCTGCCCTTGCTGCCGACCCCGCTACACCCACCTCCCCGAGACCCCCAAAACCTTGAGATCCCTCCCCCCTGACCTACCTGTAGCCTGGGTCCAGTGCTGCCCCTGGGCCTTGGCTGGGTGCTCCACTGCCTCCACAGTGGCTCTGCTCAGTAAAAGAACTGCTGGCCTCTGATAGGCCGGTAGCTCTCAAAGGGCGGGACTTCTTGATCCCATGGAAGACTGTCTAGTTAAACGCCTAATTGACACTTGATTTAGCGGGCCTCCCGCAGAAGGGGCAACGTGGGGTTCTAGGCGGCGCTTTTTCCGGAGGTCGACACTCCTGTTGCCCGTATAAAATCCCGGCCTACATGTGGGAATGAGTTCCACATTCTCATCACTCTTTGAGTAAAGAATTTTCTCCTGAATTCTTTTTTGGATTTTTTAGTGATTATTTTGTATTCATGGCCTCTTTTCCATGTCTACCCTATTGAATATAGAAAATCTGTGACCGGGATGTTGGTCTAATCGTAGTTTGAGTTTTCTTCTTTTGCATTGGTTAAGTGTGTGTCAATCATTGCCACATTTTGACTTCCTCATTTGTTGCCTGTGTGTATTCTCTAGTTTTGATTTTGCTATCTAATTGGTTATTTCCTGCTTTGATTATTTCATCAATCATATTACAAACAGAAGGCTAAATTGGATAGTCCCTGAAATCGGGCCTGTGGATCAGGATACACAATTAACCCAAAGTGATGCAGGCAGCACTTTGTAAAGGTTATGATGTGCAACCCAGCCCTGAATGCATTGTTGAGTGGTTGCATGCATTATCGAGGACCCAAATATATGCAAAGCGAGCACCACTTAAAGACAAAGTGCATACTGGCTGCAGCAGCTGGTGGAAGTTGTGAAAGAAGAGTTAAACAGCAGGAAGATCAAAAAAGGTGCAACATGCCACCAAGCATGCCCCAAGGTTCCATGCATCTTTTCTTTTCCCCACTTACCTCACCCCAACCCAGCCCTTGTGCATTTATGCTTTCAAATACCTAAAAACTGGTGTCTAGACAGGCAGTGATGCAGGAGGCTGAAGTCCTCAAGGAAGAAGAGACTGATAAAGAAATATCGGACACTTGCAGCCACCAACTCAGATACTGGCACTGCACATATTTTAGAGGGTAGCATAGATGCAGGATCTGAATGTGGTAAGTCACTGGACACAAGTGGGCTGCATCCAGGCCAGGTGAAAGGTACCAATTCACCAGACAGCGAGGTCGCAGATGAATTCTGCTGCGGAGGACCATGCCAGAAGTGAATGCCAGACACCACTTTGATTCTAAAATGTTACTTGTAATGCTGAAACAACCACCTCTATGGAGCGAGATTTTGCAGCGAAAGAGACATTTCATAGAAATGGCTAACCATAATCTGCCAAAAGAAAATCGCAAATATTCAGGCAAACTCCGACTCCCACATAAATAATCTACCTTAGGCAGAATCATCACAAACTTGATGGAAGAGTCATGACTACTCTCAGGACAGTGGAATTTTAAATAAAAGTACTGTTAAATAGAAGGTTGAAAACTTGGCATAGACAAGGTTGCAATTTGATTACTCAGGCTGGTGATTCTCAAAATCCTGGGTTCCACAAATCTGGGACTTAATTTATGGACATAGGCTTTATCCTGCAGAACACTAGAACTCACATGATTAAGAGCCCAGTATTCAGAGGAGTAATCACAAAGAGTTACAGGGACAGATTTCTGATGTCTTTGTGCATTTTGAAAAGATGCTCCATCCTTTCCTTTCACCTAGCGCGTTCAGACCCACAACTTGGCCTCAACCTTTGCCCGTGAGCAACTCTCCAGGACTTAAGATGAGATGAGGGATTCAAGTGTCTATTGACCTCATCACCTCAATTATCAATCACTGAAATTACTGCTCTCAAGAGAGAGGTGCCACAAAGAGAAAATTACTCATCAGTCTTACACTTTGCTCTTGAATAGAAATTACACTTTTTAAAATTCATTCATGGGATATGAGCATCACTGACATTTATTGCCCATCTCTAATTGCCCTCGAGAAAGGGTTGGTGAGTCGCCTTCTTAAACCACTGCAGACTATGTGGTGTAGGAACACCCACAGTGCTGTTATTGAGGGAGTTCCAGGATTTTATCCCAGTGACAGTGAGTGATATAGTTCCATGTCAGGATGGTGTGTGGCTTGGAGGGGAACTTGCTGACGGTGATGTTCCCATGCATCTGCTACCCTTGTTCTTCTAGGTGGGGTAGCGGTTGCAGGTTTGGAAGGTGATGTTGATGGAACCTTGGTGAGTTGCTGCAGTGCATCTTGTAGGTGGTACATACTGCAACCACTGCGCTGGTGGTAGAGGGAGTGAATATTTAAGGTGGTGGATGAAGGTATCGATCAAGCAGGCTGCTTTGTCCTGTGTGGTGTCAAACTTCTTGAGTGTTGTTGGAGCTGCAGTCATCTGGGGAACAGTATTCCATCACAGGGCGGCACAGTGGCGCAGTGGTTAGCACCGCAGCCTCACAGCTCCAGCGACCCGGGTTCAATTCTGGGTACTGCCTGTGTGGAGTTTGCAAGTTCTCCCTGTGTCTGCGTGGGTTTTCTCCGGGTGCTCCGGTTTCCTCCCACAAGCCAAAAGACTTGCAGGTTGGTAGGTAAATTGGCCATTATAAATTGCCACTAGTATAGGTAGGTGGTAGGGAAATATAGTGACAGGTGGGGATGTGGCAGGAATATGGGATTAGTGTAGGATTAGTATATATGGGTGGTTGATGGTCGGCACAGACTCGGTGGGCTGAAGGGCCTGTTTCAGTGCTGTATCTCTAAACTAATCACATTTTTGACTTGTGTCTTATAGATGGTGAACAGGCTTTGGGGAGTCAGGAGGTGAGTTACTCATCTTAGAATTCCCAGCCTCTGACCTGTGCTTGTAGCTACAGTACGTATATGACTGATCCAGTTAAGTTTCTGGTCAATGGTGTTACGAGGTTTCCATTTTTTCTTAAAATTTGAGAATCTATACTTTAAAAACTGAAAATGATTTCATGGACATTGAATCATCTGGAGATTGCTGAACGTTGTGGGTGTTGTTTTCAAAAGGAAGGTCAACAAAAGGTTGACTAGGAGACAGGTTTTTACTGGAAGGCACATGATTTCAAGTAAACATAGGCGGTTTGACTTAAGAGGTATTTTTGCTTATTGGCAAGACAGGATTTATGATTATCATAGGATTTGCCTGGAAAAAATTGATTTCATTTTGAACTGTTAAAAGCCAGCTGGTTTTTGAACTCAAAGAGGCAGTTGGAATTTGCTTATTGACGTGCCCGAAGATCAGAAGAAAATCCAGACAACTGTTACCTCCTTTTGAAGAATCCCTGCTCTTGAAAAGCAAAAACCTATATGAAGTTGTACTGTTGCTTCCTGTATTTTGAAGAAATCCTGAATGTTTGCAGAAACCTTGCATCTTTAAAAGAACTTTGCATCGAATGTGTGAGAACTGAAACCTTTGTTGCTGCACACCTGATGGAAGACCTATGTGAAGCCTTCTGTAGTTGAATTTCTTTGAACGCCTATCCAGCAGACTGTTCATCGCCGTCGCCTGGAAAGATTCCTTATGGAAGCCACCTATTTGACTTTGGGACACCTCGCCAAAACAAAAGACTTCCTTCCATATCTTCTCTGCAGTCTGTTTTTTTTAATTCCTTCTATTTCTTTCTAACAGCTGTAAAATAAAATCCCTTTTTTGCCCGGTTAGCCAGTTGTGTATGTGAGCTTGTGTGTGAGGGCTAGCATAAAAAATATATTTCAATTTGCATATATATTTACTTCATTATTGGTTAAGACTTGATTTATAATAAATGGATAATTTTTTTGTTTGTTAAGGAAACCTGGTTGGTGTGCTTTATTCTGGGGACAAATAGAGTATCTAATTGACTATTTCAGTAATTGGGAAAATTCATCGATATGTTGTGACCTGTGGAGAAGTGGGACTGAATTAACAGTGCACTCCTCCTGCTTCGGTCATAACAATGGTAACCCCCAGGATGTTGATGGTAGGGGATTCAGTGATGATGATGCCATTGAATTTCAAGGGGAGATGGTTAGATTCTCTCTTATTCGAGATAGTCATTGCCTGGTATTTCTGTGACGTGACTGTTACTTGCCACTTATCAGCCCAAGCCTGAATGTTCTGCAGGTCTAAGAAGGAGATGGAGAGGAGGAGAGAGGTCCTCTTCACACAGGGGGCCAGGAGGGCCTCCAGTCAAATGCTTAGAAGAGAAGGAGAGGGGAAGGACACAGAGGTCAATGTGAACAGTGTCACCTCAAGGTGGCACATAATTGCAAGCAGCAACAGCTAAGCAGCAGAGGGCACGACTGGCTGCCTGTCCTCACCACCATGGAAGAGATGGTTGTTGTCATCATTGGAGCAGCCATCGCTGAGGCCAAGGCTAGTGCTGAAGATGATAGCATGTTCCTACGTAATCCACCTTCTCTCATCCCGTTTCCCCCTCATCCCATAATCTCTTTTGTTATGCAAGTTGCAGATGGTATAAGCATGTTCCTCCTAGACCTACCTCCCCCTGCACTCCCCTCACTAAAACCCAACTTTTTGTCTTTCTCCTCTCAGATATCCAAGAACTGCCACTTGGCCAGGCAGTGGTGCAGGAGCGTGAACTGCAAGAGGAAGACGACATGGATGATGAAGAAACACTGTCACTCAATCTCACATTTGCAGCCAGCAGTTCAGATACTGCAACGGTACATACTTTAGAGCGTAGCATAGAGGTGGTATCTGCCTGTTGTGAGTCACTGGGCATGAGTGGGCAGCAGCCGGGGCAGGGGGTAAGAGTAGCATGAGTGTCAGCTCCCTGGAGAGAGAGAACACACATGGGTTCTGCTGCAGACAATTTTGATGGACTGGTGCACAGGAAAAGGCTGATGGCTGTGCACAATAAAATGCTTGGTGCATTGGTTGGCCTGCTAGAAAGCCTTCTGTTACTGTCAAGGAGGAGGGAGGAGTCCGGCACCAACTTGGCACAAGCATCATACAGAGTTTAGAGCCAAACTTTTCCAACATGTAAGTGGTAGTCAACTCCATGAGAACACTGCGAACCGACCATGAATGTAATGTGTGTTGGCTGATATCTCAGCTTCTGTTGCAGCACAAGCAGAAGCCACCCAATATCTGAGTGCTGCAATGGACACGCAAACTGAGGTCATGAAATCGCAGCTTGCTGCCATGCAGGCTCAGACTATTGCCATCATGGTTGCAGATACCAGCGCTCAAAAGGGCTTGCAGGGTCTTACACCAGTCCAACAATCTGTCCTCCAGCAGATTATTAGGATTGCTGAAGTGCTTCCTTGAGCGAGCGGCAGTGGCTCGGTAGAACATGAACCTGCTTTCATCTTTCAGGATGATAGTGTTCATACTCCCACCACTGCCAGTGCCCTTGCTGTTGCCTGTCGCCCAGCCAGCCAAGGCTGCTGCCAACTATGCCGAGGTGGTGTAGTCTGATGTCAGGCCTTCTATCCCCAGAGCTGCTTAAGGACATCCTCCAAGGACATCCTCCAAGGCCATCTGAGGTCTCCCCAGTGACAGTCAGCAGTCTTTCACCAACCATGCTGCAGCCACTGGGATAGCACTGCATAGGAATGCTAGGACAGACAAAGGCACCCATCGGGTAGGCACTAAGGGAATTCACAAGGGTGATTAGTTGACTTTTGTATGGAATATTGCATGTTTTGTTGGATAAAGTTCCTATGGAATGGTTGGAATGTGCTGGCTTATATTTCAGCATTGTGGCCAAGAGGACACTGTAATGGTCCATAACAGAGGGATGGTAAGGTGTAGGGCTGTTGTAGAATGGGGATTTGGGGTTCTGTTCACAGGAATCTGTGTTGAATGAGGTGCTCACAGACAGCTTGGCTGCCTCCTCCCTTTCTTCCTCCTCCTCTTCCTGAGGTTCTTGCTGTATGCCTGGTGGAAAGGGCTGTGCCCGAATGACGATGAGGTTGTGAAAGATGCAGCAGACCACCAGGAATCAAGACACCTGCTTCGGTGAATACCTGAGGGCTCCTCCAAAACAACCAAGGCAGTGAAACCATTGCTTAAGCACCCCAATGGGGAGATGGTGGTGTCATGGTAATGTCACAGGGCTAGTGATCCAGAGGTGCAGGCTAATTCTCTGAGGAACTGGGTTCAAATCCCACCACAGCAGCTTGTGGGATTTAAATTCAATTAATTAATTTAAAAAAATTAATTAAAAGAAATCTAGAATTGTAAGTTAGTCACAGTAATGAAACTACCATCGATTGTTGTAAAAACCCATCTGGTTCACTAATGTCCTTGTGGGAAAGAAATCTGCTGTCCTTACCTGGTCTGGCCTACATGTGACTCCAGACCCACAGCAAAGTGGTTGACTCTTAAATGCCCTCTGAAATGGCCTAGCAAGCCACTCAGCTGTCCAGGTCAATTAGAGATGGGCAACAAATGTTGGTTTTGCCAGTGATGCCCACATTCCATGAAGGAAAAAAAATGTTCTACTTGATGATGTTTCTCATGGCAGAATGGCTGTCGTTATATGCATGATGGCCACATGTTATTGGATTGCAGAGTGGAATCATGTCTCAGGTTTAAAGTGGATAGCCCTTGTTCCACAGCAGCCACCTTCTGACTTGACATGGTGGCTGAAAGATTGAGGGAACAGCAGACTAGTGTAGAATGAAAACATCATGACTGCTGCCAGATGAGTGAGCATTCACCAGCATGATATGCTGAACATGGTTACATACCAACTGTACATTCAGTGAGAGTTGTGCAGTCAGTTGTGGTACATCTCAGCATTGAAATGTGATACTCACAAAGCCACGTGTGTGCAGTCGATGGCACCCTGCATCATAGCGAAGCCCACTATCCTGGCAAAGTCACATGTGCGATGTGCCTGCTTCTCTCTGTTCAGAGACAACACAATGAATGAATCCTGACATAAAGAGCGCCTGTCACCTCTCTGAGATAGCAATGGATGGCAAAGTGGGAGATGTTACATATGTCGCCTATTCCCGCTTGGAAGGATCCCAATGTGAAGAAATTCAGGGTCACAGCCACTGACTGTACTGTCCTCTCACTAGTCTGAAGCTGCAGGTTTGTGAGCACCTCCTTTGTGAATGGCAGGTGATAAACGCACTGCTCCTGGCTTAGGTGAAGGCAAAGACCCTAAGTGGATGAGGTCCGCTGCTGAGAGTCCTTCTCCCACTCCTCCTCTTCCTTGCTGCCTTTGCACCATCTACTCCTCCTGCTGTATTCCAGGGGAATTACAGCTATAGCAAGTGGCGTGCCAAAAAAACTTGCAGTCAGAACCAACACCTTCTGTATGTGTAGCACCACTCTCTGCAGACTTCACCGATTGTAACCACCTCCTCAAAACACTCAGCACTTCCACAAATTCAAACAGAGCCACTCGAGATTAATGAGCAACTAACCGGCAAGTGCTTGTGTTGGGTTCTTACTACTGTTGAACGCACATTCAGCTGTGCGAGGTTAAGAGAAGCTGTTAGCTAGAATGATGAGGTCCAAAATGGCAGCACTGGCATCAAATCAGGATTACATACTGACTGATGTCATAATCTGCCTACTTTGCATATTTTCAGCTCATGCTCCGAACAGCTGCATTAACATCCACACCAAGATGGTGTTTGGCACAGGCTAGACCGGAAGTATGTGCACTTGGTACAGATGCCATTTTGATACCAAAACGGCACATGTAGAGCCCAATTTTGCCATCTTTGTATTAATCTAGGTATCCCATGTAAATTTCTTCTTGCATTCCCTTTTTGCAGTGTTTTCGTCATTTTTTGCAGTTCCTTCTTTTTCTCCCAATCCCCTCTTTCCTGTTTTGTCGACTATAGCGGCTTTGAGACCAGGAGTTACGAGTGAAACTGAAGACTAGAAAGAAGCCTGACTTTGAACTGCACTTTGGCCAGAAAGAATGAACTCTGTACACATCTGCCTTCACGCACGACTCTACTCCCAAGTCGTGACCTTTAGAGACTGTGGGAAGAACCATCTGCTTTTCCATAACATTGAGAAAGATTACAGTAAAGTGCTCGGAGGTCACATGGAATACGTGAGCACTTTTTGAAATCGGCTTTGCAGAGCTCTGGCACTATACTCTGCATGGTACCATGCCCAAGCTTTCTCTAATCTTTACCCTGGTTCGAGCCTTGAGTATTCTATATGTGCCTTCTGCTTATTGCCCAGGTTAAATAGTTTGATTCTGTAAATTTTACCCTTCATTATTTTAAATATTTAAATGTTATGAGGTAGTTGCTATTGCCTCTATATCTTGCACTGATGCACCATGGTGCACTGTACAGGTGTAGGAAAAAGCACCAATTCCAATGATAATCTTGAATCTTTACAGTTGTAGAATGACTCTATCTATGAATCTGATGCCAGGATAATGGAGCTGTAATTAGCGGCATAAATGCCAGAAGTTGGCCACAGATTTCGGTCTCCTGAAATCCAAATTAAAGCAACAACACCAACTTGCATTTATATAGCACCTTTAATGGAACTGACATAATAAAATTAAAGCAACAGCCATATAAATGCAACTTTGGGCATCCCAAACCCAGACCTATCTACATGAATGGGAGGAAAAGACATTTGTCTGTAACCTTATGGATGGACTAACAGTCTCTGAAAGTTCATCAATCACTGCTAGCTTGATCAGCAGTGTTGCTTCACATAATTCAAAAGAAATTAGAACATGACATAATTCCAACCTGCTGTTCAAAGCTAATAACTGCACAACAACGCAGCTATTTTGCAGAACTAATTGTGATAACACACCAGTTATTTTGAATGGCATTCCGCCATTCTTGAACAATTATCTGCCCGCTCCTATTAGCTTAGTTGAGTTTACTGTCTAAAATAGAGAAAGGGAGACAGAAAGACCAATAGAACACTAGTTACCTTCTAAGTATTTTATTTAATTGAAAAATAACAGAACTGTAAATATCCTTGAGCTAGCAAACATGCAGAAGAGATTATCTGACCTACATTATTGGACACTACAAAAAAAGCTTATTACTGAAGTGCAAATACAATGATCATGTGATCCCAGTGGTGAGAGGTGCTTAGAGGGAGACCAGGTCAGAGTGCTCAAGTTACTGTGTTGTAGCCTGATTTGGAACATTTCCATCCAGAGCAACTCCCTGCTGGGAGTGCAGAATTACTGAATTTACCTAATAATATTTTCATGTATTCCTTCAGTTACAGTCCAAACGAAATGTTGAGATGCCCAGACAGTACTAGGTTGAGTGCCTAATGTGTATTGAATTTAAGACCTATATAAGTTGGTGTAAGAAGAGACTCCAGTGAAAAATCCCAATCCCAAGATGGAACACTTGACAGAGAAGCAGTTAGAGATAGCCAATTACTTGTTTTGACAGGACTCACACATACTACATAAATTTGAATGAATGTGCATTCATTCATGAAAAAACAAGATCTAAAAGTAACTGACAACAGCTAGAGATTTGGGCAATAACGTGCAGAAAGCGGAAGGCTTGTTTTACTTTCTCTGGTGATGTAACATGAACAGCTTTGATGGTGCTTTTAGGAAGAAAAACTATTATTAAAGGAATACATAAGATGAAAAACTATAGGCTGGAATTCGACTGTGCAATATTATCATCCAAACACAACACATTTTTAGTAAATTCTTCTGTCTGATGTTTTAACAGAGCTGTTAACCTGATTGTTTTAAATTAGTTCAGTCCCCCATTAAAATAGCAGACAATAGACGTGTGGATTCCAGGTGTTTGTTTTCTGTAAAAGAAAAGGTTTCTTCACATTGGTTAAAATGATACAAACCTGCCAGCAGATTAAGTGGGCAGCTTCCTCAAACTAAAAAATGGTTTCATACAACAGGACAGGCTACCTAACACCTGGGATAATAGCGGGCACGTTCTCTTGGAGTAAGTGGATGGCTGTCAATGCTAAGTGAGGGACATTCTCAATATTTAAAGGTGGTGCAGTAGAACAAAGTAAATCAACCCACAGGATGCTAGTAACGACAAACAGGTGAGTTTAAATGCTGCAGGGAATAGAGGCACTGCCAGAAAGGAGCGGATTTTACAGATTTCCCAAATGAAACTCAAATCCATCACAGGTTCATTTACTCGGAGCAAAATATAAATTTTTGCAAAACTAGCAACTTTGCAAAGCAGTGATTGTTACTCTGTTCATAATTTGAGGGGGTTCTCAAAGGATCTGATGTGAGAAAGATTAGATGAAGAGAAAGAAAAAAAAGACAGAAAGAAAAAGTTAAAAAAAAATTAAATTTGATAATTTTGAAATCTCCAACAATAATGAAAACCTGAAGGATTAACACTCTGAACTTGTAATCATTAATTTCCAGTGCCAGAATGGTTGATTGGCAATAATTAACATTTATCACGTTGTTGAAAGGTTGCTTAGGGCTTAACTTTTCCAAAAGTTAGGAAATCCTGCTGCCAGGACTGAAAGCGGATCCTGAGCCTATGCAGGGAGACCGTGGGACACCCAGGTGGAATTTTACCAGGGTGGACAATTAAGAGGTCGCCACTGGGATCACAATCCAATTCAGGATGGTGGGCCGCCTCTCAGAGCTGCCAGCCTAATCAGAGGGCCGGTAGCTCGGCAGCATTGGCAGCACCACTGGTAGAGGTGGCACCTGCTGAGACTGCAGACAGAAGAAGAGGACACCTCCATATTGACGTGACCTCGAAGTCTAGGTAAGACTTTTAATTTAATGTGCCCGGCGCCAGGCAGGCAGGTTGGAGGTTGGAGGAAAGCTGTCTTTCTCTGGTTCCACTACTCCACTGGTCACAACATATATTTAAATGTTTTACCCAGATATGGCCAATTCTATACTTTATCTATATTAGTTTCAGAATAAAAATCCACCAACCAGGTTTCTTTAATAAAAAACAAAATTCCTGATTTATTATAAAACAAGACTTATTCAATAAAGATGCAAAGCTTAGTAACACACAGTTTGAAATATAAAAGTATAAATATCTACCCTTCCAAAATATCCTAACACACCTGCATACACACACACACACACATACATCGGTTAAAGAAAAAATAAAGAAAAATGAAAAAAATTGGCTCTGCAGAGATCAACTTAAAAAAAATACTTTGGCCAAGTTATTGTCAATTCTTGAAGAAAAACAATAAATATGGAACGTTCCAGATGCATTTCGGCCTGGCGTCCTGGTACACGTACACGGGTGTCACTAGAAACATATGGTTGCCACTGGGATCTTTTCAGAAGCAGTTCATTCAGGAGATGTTGAGAGGAAGTCTTCCAGAAGCTTTTCGGGGAAAATGCTGCATCGGTTTCTCCAGCTCTCACACTGGAATCTCAGGGTTTCCCAAAGAGATAGAACAGGATGGGTTGGTTGCTTCTCTCTCTCTGCAGGCTGAAAACCCAACTGAACTCCAAACAATATCCAAAAACGATACCAAAATTCCTGACAGCCATAAACCCAGACACGTGACTTCTCTAAGTCCAAACAGTTCATAGTCCATAAGGCTCCGGCTGTTTACTTAGCTTAAGACATGTGACTTCCAATAAGTTTTTTTAAACAAAGTCCCAAGTGTCCTTCCAGTGACCCTTTAAAAAAAAACAAGTCCAGGCATCTTCTCAGATATTTTCCACAGTCATTTAAACACAAGTCCTCAAAAAAATATTAATAATGGAAGCACCTTCATGACACTGGCAATCAGAGGGTGAACCCTCCAGCATTGGAGTCAGAGCTGCAGGGACAGCCATTGTCACCAGGGAGTGCTTTCGTGGGCCATGGAGCAGCCATAAAGGAAGGCCACCCCCTTGCCTGGGAAACTGCTGGTAGACTGCCTTGATATACCTGCCAGTCTTCCCATGTGGCCTGCACTGGTAAAATGCCCACAGGGGCTGGAAGTGGCTGTTAATTCCCGTCAGTGACAATGGCAGTGGGAAGACATGGGGCTCCCCTCCTGATGCCTTCCGCTACCATTTTATGAGGCTTCCCACCTCCCAACCTATTTCCAGAGGACAGGTAAAATTCAGTCCATAGACTGTAATGGACAAGATGTAACTTTCTGTGGTGAGTTTAATTCAGATCTACCACACAAATACAGCAACTTCACAACATTCAATGCATTTCAATAGTGAGGCAACTTGAACAGTAACTTTTCCATATTGGCATTGAACCATGCATCAAGCCTTCACCTGAAGTTGCTGTACCATTTATGCTTAAAAAAAAGTGCGCATCATTAGCCTTACTGTTAATTTGACAGCAAATTCTGGTCCAATGACTTCTGTCTTCCCAGTGGCCTATATTCTCTGGAGTTTAGAAGAATGAGAGGTGATCTCATTGAATCATACAAGATTCTAAAGGGGCTTAACAGGGTAGACAGAGGGAGGTTATTTCTCCTGGCTGGGGAATCTAGAACACAGGGGCACAGTTTCAGGATAAGGGGTTGATCATTTAGGACTGAGATGAGGAGAAATTTCTTCATTCAGAAGTCTGTGAATCTTGGACTTATCTACCCCAGAGGATTGTGGATGCTCCATTGTTGAGTATATGCAAGGCTGGGATAGATAGATTTTTGGTCTCCCAGGGAATCAACGTATGGGGTACGGGTGGAAAAGTGGAATTAAGGCAGACGATCAACCAAGATTGTAATGAGTGGTGGAGTAGGCTCGAGGGACTGTATGGTCTACTCCTGCTCCTATTTCTTATGTTTAGTTGAAGAAAGTTATTGTTTATCAAGGACTGCATGTTAACGAACAAACTGACAGCAGACAGGCATTGGAGGGTTTGAGAAACATGGTGGAGAGGTAGATCTGGGTGTCATCATGTAATATTTAGTAGTCACATACTTCTGACTGTCCCTTATTACATAAAATAAAGAATTTATATTGTGGCTTTCATGACCTCAGGAAGTCAAGCAGTGCTTTACAGCCAATGAAGTACTTTTAAAGTAGACTCATCATAACCTCTAAACAATGCATCCTATCCATTCCACTAAAACACGTTATGCCTCATACTCCTCCCTAAAACACACTTCAATATACTCCACGATACTCACTAAACTCTCCAAATATATATGTTGCATAAGGGCAGCACAGTGGTGCAGTGGTTAGCACCGCAGCCTCACAGCTCCAGGGACCCGGGTTTGATTCTGGGTACTGCCTGTGCAGAGTTTGCAAGTTCTGAATGTGTTTCCTCCGGGTGCTCTGGTTTCCTCCCACAGCCAGAGACTTGCAGGTTGATAGGTAAATTGGCCATTGTAAATTGCCCCTAGTGTAGGTAGGTGGTAGGGAATATGGGATTACTGTAGGGTTAGTATAAATGGGTGGTTGTTGGTTGGCACAGACTTGGTGGGCTGAAGGGCCTGTTTCAGTGCTGTATCTCTAAATAAATAAAAAATTAAGAATGCTCTACCACATTCACTATGACCTTATTAGAATGCTCTCTGAGTTATACCATAACCTCAGTTATAATGCTTGTTGTTCACAACTTCTTCCCTAACAGAGAAATGTTCTATAACTCCCTCACTCTATGACATGCTACCCCCATTATTTGTCTTTTTTTACCTGGCTCACAAAAAGAGCATTATACAGAGAGACTCTGGCTGGGAATTTACTGAACTCCCAACGTCAGGCTCCATGGCAGGGGGCGGGCAGAAGATCGTTCCGGCAGCGGCCCGTCACAGAGCCCGATGCCAAGAGTGCCAGGCCCAATCTTCCCAGTGGCGGCGAGGCTCCGTGGCAGACCCTCCCCTGCTGGGTGACAGGACCCGGATTAACATATTTAAATGAATGAAATGAATAAATTTAAATAAAATCAACAGCGATCTTACCTCGGGCCGCGATCTTCCGAGCAGCAGCCGGCACTCACATCCTTCACATTCCCATCCAGGGAAAGCAGGCACCACCGGGATGGGGAATGGGGGAGCTCATGATTTTTAGTGCACTTTGATCGGTTTGGGGGCGGGGGAGGGTGGGGAAAGTCAAGTGTTGAAGGTAAGTTTTTTTGGGGGGGGAGAGGGCAAATATTGAATTTAATTGTTATTGCGGGGGAAGGGGTGATAGTTTTATTGGCGGTACATTGGTGGGGATTGCACTTAAAAAATGTAAATGACCTGGCAGGGCTGGCTGCCCTTTAAAAATGGCGCCAGCGCCTGCACACGGGCAGCTGATGCCATTTCCACCATTGGAGACCCACTCCTTCCATGTGGTGGTGGGGGGGGTGGGGCGGCCCGACCAGCTTATTATCCTAGGCCGCTGTGACGAAGATCAAGGCCGCATGGTGGCACACGGCCCGCACGTGTGGGCTGCCATGTTTTTCACCCGCCGCCACTCTCAGTGACAGCAGAAGAAAATCCAGCCCTCTTATTGTTCTTCAGAACAGAATCCAGTCTGATACTAATTCTGTGTGATGACCATGGTTGCATTTATAGCACAAAGTATATCTGTAAACTTTTAAACTGGCCAGACAATACAATAAACCTATTTGCGAGAATTCTGTCAGGGTCCTACAAATCCCTGATAATCCTACTTCCAGCCATCTGACCATCAATTGAAGCAGTTATAGCCTGAGATAGACCCCAGATAAAACACTGCTTTATTGGCTCGCCACAGGCCTCGACGCCGGGAAGGCCCCGCCCCATATTACCGATGGCGGTGAGGCCTTGTGGCAGCCACCCCGCCACTCGGCGGCGGGAGCCACATTTAAATATGTTAATGTATTTAAATAAAGGAATTAATTACTTACCTCGTCGCGCTGTCTGTCCAGCTCCGATATTATGGTCAGTGGCCGGTACTCCCGCGCTGTCCGATCTCCGACCAGTGAGGTATGGTGGAACACTGGTAGGCAGGGGAGGAGGTAAGTATATCAGTGTTGCGGGGAGAGTGGGGTCAAACTTACATGATTGGTCTAGGGGGTGATGGGAAGGGGTAAAGTTAAAAGTTTGTGAACTTTGGTGGGGAGAAATCTAGGTACACAAGGTTTTGGGGGAAAGAGGGCAAGGAATGAGGGTATTGTTATTGGGGGTGAGGGGTGGGAGAGGGGCTGGAAACATGAATGTAATGTTTTCAATCCATTTTATTGAACTTTCCCTTTCAATTTAATTTGTAATGATGGGGCTTGAAGCCCTTTAAAAATGGCGCCTGCGCCTGCAGTGGCACCGGACACCATTTCTGGGGACGGAGCGCCCGCCCCCTCCACATCACCGGGGGTGGGGGTGGTCTGCCCCGGCCATGTAAATAAGCAACCGCGTTTAATATTACAGTGGCTCCGAGGAGAAAATCCCGCACATGTGCCCCGCCATCTTTGAAGCCCGCTGCCAAGATCGGCAGCGAGCTGGTAAAATTAAGTACTTTAACGCTTATTAATTTATTTTTCAGCAAAAGTAAGGCATAAACTAAAACAACACCTGTAAGTGGAATGATTGCTTGCCCATTTAATGCCTACACATGAAGGCAGAGCCTGTGTTTCATTGGAAGACGATAGGTCACAAGTTGTGCCTAATTTTCATTACACAAAATGTGAGCACTTTCATCCAGGGAAGTTCTGTATGTTCTTAATAGAGAAGGTTGTTTAATTGTTCGAATAGTATAGCATTTCTGTATTAAGATCAGTTACCAGTTATGTGAATGTTAATCTGATTCCCCTTCAAAGTATGAAATTTGTAAAGCCAGTCCTTTGTTACTGGCTGTGCGGACAGGCTTGTGGCATTTTCCCTTTTCTGTCTCTTGAAATAACCCCTGCAGTGCAACATAATATAAGGAATGATAGTAAGTTATGGATGTGCCAAGGATACTTACATTATAAATCTGCCAGCTGTCACTGAGGAAAGTGAATGGTACTATTCATAATCATCTAACAATTCAGTGATCTGTACTAATGGGAAATCATGCCATACGATAAAACGTTTTGGGACATCCTGAGGTTGTGAAAGGTGCTATATAAATAATGCAAACCTTTTTTATATTTCAAACATGGATTTAATTTATATTAAAAACAACATATTATCCAATATGTAATAGAAAGTCAAACTATGTAATGTGTAGATAGCATTTGGTTTTTAAATAAGCAATTCTAGCTTTTAGCAAATAAACAAAAGATGACAAGAAACATGATACAACACAACTGAAAAGAAAAATCAAAGGCTTCTGATATTATAAAGGTAGAAAACAGGTAGTCATTCAAACTCTGAAACTATTGTACAGTCCAATTCATGATGCCTGGCACTTTTTCTTAAACACATCTTCCATGAAATTCCATGAGGATTCTACCAGTAGAAGATGGGCAGAATTCCATAAGTGGCCTTTTCCAGCTGGTCTGCCCATTTTCCTGGGGATTACACAGTTTCCTGCTGGAGTCATGTCATGAAAACAATAGAATCCCTATGGCATTTCAGTGCTATTACAGCAAACTATGTATTACTTACTGAAGCTACGGAAATGTTATTGGTGGCTCTGGTAGAAGTTGAACGAAAGACTTACATTTATATAGCGCCTTTCCCAACCTCAGGACGTCCCAAAATATTTACTACCAATTAAGTATTTTTGAAGTGTTATAACGTAGGAAACATGGCAGCCAATTTGCACATGGCAAGCTCCAATAAAGAGTGATGAAATAAATAGCCAGATAACAAGCTGACAAAGGCTGTCAGGTCCTTCAAGATGAGTAAAACTTCCAGAAATGACAGCTTACCGGTTGAGTTGTATTTAATTGTGGAACCTGATCAGCCCAGACCTGCTGGAAGTGTACTAGAGTAGCTTCTGGACGGCAGCCTGTCAGAATCCAGGAGGAAAGGCAGCATTCCCACCCAGTGGCGCAGTGGTTAGCACTGCAGCCTCACAGCTCCAGGGACCCGGGTTCGATTCCGGGTACTGCCTGTGTGGAGTTTGCAAGTTCTCCCTGTGTCTGCGTGGGTTTTCTCCGGGTGCTCCGGTTTCCTCCCACAAGCCAAAAGACTTGCAGGTTGATACGTAAATTGGCCATTATAAATTGTCACTAGTATAGGTAGGTGGTAGGGAAATATAGGGACAGGTGGGGATGTTTGGTATGAATATGGGATTAGTATAAATGGGTGGTTGATGGTCGGCACAGACTCGGTGGGCCGAAGGGCCTGTTTCAGTGCTGTATCTCTAATCTAATCTAATCTAATCATAACCTGTTGTAGGGATATTGTTTGAGGTATAAATATTGGCCAGTACACCAGAGAGAATGTACCTGCTCTTCTTTGAATAGTGCCCTGGAATCTTTTACACCCATTTGATTAGTTATTTGCTTCAGTCGCAAAGTATCTGCACTTTTTATAACCCTGAATCCTGATAGTCCAGGTAAATCACTAAGTGTTTTTTGAGTGATGAGACATGTGGCTGTTAATCCCCATACAATGAGATCCTGTGGCCAATTGCCAGTGGAAGCTAAACATTTCTCCATAGGAAAAAAAAAACCTGTTGGAGCAATAGTTCTATCTGCATTGAACTGTTTCACTTGCAGTACGGAATTTAAAAAAGTCAAACCTTCTAATAGCATTCCACTCCCTTCATTTATGGAAAGCAAGAAAATAAGCAGCATGACTTTCAGCTCAGTCATCATCCCATAGTTGAGCTATGCATGAATCGAAGCCCAGTGAAACACAGAGCAGCAAAGTCTGCTGAGGGTCAGAGGAGAAGAACAGGATTTCAAAAGAGGCCCCATGCCAACATTATGAATAGCGCTGGTTCAAACATACAACTAGAAATTGGGAGGTCCCAGCCTGGATTTAGTCTAGGGCAATAAGTTACGTGCACATGTGCAGTCTAATGCATAGAGATTTATTGGAAACCTTAAGCTTGAAATAACTATAGATTTTACATTACAGTTTTACAATGAAACAACTTTTAAAAAGTCTCCTGTTTTACATCATGTAACAGGAAAAGACTGTTTTAATTGAAAATAAAACATGCTTTCGACACAGGGAGCTCAATCAGTTATAAAGCACTTTCTTAAAGTATAAGTACACTGGGTGCACTTACACTTAAACTCACAATAACAGAGAAAGTCTAACCATCCCCCCTTGACATTCAATGGCATTACCATCGCTGAATCCCCAACAATCAACATCCTGGGGGCTACCACTGACCAGAAACTGAACTGGAGTAGCCATATAAATACCATGGCAACAAGAGCAGGTCAGAGGCCAGGAATCCTGCAGTAAGTAACTCACCTCCTGACTCCCCAAAGCCTTGCACCATCTCCAACAAGAGAGAATCTAACCATCTCCCCCTAAAATTCAATGGCATTACCATCACTGATTCCGCGTGCCCCGCACCTCCCCCCCCCCCCCCCCCCCCCCCACAACTATTAACATCCTGGGGGTTACCATTGACCAGAAACTGAACTGGAACAGTCACATAAATGCTGTGGCTACAAGAGAAGGTCAGAGGCTGGGAATTCTGTGGAGCGTAACCCACCTCCTGACCCTCCAAAACCAGTCCACTATCTACAAGGCACAAGTCAGGAGTATGATGGAATACTCTCCACTTGCCTGGATGGGTGCAGCTCCAACAACATTCAAGAAGCTCGACACCATCCAGGACAAAGCAGCCCGCTTTATTGGCACCCCATCCACAAACATTCACTCTCTCCATCACAGACGCACAGTGGCAGCAGTGTGTACCATCTACAAGATGCACTGAAACAACACACCAAGGCTCCTTAGACAGAACCTTTCAAACCCGTGACCTCTTCCACCTAGAAGGACAAGGGCAGCAAATACATGGGAACACCACCCCCTGCAAGTTCCTTACCAAGCCACACACCATCCTGACTTGGAACTATATCGCCATTCCTTCACTGTCGCTGGGTCAAAATCCTGGAGCTCCCTTCCTAACAGCACTGTGGGTATACCCACCCCGCATGGACTGCAGCAGTTCAAGAAGGCAGCTCACCACCACCTTCTCAAGGGCAATTAGGGATGGGCAATAAATGCTGGCCTAGCCATCGACACCCACATCCCATGAGTGAATAAAAAAAAGACTCCAGTACAGTTCAGTCTTAACATTAATGAAATAAGAGTTGTAATTTGAAGATGGTTTCTTCTTTTCCCTCCAATTCCCCCAAATCACTTTTTTTCCCCTCTCACCCAGATTTCTTTGTTACATCCACACTATCCTTAATCAAGAGGCTAGAAACAGAATCCACATTATAGATAGCTCCATCAATGCTGCCAACAATGCTCCTTGCTTGACCCACCAAGGAATTAGTCAATGGGTCAGATCTCACTTTTCCTTCTGAAGCACCAATTACCCAGTCAAGATACAAATCCAAAAAAGACAGGGAATAAAGCTTATGATTTAGCTTCTAAGCCATGTTATAGCTGCTGGGATACTTCAATCTACACAGTTAACACAACAAAAGACCTTGGAACTATGTAATTCAGCTGCAAAGGTAAATATGAGGGAGCAAGTTTGCTGAAATGAGAACAGAAAGTGCTGGAAATACTCTGGCAGCATCTGTGTAGAGAGAAACAGAGTTAATGTTTCGGGTCTGTGACCCTTCATCAGAACTGGCAAAAGTTAGAAATGTAACAGTCTTTGAGCAAGTGAAAGGGGGGAGGGGGGGGGGGGGGGAAGAAGAGCAAGTAGGAAGGTCTGTGAAGGACAGAGGGGGGAGAGAATAAATGACAGAGATGTAATGGAACAGAATGCAAATTGAGTGCTAAATAGTTGTAGTAAAAGACAAAGCATGAGTCCAGAGAGAGTGCTAATGGCAGAATAATGAATGAACAGCTCTGTCCAAAAACAAAAATATGCAAAACAAGTTTAAGACTCGCACATGGTTAAAAAATAAAAATTATAAAAAAGAAAATATATAAAAATAAAAATAATAAATAAATAAAATTGGGGCTCTTGGTCTGAAATTATTGAACTCAATATTGAGTCCAGAAGGCTGTAGAGATGAGGAGCTTGTGTTGGACTTCACTGGAACACTGCAGCATGCCGAGGACAGAAATATGGGCATGAGAGCAGGGTGATGAATTCAAATGGCAAGCTCGGGGTTATGCTCACGGACCGAGTGGAGGTTTTCTGCAAGCTGTCATCCAATCTGCGTTTGGTCTCTCCAATGTAGTGGAGACCGTATTGTGAGCAGTGAATACAGATACTAAATTGAAAGAGTACTAGTAAATCACTGCTTCACCTGGAAGGAGTGTTTGAGGCCTTGGACAGTAAGGAGGTAAAAGGGAAGGTATTACACCTCCTGCGATTGCATGGGAAGGTGCCGTAGGAAGGGGACGAGGTGTCGGGAGAAATGGAGGAGTGGACCAAGGTGTTGTGGAGGCAAAAGTCCCTTGGAATGCTGCCAGGGGACGGGAGGAGAAGATTTATTTGGTGGTGGCATCACGCTGGAGGTGGCAGAAATGGTGGAGGATGTAGAGGCTGGTTGGGTGGAAAGTAAGGACAAGGGGAATCCTGTCACAGTTCTGGGAGGGAGGGGAAGAGGTGAGGGCATAAGTGCAGGAAATGGGTCAGACACGGTCGAGGGCCCAGTCAACCACAGTGCGTTGGAATCCTTGGTTGAGGAAAAAGGAAGACATATCAGAAGCGCTGTTGTGGAAGGTTGCAAAATCAGAACAGATACTATGGAGACGGAGAAATTGGGAGAATGGAATGGAATCCTTAAAGGAAGCAGGGTGTGATGAAGTGTAGTCGAGGTAACTCTGGGAGTCAGTGGGCTTATATTAAATACTAGTGGACAGCCTAACCCCAGAGATGGAGACAGAGAAGTCGAGGAAGGGAAGGTAAGTGTCAGAGATGGACCATGCGAAGGTGAGAGAAAGGTGGAAATTAGAAGCAAAGTTGATGAAGTTTTCCAGTTCGGGGTGACAGCAGGAAGCGACACCGATACAGTCATCAATGTACTGGAAAAAGAGTTGGGGAAGGGCGCCTGAGTAGGACTGGAACAAGGAATGTTCAACATACCCTACAAAAAGATGGGCATAACTAGGCCCCATGGGGGTACCCATAGCAACACCTTTTACTTGAAGGAAGTGCGTGGATTTGAAGGAGAAGTTGTTCAATGTGAGAACAAGTTCAGCCAGGTGGAGGAGGGTAGTGGTGAATGGGGACTGGTTGGGCCTCTGCTCAAGGAAGAAGCAGAGAGCCCATCTGTTGGGGGCTGGAGGTATACAGAGATTGGACATCCATAGTGAAAAGGAGGCGATTAGAGCTAGGAAACAAGAAACTGTCAAAATGACTTAGGGCATCAGAAGCGTGACGGATGTAGGTGGGAAGAGATTGGAAAAGGGACGAAAAAATGGAAATATGATAGGAGGAAATAAATTCAGTGGGGCAGGAACATGCTGAAACGATGGATCTACCAGGACAGTCCTGTTCGTGGATTTTCGGAAGGAGGTAATTGCGGGACTATGAGGTGGGAAGCTGTAGAGGGAAAACCACTACAGGAGATGAGGTCAGTGACAGTCCTGTGGACAGTAGCTTGATGTTCAGTAGTGGGGTCATGGTCCAGGGGGAGGTAGGAAGAAGTGTCTGAGAGTTGGCTCTGAGCATCTGCAAGGTAGAGGTCGGTACGCCAGACAATAACAGCACCACCCTTGTCAGCAGGTTTGATCACAATGTCAGGGCTAGACCTGAGAGGACAGAGTACAGCAAGTTCAGAGGGAGACAGGTTAGAGTGAGTGAGGGGGCAGAGAAATTAAGACAGCCGATGTCACGCCAACAGTTCGCAATGAAAAGATCAAAGCATCCACAGTACCTTGCTCTTATTTTGGAGCAAGTTTACTGTTGCTCACTGGCACTTCCTGCTGGCTGGAGACATATGGCAGAGGTGAAAAATCAAATCTGGCTATACCACATTCACACCTGCATTTTGTTCTTTTTGATATAACTGAAGAAGTCTCTTTATGTTGGTGTGAACTTGATGTACTGGTACACAGGTTTACACTGCAACATTCAAAAGAACAACTTCCATTGCTCATGAAAAGCTGAATCAATTGTTTGAGTTTGCACTGTTACTATTTGTGTGTGTATATTTTATTTTTTTATGTTTTGTATACACATTTGTTATGTTTTGTATACACATTTGTTACATTGATTTATTTTATGTATATATTTGATGATTAGTTACTGTTTCCTCGTTGAATGAAGTAAAAAACTTGCACGTCATTTACAGTACTCCATGACCAACATCTATGCAGAACTGAATGTAAAACATACAGAAGGCAATGCTGGCACCTCTATTAACCCTGTCATTGCGTGTACACTTTAAACAAACCTGGAATAGACAATTTGTTTCATGTAAATATGGAACATGACATGGCTTATAAACATTCCCATAATCTTTTATTATAAAGAGAAAGCAAAAATACATATTTTACTAATTACTCAAGCCCTCACCAGACCTTTCCTACTCTCTGGTGATTGTACTATAGTTTAGTTACAGTTAACAGAGAGGTAACGTCTTGGGGAACCAACTGTTGCAACTTCAGGTGGGGCCCGAATTTGTAAAGATGTGAGCATGGTTGAGATATAGGAACTTCCTTCCTGTTCAAATGATAGAACTCTTGCCTTGATTTAACTGTTATCACACTACTCTTAATTTTAGATTAGAGTGTGGGAATATGCTTTTTATTCACACATGATGCCATTTGCTCGGACGTGTACATGTAGATATTTTTAGGAACGGTTCCTTTGGAAGGATTTATTTTGAGCTCATCAAACTAAGACACCATATGGCCTCTTAAAACTCTCAGGTAATTCTTTTTCTAAATCTGCCCCAGGCCTTGGGGAGAGGTACCAGGCCTTCTGAACAGTCATTCTTTGATAGCAGACAGTGTCACTCATCAAGTGTCTTCTGGAACCAAGAAATCTTATTAGTCAAGGGCATCATAATGATTTATATATTTTGTTGATGCCGGAATTACTGCATGAACTCCGGAATAATGGGAACAAGCATTAAAAATAATTACCTATGTAAGAAGAAACAAAATCTAGAAATACAAACCTGGTTGTTCATAGAATGCAAAGTTTATTGGTCAAATCTGCACTTAAAAATCTTATGTCGATCTATCCAAGAGGGAAAAGCAGCTTAGCACAATTCTTGTCCAGAACATCCCCTCTATACAGCCACAGAGCTACCTTCCTAGTGCATGCTCTAGTTTGATGAATAATTCTAATTATGCTTTCACTGCCAGCTTTTATCATTTTCATCTTTGTGTTCATGGGAAAATTGGCATTTCCACATCAGATGTATTACTAGAAGCAAAAGAAAACGACTAAGACTTTGTCTAACAGTACAATGCACAAGGTAGTAAATTAGACTCAAATCCCTGTAATTATCGTGGTGCTGGTCTAATTTCTGTCTAATTCATTGACGTGTGGAGAAAAATCTCAGTGCTATTCATTAACGTAAGACAAGACCCCAGAGTCTGAAAAGTTGTTGATGGATGGACAAAGCGCACTGTATTTTGGGTAGCATTTTAAAAAACTGCTAAATAGAATATTATCCCAAGCTGTCCTCTCATTATTATCACTGTACTTGTACTGCTTTGTGCATATGCAGAGCTGGACAGTTTGTGCAAAAACGTAATGTGTGAAAATTGAGACGTAACTTGACCTAGCAATCTTTCTGGAATGACAGACATTTCCCAGAACTTGCCTTCAGTTTTCTTTGCACTATTC